>NC_025993.2:40650146-40748138 GCF_000442705.2 Elaeis guineensis
TACCGGAAGCCCTTATCATATTTGTAATTCGATGCAGGGTCTGCAGGTCAGTAGGAGATTTGATGAAGGCGAGAGGTTCCTGAATGTTGGAGATGGAAGCAAAGTTTCAGTTCTAGCTTTAGGAATCATGAGTCTTGTAATCAATTCTCGTAATGTAATTCTGAGTGAATGTCACTATTGTCCAAGTTTTTTATTAAATATTATTTCTGTAGGCCTTTTGGCCATGTACGGTTATGATTTTTAATAAAAGAAATATTTGCAATATCATTTTGAATGGTGTTACAATATTTGTTGGATAATTAAATAATAGAATTTACTTACTATCACAGCCTGTTAATGTGGGTTCAAAAATTCGGTAAACGCTCTAGAATAGATAATGTGTCAGAAGTCTACCTTTGGCACTGTAGGCTAGGTCATATCAATAAGAACAGGATAAACAGGTTGGCTCAAGAAGGAATTCTTGAAGTTAGTGATTGTGAATCACTTCCAACCTGTGAGTCCTGTCTTCTTGGAAAGATGACCAAGTCACCTTTTACTGGAAAAGGTGAGCGAGCCAGTGAACTCTTAGGTCTGGTACATTCTGATGTATGTGGACCCATGAGCTCAAGTGCAAGAGGTGGATTTTTCTACTTCATAACCTTCACAGACGACCTATCTAGGTATGGGTATGTCTATTTAATGAAGCATAAGTCGGAATCATTTGAAATGTTCAAACTATTCCGAAATGAGGTAGAAAAACAAACTGGGAAGTGTATTAAAACTCTTCGATCTGATCGAGGAGGTGAATACCTTTCCAATGAGTTTCTGACGTATCTAGGGAGAATGGGATTCTCTCTCAGTGGACTCCTCCTGGAACACCACAGCATAATGGTGTGTCTGAAAGGAGGAATCGGACCCTGTTAGACATGGTTCGATCCATGATGGGGTTTGCTGGTCTGCCGATCTCCCTCTGGGGATATGCGCTCGAATCGGCTTGTTACCTTCTAAATAGAGTTTCGAGTAAGTCTGTAGCCAAAACGCCATATGAGATATGGATAGGACGTAAGCCAGTACTCTCGCACCTTAGGGTTTGGGGGTGTCCGGCTTATGTTAAACGTTTAATTACAGACAAGCTTGGACCTAGGTCTGACAAGTGTAATTTTATAGGGTACCCAAAAGAGACCAAAGGGTATTATTTCTACCTTGCTGATGAGCAAAAGGTGTTTGTCAGCCTTAAGGCAATCTTTTTAGAAAAGGAGTTCCTTAGTGAAGGAACTGTTGCCTCTAAAGTCGAACTTGACGAAGTTCGACAGGTGGAAAAACCGACACATGTTACTGAACCTGAACCGGATTTGATTAGATCAGATCCGGAGCCCATTGATTATGCACCCTTAAGGCGGTCTGGTAGAGTACCACATCAACCGGACAGATACTATGGTTTCTTGGTCCGGGATGGTGATCCTATCGAACTTGATGAAAACGATGAGGATCCGATCACCTACATGGATGCAATGCAGAGACCTGACTCTGAGAAATGGCTAGAGGCCATGAAATCCGAAATGGAGTCCATGAAGGTCAACGATGTGTGGACATTGGTTGACCCACCCGAAGGAGTAAAACCCATAGGGTGTAAGTGGGTCTTCAAAAGGAAGAGGGGCGCAGACGGAAAGGTGGAGACCTATAAAGCCCGTCTGGTTGCCAAGGGATATCGTCAACGTTATGGTATAGACTATGACGAGACGTTTTCTCCTGTGGCAATGCTCAAATCCATTCGGATTATGCTTGCGATAGCTGCCCATCTGGACTATGAAATCTGGCAGATGGATGTGAAGACAGCTTTCCTAAACGGAGAGCTGGACGAAGAGGTGTATATGATACAACCTGAAGGGTTCACATCCACAGATGAGTCTAAGGTGTGCAAGCTACAGAGGTCCATTTATGGACTTAAGCAGGCATCTCGGAGTTGGAACATACGTTTTGATAGGACGATCAAAACGTATGGCTTCGTTAAGAACGGAGAAGAACCCTGCATTTATAAGTGGGCTAATGGTCCAGCAGTAGTATTTCTTGTATTGTATGTGGATGACATTCTCTTAATCGGGAATGATGTCCCTGCATTACAGGGAATAAAGATTTGGCTATCGTCACAGTTCTCCATGAAGGATCTGGGAGAAGCTTCCTACATCCTAGGGATGAGGATCTATAGGGATAGATCCAAAAAGTTGCTTGGCTTATCCCAGTCCACGTACATTGATACTATGCTGAAAAGGTTCAGCATGGAAAATTCCAAGAAAGGCTATCTACCGATAGGCCATGGAATTTCTCTCTCGAAGAGGGATTGTCCGACAACACCTCAAGAGAGAGAGCGTATGGGTAGGATTCCATATGCTTCGGCAGTGGGATCTATCATGTACGCCATGACATGTACACGACCAGATGTGGCATACTCACTAGGGGTAGTGAGTAGATACCAATCTGATCCAGGAGAGAATCACTGGAAGGTTGTTAAAACCATCCTGAAGTATTTGAGAAATACTAAGGACCAGTGGCTTATATATGGTGAATCGGACTTGAGACTTATAGGGTTTACAGACTCTAGTTTCCAGTCTGATCGAGATGATAGCAAGAGTGTGTCAGGATTTATTTTTACCCTTAATGGTGGGGCTGTCTGCTGGAAGAGTTCCAAGCAGCACACTGTGGCTGATTCAGTATGCGAGGCGGAGTATATTGCTGCATCAGATGCTGCCAAAGAAGCGGTGTGGCTGAGGAAATTCATCACCGAGCTCGGAGTAGCACCCTCCCTTGTTGGTCCAGTTCTGCTCTACTGCGACAGCTCTGGAGCCATTGCTCAGGCGAAGGAACCAAAGGCACACCAGCGGACGAAGCATATTCTGCGCCGCTACCATCTCATCCGGGAGATCGTGGATCGAGGTGACGTCGACCTTCAGAAGATCGACGGGAAGGAGAACCTGGCCGACCCATTCACTAAAGCCATTGCGGTGAAGGAGTTCAACGACTACAAGTCGAAGATGGGTATTAGATACTGCACCGATAGGCTTTAGGCCAAGTGGGAGATTGTTGGGAATAGTGTCCCAAAGCCAATCGTCAGCCTGTTGACGGTTGTGCTCCTTTTGTATTAGTACATGAATTATAAATAAATAAAAGTTATTTTGGTATTTTTTCATCACAAATGTTTCATCTTCTAATGAACTCCTGTGTTGTGGTGAAGTCCTTAGGACTATTTAGACTCGACAAAGGAGGATTTGTCGTTTAGTCCTTAAACATGTTCGCGACCAAATGATACGTTGTTACCAAGGACGACAATATTTATCGAGCATAGGTCGTTGTGTGCCATATGGGTTGGTTGTCCTCATAACCAAAGAGTGTGGAGACACTGGTATGGCATACAGGTGAGATGTAATGGTACATCTGCACTGAACGTGACCAACTCCGGAGCTATTTCTGCTGTCAAGATTTGCTCCGATGGGATATGGGTATAAATGTCCCTCCGACCTGAGACCGCCACGGTGACTTGCAAGCAACTCACTGCACTTAGGCACTGGACTACCTGAATTTCTAATTCAGTGACGGAAGGTTGCTGGGTGTAGTCAAGTACTTGACTTGTCGGTGCGTGTGTCAAGATGGGATTGACCACTCCAGTTTAGGAGCTGTGTACAGTCGTGTTTCAATTTAGCAAAACCTTGGCCAGGGTAGTCCTAGTGAGGAGTCACAGGACTAATTGAGTTGAGCACGATTCGGATGATATCATCAGGGTTGACAGTTTAACCCTGAGTCATCCTAAACACAGGGGTCAAAAGGGATGAATTATACGGTAACCATATTCACGTAGGTTCTGAATGTTGCGATTGCGATTATTCGACCTATCCGGTCATCGGGTACCATTGCTAGATGGTCACTTCGATTAGTACAGAAATTGGTTCCTGTGCTACCGGCTTAGGTTCGAACCTGCGGGGTCACACACATTAGAGGTTCCTTTCTGATCTGATGGCTGATTATGAGTCTTATCTATCTGGAACTCTATGATTGAGAATTAGGATTCTCTAATCATGAGTTCACACATTTTGGGTACCGGGTCAAAATTTTGAATTTCGAATTTTGAATTTGAACTCTTTGATCAGGGTTTCATATCGATGGTCTCTGATGCCTGATTGCCCATCGGATTTGGACTCAATATTTATGAGAGGTTTAATTAGTGATTTAATCACTAATTAACTCAATTTGATTGAGTAATTATTTTTGGATCAAGTCCAATTGAATTGGATTCAGTTTGGATTGACCCGATTAGGTTAAATGTTGACCTAATCGCTAAGGTGGTTTAGTCCCTGATTTGATCAGGGGTTAGGTTTAGTTAATTCCTGATTTGATTAGGATTTTATTAAGCCTAATTAAGCCTAATTATGTTGGGTTTAATTTGGTCTAATTGTGCTCAACCTATTTTAAACTAGGTTGGCTCAATTTGAATCAAACCACCTTGTTTTAAATTCCCTGCGTCACCCAACTTCCTTGCACCCATTTGAATTCACGAGAAGAAACTTCTCATGAAATTTTTCTCATGTAAAACCCTTCCCCACGTCCTCATTTGTGCGCCATATGGATGGATAAATAATTAGTTAGCCATTCAAATTCAAAGCATGTTTGAATTTGAATGGATAACTTATCACTTGCCCTTTCATCCTTATCCATTTTGTGCGCCACATTACTTACACGAGAAAAGGTTTCTCATGAAACTTTTCCATGCACAAAGAGCCACGCCCCTTCTCTTCTCACGCCCAAAAGGATAGGGATAAGTTGGTTTTCGTTTGAATTCAAATTTGATTTGAATTCAAATGTGTAACCTCTTGTCTTTATCCTCTCACGCGGATAAGACACGTTCGACGTTGTTTTAAAAAGAGGAGAAAGGTGGGACTGCATAGAAAAATTAGGAGAGAAACTTTGGGGCATGACGAAGGCTTCTGCACAAGGTGAAGGTCCAAAACCTTCCGAGAGAAAAAGAAAGAAAAGAGAGAAAATTGGGCGCAGGGTTTTTGGTGTGTACCCTAGGGTTTCTACCTAGGGTTCGGGAAGTGAGATTGGTGTGCCACGAGTGTCGTGAGTCCACCAAATTTTAGAGAGAGATCCATCAGCCTCTCAAGTAATGTGCAGATGATCCGGAGCATCCGAGAAGTCAGCACACATCGATCGAAGGAGTTCGATCAATATCTACCATCAAAAGGGTGAAATCACGAACTAGCATTCGTGAGGAGCTGATCAGATGGGAGCTTCGTGTGGATGATCCGCAGAGGCCAGACAGTTGGGTGGCTGCGACGTGACGATCAGAGCCCTCCGACGGTGATCAGATTGCGATGATCGACTACCCACAAAAGGTGATGTGTTCTGAACACAGTATTGTAAAATGTTTACTGATTCAAATTTGAATTTCAAATTTAAATGCATGCTGTTGTATCATATTTAGATCCTAGTGTAGGGTTAATTAGTATTAATTAATGAGATTAATTAATAATTCCACTGTAAAATAGTAATTTTGAAAAAGTTTTAAAATTACCATTTTGCCCCTGCACTAAATTTTTGCTTCAATTGGTATCAGAGCCAGGTTCTAGAATATGATATACATATGCATGCGTAGATTAAGGTGTAATCTATAAGTTTAAATTTAAATTCAAAATTTGAAATTCGAAATTCAAAAAGATTTGAAATTTGAAATTTGAAATTTGTTAGAAGTTTCAAATTTGAAATTCGAAATTTGAAATTTGAAATTTGGTTGAAATCTCAAATTTGAAATTTGAAATTTGAAATTCAAAATTTGAAATTTGAAATTCAAAATTCAAAATTTGAAATTTGAAATTTGGTTGAAATCTCAAATTTGAAATTTGAAATTTGAAATTCGAAATTTGAAATTTTAAAATTCAAAATTTAAAATTCAAAGATTGAAAATTCAAAATTTGAAATTTGGTTGAAATCTCAAATTTGAAATTTAAAATTTGAAATTTGAAATTTGAAATTTGAAATTCAAAATTTAAATTTTGAAATTTATATATTTAGATATACATGATCCAAGTAGCAAGTAATCTAATTGGGTTGGTTGCCATGGCCGTCCGGTCATAGGAGAAAAGTAGGGTTTAAAGGCCCTCTCTTCCCATTCGATGGGGTCTCCTATGGCGGTAGGGGTGCCGATGCAATTATATCCCATGCCGATGAAGCAGCGAAAGGACTTAATTAAGAAATTTATCATGAATGTGTTAGATTAGATCTAAAAGAAAATTTATGATTTATTTTGAGTTATTTTCTGTTATGAAATGAGCAATAGAATTGCTGTTTATGAAATGTGTGACCCGTTTGTGAAATGAGTTAACACATTTGGTGAACAGAAAATAAAATCTTTCAAATTTGAAAATTATTTTCGAAATGCCAAACCCTGACCCATCAGCCCAAGTACTTAATTAAAAGAATTAAGTATTATCTAGTAGGTCTAGAATTGTGAATTAAGACCTAAGACAATTGCATAAACTTTTGGGTCAATGGGTTAGATGAATTAGGTCCATAATTGGGTTAGACCTAAGGTTAGTTTAAAAAATGGACGAATTGGAGTAATTGGTCAAATCTAATCAAAAGTTGAATTAGATTAGGTCAAGGATACTCTAGACTCAACTTCAATAGTTGTAGTTGAATGGGTCCATGTCTTTAACTAGACCAAGATGGACTTAATTCATGGCTACGCGGTGGAGCTCTATTTACTAAGTTGATCAAAATTAAAACTAATGAACCGGTTGGTGTCTAAGGTAAGTTCGGCAGTTTTGACCAGTGGTTCTTAAGCGGGAGCTACTCGCATTGATTCGATCATTGACGAGTTAATGGCAAATCCCCACCACTGATCTCACTTACCTGGCCAATCTGGTAAGTTAGATTTTGATTAGATCACTTGGTGATTAGAGCTCACCCATGTCATTAGGTAAATCAGTATGACTGATTTAGGTGCTCCTAATGCCAGCTTTAATTAAATCCTTTTTTAATCTGACTTGGTGAAGTCAGTGGGAGGATTGAAATTGACTGGATGATTTCTTCTCTACTATTCTTTAATAAAATTCTCAAAATTATTAGGTCCCTAAAATGATTAAGTTATAATGATAACTAAGTCATAGCCTCCCATTAAGTGAATGATAATGAGTCCATTAGTTCAATGATCATTGGAGGCCCAAAGGCCTGGTGCTCATTGGCTAATGGAATTATTATTCATAATATGATAATTTGACTGAGTCTTTCTGATGGTGGTTAGGTTGGCCGGCCAAAGTCGGGCCTGATCATTTATTGGTCCGATTCACTAAATTAAGTCATGTTAATGGTTGGACCTAACCAGATCTTTTCAGTGGAGGCCAAAGCCTACTGATTAGGTTCTGGGGCAAAATAAATTACTAGAAGTTGTTTAGAGAAACAACTGGTTAAGAACCTACCCATAGATGCACATGGGTTGACCAACCAAAGTTGGGCTCTTGTGTAGTCTGTGTGGATTCTAGTACCCATTAAGGAATTAAAGTAATTCCTCGAATTGGAGGATGAGGCTACCAGTTCGTAAAAATATTGGGAAAAACTTTAGACTAAAGTCCAAGTCTTTAGTATTAATTTATGTACTAATAGAGGTCTCGTTTTCCTTTAAGCAGCTATGGCCACTACCCTGTCGCTCCGGTCATTATTAGATAATGACAAGCTCATGGGACCCAATTTCGATAGCTGGTATCGAAAATTGAAAATCATCCTTGAGCATGAACGGATCCTTTATGTAGTAACGGATCCAGCACCTGAGGAGCCAGCTCCGAACGCTAGTAAAGCGATCCGAGATACTTACTTGAAGTGGCTCAATGACCGCACCACCGTTCGATGTATTATGCTGGCAGCAATGAATGACGAGTTCAGTCGAAGGTTTGAGAACGCCCAGCCACAGGAGATGCTTCAAATGTTGAACGACTCCTTTGGCACGCCTGACGACATTGAAAGGCACAAAACTAGTTGTGCTATTTTCAATGCTCGGATGAGGGATGGGGCCTCAGTCACTGATCATGTACTGTATATGATCGAGATGATTGAGCGCCTAAGCAAATTGGGCTTTCCTCTGCACGAGCAGCTCGGTAAGGATGCGATCTTTAATTCCTTGCCCAAGTCCTTCCTCCCATTCCTTACTCATTTTCGAATGACAAAGCCTGCAGTAAACTACCACGGATTGTTGGGGTTGCTGCAGAACTTTGAGAAGGATCACCAACTCCATAAGGAGTCGGTGAATGTAGTGGGAGGGTCTTCTTCTCGTCGTCAACCCTTTGGGAAGGGGAAGAAGAACAAGAAGAAGAAAAATAAGAAGGTGCAATCTCATGCTGGGATAGTAGCACGGGGTCAGACCAAGAAGCGCAAGCATGACCAGAGCCAGGCGGAGTGCTTCTTTTGTAAGAAGCATGGGCATTGGAAGAGGAACTGTCCTCAATACATTGCCTCCCTGGACCCGAACAGGCCAAAGAAGAAGCAAGGTAATTATATGATAACTCCTTGCAACTTTTCGATTTGTGATACTACTGCCTGGGTATTGGATACCGGAAGCCCTTATCATATTTGTAATTCGATGCAGGGTCTGCAGGTCAGTAGAAGATTTGATGAAGGCGAGAGGTTCCTGAATGTTGGAGATGGAAGCAAAGTTCCAGTTCCAGCTTTAGGAATCATGAGTCTTGTAATCAATTCTCGTAATGTAATTCTGAGTGAATGTCACTATTGTCCAAGTTTTTTATTAAATATTATTTCTGTAAGCCTTTTGGCCATGTACGGTTATGATTTTTTAGTAAAAGGAAATATTTGCAATATCATTTTGAATGGTGTTACAATATTTGTTGGATAATTAAATAATGGAATTTACTTACTATCACAGCCTGTTAATGTGGTTCAAAAATTCGGTAAATGCTCTAGAATAGATAATGTGTCAGAAGTCTACCTTTGGCACTGTAGGCTAGGTCATATCAATAAGAACAGGATAAATAGGTTGGCTCAAGAAGGAATTCTTGAAGTTAGTGATTGTGAATCACTTCCAACCTGTGAGTCCTGTCTTCTTGGAAAGATGACCAAGTCACCTTTTACTGGAAAAGGTGAGCGAGCCAGTGAACTCTTAGGTCTGGTACATTCTGATGTATGTGGACCCATGAGCTCAAGTGCAAGAGGTGGATTTTTCTACTTCATAACCTTCACAGACGACCTATCTAGGTATGGGTATGTCTATTTAATGAAGCATAAGTCGGAATCATTTGAAATGTTCAAACTATTCCGAAATGAGGTAGAAAAACAAACTGGGAAGTGTATTAAAACTCTTCGATCTGATCGAGGAGGTGAATACCTTTCCAATGAGTTTCTGACGTATCTAGGGGAGAATGGGATTCTCTCTCAGTGGACTCCTCCTGGAACACCACAGCATAATGGTGTGTCTGAAAGGAGGAATCGGACCCTGTTAGACATGGTTCGATCCATGATGGGGTTTGCTGGTCTGCCGATCTTCCTCTGGGGATATGCGCTCGAATCGGCTTGTTACCTTCTAAATAGAGTTCCGAGTAAGTCTGTAGCCAAAACGCCATATGAGATATGGATAGGACGTAAGCCAGTACTCTCGCACCTTAGGGTTTGGGGGTGTCCGACTTATGTTAAACGTTTAATTACAGACAAGCTTGGACCTAGGTCTGACAAGTGTAATTTTATAGGGTACCCAAAAGAGACCAAAGGGTATTATTTCTACCTTGCTGATGAGCAAAAGGTGTTTGTCAGCCTTAAGGCAATCTTTTTAGAAAAGGAGTTCCTTAGTGAAGGAACTGTTGCCTCTAAAGTCGAACTTGACGAAGTTCGACAGTTGGAAAAACCGACACATGTTACTGAACCTGAACCGGATTTGATTAGATCAGATCCGGAGCCCATTGATTATGCACCCTTAAGGCGGTCTGGTAGAGTACCACATCAACCGGACAGATACTATGGTTTCTTGGTCCGGGATGGTGATCCTATCGAACTTGATGAAAATGATGAGGATCCGATCACCTACATGGATGCAATGCAGAGACCTGACTCTGAGAAATGGCTAGAGGCCATGAAATCCGAAATGGAGTCCATGAAGGTCAACGATGTGTGGACATTGGTTGACCCACCCGAAGGAGTAAAACCCATAGGGTGTAAGTGGGTCTTCAAAAGGAAGAGGGGCGCAGACGGAAAGGTGGAGACCTATAAAGCCCGTCTGGTTGCCAAGGGATATCGTCAACGTTATGGTATAGACTATGACGAGATGTTTTCTCCTGTGGCAATGCTCAAATCCATTCGGATTATGCTTGCGATAGCTGCCCATCTGGACTATGAAATCTGGCAGATGGATGTGAAGATAGCTTTCCTAAACGGAGAGCTGGACGAAGAGGTGTATATGATACAACCTGAAGGGTTCACATCCACAGATGAGTCTAAGGTGTGCAAGCTACAGAGGTCCATTTATGGACTTAAGCAGGCATCTCGGAGTTGGAACATACGTTTTGATAGGACGATCAAAACGTATGGCTTCGTTAAGAACGCAGAAGAACCCTGCATTTATAAGTGGGCTAATGGTCCAGCAGTAGTATTTCTTGTATTGTATGTGGATGACATTCTCTTAATCGGGAATGATGTCCCTGCATTACAGGGAATAAAAATTTGGCTATCGTCACAGTTCTCCATGAAGGATCTGGGAGAAGCTTCATACATCCTAGGGATGAGGATCTATAGGGATAGATCCAAAAAGTTGCTTGGCTTATCCCAGTCCACGTACATTGATACTATGCTGAAAAGGTTCAGCATGGAAAATTCCAAGAAAGGCTATCTACCGATAGGCCATGGAATTTCTCTCTCGAAGAGGGATTGTCCGACAACACCTCAAGAGAGAGAGCGTATGGGTAGGATTCCATATGCTTCAGCAGTGGGATCTATCATGTACGCCATGACATGTACACGACCAGATGTGGCATACTCACTAGGGGTAGTGAGTAGATACCAATCTGATCCAGGAGAGAATCACTGGAAGGTTGTTAAAACCATCTTGAAGTATTTGAGAAATACTAAGGACCAGTGGCTTATATATGGTGAATCGGACTTGAGACTTATAGGGTTTACAGACTCTAGTTTCCAGTCTGATCGAGATGATAGCAAGAGTGTGTCAGGATTTATTTTTACCCTTAATGGTGGGGCTGTCTGCTGGAAGAGTTCCAAGCAGCACATTGTGGCTGATTCAGTATGCGAGGCGGAGTATATTGCTGCATCAGATGCTGCCAAAGAAGCGGTGTGGCTGAGGAAATTCATCACCGAGCTCGGAGTAGCACCCTCCCTTGTTGGTCCAGTTCTGCTCTACTGCGACAGCTCTGGAGCCATTGCTCAGGCGAAGGAACCAAAGGCACACCAACGGACGAAGCATATTCTGCGCCGCTACCATCTCATCCGGGAGATCGTGGATCGAGGTGACGTCGACCTTCAGAAGATCGACGGGAAGGAGAACCTGGCCGACCCATTCACTAAAGCCATTGCGATGAAGGAGTTCAACGACTACAAGTCGAAGATGGGTATTAGATACTGCACCGATAGGCTTTAGGCCAAGTGGGAGATTGTTGGGAATAGTGTCCCAAAGCCAATCGTCAGCCTGTTGACGGTTGTGCTCCTTTTGTATTAGTACATGAATTATAAATAAATAAAAGTTATTTTGGTATTTTTTTCATCACAAATGTTTCATCTTCTAATGAACTCCTGTGTTGTGGTGAAGTCCTTAGGACTATTTAGACTCGACAAAGGAGGATTTGTCGTTTAGTCCTTAAACATGTTCGCGACCAAAAGATACGTTGTTACCAAGGACGACAATATTTATCGAGCATAGGTCGTTGTGTGCCATATGGGTTGGTTGTCCTCATAACCAAAGAGTGTGGAGACACTGGTATGGCATACAGGTGAGATGTAATGGTACATCTGCACTGAACGTGACCAACTCCGGAGCTATTTTTGCTGTCAAGATTTGCTCCGATGGGATATGGGTATAAATGTCCCTCCGACCTGAGACCGCCACGGTGACTTGCAAGCAACTCACTGCACTTAGGCACTGGACTACCTGAATTTCTAATTCAGTGACGGAAGGTTGCTGGGTGTAGTCAAGTACTTGACTTGTCGGTGCGTGTGTCAAGATGGGATTGACCACTCCAGTTTAGGAGCTGTGTACAGTCGTGTTTCAATTTAGTAAAACCCAGGGTAGTCCTAGTGAGGAGTCACAGGACTAATTGAGTTGAGCACGATTCGGATGATATCATCAGGGTTGACAGTTTAACTCTGAGTCATCCTAAACACAGGGGTCAAAAGGGATGAATTATACGGTAACCATATTCACGTAGGTTCTGAATGTTGCGATTGCGATTATTTGACCTATCCGGTCGTCGGGTACCATTGCTAGATGGTCACTTCGATTAGTACAGAAATTGATTCCTGTGCTACCGGCTTAGGTTCGAACCTGCGGGGTCACACACATTAGAGGTTCCTTTCTGATCTGATGGCTGATTATGAGTCTTATCTATCTGGAACTCTATGATTGAGAATTAGGATTCTCTAATCATGAGTTTCACACATTTTGGGTACCAGGGTCAAAATTTTGAATTTCGAATTTTGAATTTGAAATTTGAACTCTTTGATCAGGGTTTCATATCGATGGTCTCTGATGCCTGATTGCCCATCGGATTTGGACTCAACATTTATGAGAGGTTTAATTAGTAATTTAATCACTAATTAACTCAATTTGATTGAGTAATTATTTTTGGATCAAGTCCAATTGAATTGGATTGACCCGATTAGGTTAAATGTTGACCTAATCGCTAAGGTGGTTTAGTCCCTGATTTGATCAGGGGTTAGGTTTAGTTAATTCTTGATTTGATTAGGATTTTATTAAGCTTAATTAAGCCTAATTATGTTGGGTTTAATTTGGTCTAATTGTGCTCAACCTATTTTAAACTAGGTTGGCTCAATTTGAATCAAACCACCTTGTTTTAAATTCCCTGCGTCACCCAACTTCCTTGCACCCATTTGAATTCACGAGAAGAAACTTCTCGTGAAATTTTTCTCACATAAAACCCTTCCCCACATCCTCATTTGTGCGCCATATGGATGGATAAATTAATTAGTTAGCCATTCAAATTCAAAGCATGTTTGAATTTGAATGGATAACTTATCACTTGCCCTTTCATCCTTATCCATTTTGTGCGCCACATTACTTACACGAGAAAAGGTTTCTCGTGAAAATTTTCCACGCACAAAGAGCCACGCCCCTTCTCTTCTCACGCCCAAAAGGATAGGGATAAGTTGGTTTTCGTTTGAATTCAAATTTGATTTGAATTCAAATGTGTAACCTCTTGTCTTTATCCTCTTACGCGGATAAGACACGTTCGACGTTGTTTTAAAAAGAGGAGAAAGGTGGGACGTGCATAGAAAAATTAGGAGAGAAACTTTGGGGCGTGAGGAAGGCTTCTGCACAAGGTGAAGGTCCAAAACCTTCCGAGAGAAAAAGAAAGAAAAGAGAGAAAATTGGGCGCAGGGTTTTTGGTGTGTACCCTAGGGTTTCTACCTAGGGTTCGGGAAGTGAGATTGGTGTGCCACGAGTGTCGTGAGTCTACCAAATTTTAGAGAGAGATCCATCAGCCTCTCAAGTATCTGTGCAGATGATCTGGAGCATCCGAGAAGTCAGCACACATCGATCAAAGGAGTTCGATCAACATCTGCCATCAAAAGGGTGAAATCATGAACTAGCATTCGTGAGGAGCTGATCAGACGGGAGCTTCGTGTGGATGATCCGCAGAGGTCAGACAGTTGGGTGGCTGTGATGTGATGATCAGAGCCCTCCGACGGTGATCAGATTGCGGTGATCGACTACCCGCAAAAGGTGATGTGTTCTGAACACAGTACTGTAAAACGTTTACTGATTCAAATTTGAATTTCAAATTTAAATGCATGCTGTTGTATCATATTTAGATCCTAGTGTAGGGTTAATTAGTATTAATTAATGAGATTAATTAATAATTCCGCTGTAAAATAATAATTTTGAAAAAGTTTTAAAATTACCATTTTGCCCCTGCACTAAATTTTCGCTTCAGGGGATATGCCATTAACTCGTCAGAGATCGAATCAATGCAAGTAGCTCCCACTTAAAAACTACTGGTCAAACTACCGAACTTACCTTAGACACCAACCGGTTCATTAGTTTTAATTTGATCAATTTAGTAAATAGGGTTCCACCGCGTAGCCATGAATTAAGTCCATCTTGGTCTAGTTAAAGACATGGACCCATTCAACTACAACTATTGGAGTTGAGTCTAGAGTGTCCTTGACCTAATCTAATTCAACTTTTGATTAGATTTGTCCAATTACTCTAATTTTGTCCATTTCTTTAAGCTAACCTTAGGTCTAACCCAATTATAGACCTAATCCATCTAACCCATTGACCCACAAGTTTATGCAATTGTCTTAGGTCTTAATTCATAATTCTAGACCAACTTGACAACACTTAATTCTCTTAATTAAGTATTTGGGCTGATGGGTTAGGGTTTGGCATTTTAAAAATAATTTTTAAATTTGAAAGGTTTTATTTTCTGTTCACCAATTATGTTGACTCATTTCACAAATAGATCAGCACATTTCATAAACAACAATCCTATTGCTAATTATATAACAGAAAATAACTCAATCAAAATAAATCATGAATATTCTTTTAGATCTAATCTAACACATTCATGATAAATTTCATAATTAAATCTTTACAATTAATTTCTTTCGCTACTTCATCTGCATGGGATATAATCGCATCGGCACCCCTACCGTCATAGGAGAACCCCATCGAATGGGAGGAGAGAGCCTTTAAACCTACTTTTCTCCTATGACCGGACGACCATGGCAACCAACCCAATTAGACTATTGCTACTTGAATCAAGTATATCTAAATATACCAATTTCAAAATTTAAATTTCAAATTTCAAATTTCAAATCTTAAATTTTGAATTTCAAATTTCAAACAAATTTCAAATTTCAAATTTTAAATTTCAAATTTTGAATTTTAAATTTTGAATTTCAAATTTAAAATTTTAATCAAATTTCAAATTTCAAATTTTGAATTTCAAAATTTAAAATTCAAATTTTAAAATTTGAATTTCAAATTTCTGAATTTTGAATTTTGAACAAATTTCAAAATTTAAATTTTGAATTTTGAATTTTAAATTTTAAATTTAAATTTTTAGATTACAACTTAATCTGCACATGCAAATGTATATCATATTTTAGAAGCCGCTCTGATACCATTTGAAGTGAAATTTGAGTGTAGGGATAAAATGATAATTTTAAAACTTTTCAAAATTATAATTTTACAGCAAAAATAATTAATTAATCTGATTAATTAACATAAATTAACTCTACATAAGGATCTAAATATGATATAATAGCATGAATTTAAATTTAAATTTCAAATTTTCTACAGTAAATACTTTACTGTTATGTGTTCAAAACACATTACTTTTATGCGGGTAGTTGATCGTCGTAATCTGATCACCGTCGGAAGGGTCTGATCATTGCAACACAGCCACACAATGTATCTGGCCTCTACGGATCATCCACATGAAGCTCCCGATCTGATCAGCTCCTCACGAATGCTAGTTCGTGGTTGAACCCTTTTGATGGCCGATGTTCATCGAACTCCTTCGATCTTGATCTGCCGACTCCTTGGATGCTCTGGATCATCAGCAGATGCACTTGAGAGGTTGATGATGCTCTCCCTGAAGTTTGGTGGGCTCACAACACTCGTAGCTCATGTTCTTACTTTTCGAACCCTAAGCCAAAACCCTAGGGTACACTTCGAAGAAACTTGCGCCCACTTGTTTCTTTCTTTTCTCTCCTTGTCTTTTCTTTTTTCATGCAGGAAAGCTCTCTCATGCCACCCTTCTCTCTCAGATGTCTTGTGCGCATGCCCTATCTTATCTCCTTTTTAAAATGATGCAAGACCGCATCTTTGCAGTATTTTTACTGCGTAAGAGGATAAAGATAAGTGGTTGCTCATTTGAATTCAAATCAAATTTGAATTCAAATGCCAACCAACTCATTCCTATCCACTCTACACGTGAGAAGAGAGGGGCGTGGGTTCTCTTGTGCGTGGAGAGTTTACATGAGAAACTCTTTCTCATGTATAATAAGTGGCGCACAAGATGGATAAGGCAAGTTGGCGCATGGAGTTGGCTGCCCCATTCAAATTCAAACTTCATTTGAATTTGAATGGCCAACCAACCATTTTTATCCAGATAAATGGTGCACAAGAGAGGACGTGGGAAGGCTTCTGTGTGGGAGAAAATTCACGAGAACTCATTTCTCACGAATTCAAATGGATGCATGAGAAGTGAGGTGGCGCAGGGAGATTAGTTAAGGTGGTTTGAACCTCATTGAGCCAACCTAATCAAAATAGGTTAGGCACAATTAGACTAAGTTAAACCCAACTTAATTAGGCTTAATTAGATTCAATAAAATCCTAATCAAATCAAGAATTGACTAAGCCCAACTCTTGATCAAATCAGTGACCAAAACACCTTAGCGATTAGGTCAACACTTAACCTAATCGGGTCAAACCCAACTGAATCCAATTCAATTGGACTTGATCCAAAAATAATTACTCAATCAAATTGAGTTAATTAATGATTAAATTATTAATTAAACCTCTCATAAATACTGAGTTCAAATCAGATGGGCAATCGGGCATCAGAGTCCATCGATATGAAACTCTGATCAAAAAGTCCCAAACCAGTGGGACTCTTGACCCCAGTACCCAAAATGTGTGGTACTCATGATCAGAGAATCCTGATTCTCGATCACAGAGTCTCAGATATGTAGAACTCTTCATCAGCCATCAGATCAGATAGAAACCTCTAATGTGTGTGATCCCATAGGTTCAAACCTAAGTCAGTAGCATAAGAACCAATTTCTGTACTAATCGAAGTGACCATCTAGCAATGGTACCTGACATTCGGATAGGTCGAATAGTCGCAATCGCAATACTCAAAACCTATGTGAATATGATTACTGTATAATTCATCCCTTTTGACCCCTATGTTTAGGATGACTCAGGATTAAACTGTCAACCCTGATTAGATCATCCGAATCATGCTCAATTCAAACAGTCTTGTGACTCCTCACTAGGACTATCCTGGCCAAAATTTTGCTAAATTGAAACACGACTGTACACAGCTCCTGAATTGGAGTGGTCAATCCCATCTTGACACACGCACTGACAAGTCAAGTACGTGACTACACCCAGCAACCTTCCATCACTGAATTAGAAATTCAGGTAGTCCAGTGCCTAAGTGCAGTGAGTTGCTTGCAAGTCACTGTGGCGGTCTCAGGTCGGAGGGACAGTTATACCCATATCCCATCGAAACAAATCTTGACAGTAGAAATAGCTCCGAAGTTGGTCACGTTCAGTGCAGATGTACTCTTACATCTCACCTATATGCCATACCAGTATCTCCATACTCTTTGGTTAAGAGGACAACCAACCCATATGGCACACAATGACCTATGCTTGATAAACGTTGTTGTCCTTGGTTACAACGTATCATTTGGTCACAAACAGGTTTAAGGACTAAATGACAAATCCTCCTTTGTCGAGTCTAAATAGTCCTAAGGACTTCACCACAACACAGGAGTTCATTAGAAGATGAAACAATTTGTGATGAAAATACCAAAATAACTTTTATTTATTTATAATTCATATACTAAAACAAGAAGGAGCACAACCGTCAACAGGCTGACGATTGATTTTGGGACACTATTCCCAACACCTTCTTCTCTAGATATTTTCTAAACTTTCAGATCTTATGATATATGATTTTTCTCATAGAAAAATCTCATGATTGATGGAGAAGAAGGGTTCTAAAATAAACCTTAAGAGAAGACCTTCTTTTTTTCTTCTTCTCTCATCAGAACATGATCAGATCATATCCAAAAATTAGATCACCATGCCCCATCTAATTAAAGCATAAATTTATCACACCATCCCTCTTTCTCTCTCATATTTTTATCACATAAAAACACAAAAATAAAGAGAGAATAATCTGAAAAGAAAGCAATAAGAGAAAACAATCTTCTCTCTTACCTTTTATTTCTACAAGACATCAACTTTTGATCTTTTGATAGAAGACTCTTCTCCAAGGATATTGGTGCCTCAAACCACCCATGCCATCCTCTTTCTCCTTTGCTATTTCTATCAAAAATCCACCAATTTTTTTGACTTTTTCTTCTTCTCATATGGGCGGCACCTTTTTTATATGGTAGACTAGGTCAAGAGACATAGTCCAACAAGGAGTCCATGGGGCGTCCAACTCTTGGATGCCCCTTGCCTTATCATTTTCATGGAGAGCATGATCAGATGCACAAAAGGGGCAACAAAAAGATAGGATAAGGATGGAGGAAGTTGGCGCATGAGAGGAGAGAGGAGTTCTTGTGAAGAGGGACTCTTTCAAAAAGGAAATGAACCTAAACCACTTTCCATAATAAACCAAATCACTTTCCATATTGAATCAAATCAAATCTGATTCAAATCTCTAGAATAAGTGGTATGAGATTACATTCCTTAGATGTGGATATCATAGAAAAATTATCTAGAAATTAATATGTGGCGTGGGCTTGGAGTTTCTTAGGTGGTGCAATAGAGAAGATGGAATCCTAGTCTAACTAGGATTCTTATGTAAACTAGGTCAAACTCTTTGAACCCAATCCAAATTAATTACAACCTAATTAATAGTGATTCTAGTCTAACTAGGAGTCCAATTAAATTAGATTAAACTATATTAAATTTTGATTTAAATCCTAACTTAATTAGAAATTAGGTGCATACAAGTCCTAGTCGAACAGGAACTTGTTCTCCCTTGCAACTGGCTTATCCAATAAATCAATTAGAATTAATCTAATTAAATCTAAACTAATTCTAATTGAATTAAATTTAATTAGACTTGATCTCAACCTAATTGCTCAATCAGATTGAGTCAATTAGCAATTCAATTGCTAATTGATCCTCCTACAACACTTGCATTAGGTCAAACATCAATCACATTGATCGTTTAACCTTAGAATGATTCTCAATCATCGATTAACCATCTGATTAGGTTACAACCTCTTATGTGTGTGACCCTATAGGCTTGAACCTAAGTCGGTAGCACAAGAACCAATTTTTGTACCAGTCGAAGTAACCATCTAGCAATGGTTCCCGACGTCCAGATAGGTCGAATGTATGCAAAGCAATATTCTAAGAATTCTGACCCATGGTTATCGTATAATTCATCCTTTTGATCAATAATGCTCAAGATGACTTCGAATATGCTATCAACACTTATACAAGTCATCTCTATTGTATCTCAAAATTTTGCAAATCCTGTGACTCCTCATGAGGATTACCCAGGCCTAGGTTTTGCTAAATTGAAACACAGTGAGATATTCTCTTTCTGAAGTTAATCAGGAGTAGTCAATCCTATCTTGACTCACACATCGACTTCATAAGTACTTGACTATACCAAAAATCTTTCAAACCTATATTAAAAATACAGGCAGTTCGGCACCAAAGCACAGTGAGTTGCTTGCAAGTCACCATGGTGATCTCAGGTTGGAGGGACACTTATACCCATTGGCCTTAGCTAACTACTCTTGACAGTAGAGTATTACATTGATCACATTCAATGCAGATGTACTTCTACATCTCACCTGGATGCCATATCAGTGTCTCCACACCACTTGGTTATGAGGACAACCAACACATATGGCATACAGCGACCTACACTTGATAAGTTATCATCCTTGTTAATAACTAATCATTTGATCATGAACAATTTAAGAACCATCCAATAAATCTTCTTTTATCGATTGATTATGGTTTTAAGGACTTCATCATAATTTAGGAGTTCATTTAAGGAAGATAGAACTTTTATGATGAACCTGCCAAATAACTATTATTGTTAGATAATTCATATACTAATTCCAATCATCTACCACTTAGATGATTGGCTTTAGAATATATTTTCCAACAGTGAGTAGGTACCAATCTGATCTAGGTGAGAATCATTGGAAGATTATGAAAGTAATTCTTAAGTATTTGAGAAATACTAAAGATCAATGGCTTATCTATGGAGATACTAATCTAAAACTTGTGGGATATACTGATTCTAGTTTTCAGTTAGATTATGATGACAGTAGAAGCATGTCAGGCTATGTATTTACTCTGAATGGAGGAGCTATTTGCTGGAAGAGTTTCAAACAACATGCTGTGGCCGATTCTATTTACGAAGCGAAATACGTTGCTGCATCAAAAGCTGCAAAGGAGGTGGTGTGGTTGCAGAAGTTCATTAGCGAGCTAGGAGTTACACCTTTCATTGATGACCCTATATTGCTGTACTGTGACAGCTCCAGTGCCATAGCTCAAGCAAAAGAATCCAAGTCACACCATCGCACCAAGCATGTTCTGCACCGCTATCACCTGATGCGAGAGATCATGAACCGTAGTGACGTCGAACTTCAAAAGATTGATGGAAAGGAGAACCTAGCCGATCTCTTCACTAAAGCTCTCAGCATCAAAGAGTTCGATGACTTTAAATGGAAGATGGGTATAAGATACTACCTTGATTGATTTTAGTCCAAGTGGGAGTTATTAAAAATTATGTCCTAAAATCAATCGTGTGACGATTGAGTTCATCCTTATATATAAATTATTGATTATTAAATAAAAGTTATTCTGATATTTTTTATTACAAAGTAACATCTTTCTTGAACTCTTGTATTGTGATGTAGTCCTTAGAACTATTCTAGTGTGTGATAAAGAGAGAATTTATCGTATAGTTCTTAAACATGTTCGTGATCAAATGATACATCATTACAGGACGATGATGTTTATCAAGTGGAGGTTGTTGTGTGCCATATTAGTTGGTTGTCCTCTTAATCAAGAAGTGTGGTGACACTGGTATGACATACAGGTGAGACATAGGGGTACATCATCACTGAATAGGTGACTCACCTGTTGAGCATTCTGTTGTCAAGAGCTGCTCATAAAATATATAGGTATAAGTATCCTTCAGACCTAAGATCATCATAGTGACTTACAAGCAACTCACTGTGCTTTGGTGCCGAACTATCTGGATTTCTAATGCAGTGACGGAAGGCTACTGGGTACAGTCAAGTACTTATGAAGTGTGTGTGCGGATCAAGATGAGATTGACCCCTCCAGATTATTGAAGTTGATGTATCGCTGTATTTTAATTTGGTAAAACCTTAGTCAGGATAATCTATGAGATAGATTTGAAAGGTTGAAATACAATGCGGATGAAGTAATCTCGGTTGACAGTTAACCTGAGACCATCCTAGAGCATTCAGGATCAAAAGGATGAATTATGCGGTAACCATATGTATGAGTTTTGAAATATTTTTTTATGATAATTTGACCTATCTGAATATCGAAAACTATTACTAGATGGTATCTCAATTAGTGCAGAAATTGATTCCTGTGCTATCGACTTAGTGTTTGAACCTATGGAGTCACTTACACAAGTTAGACAAAGTAAAAAGAAATTGATCTATATTTATATGTCTAATTTAGAAGTACTTGACTTGATTGAATATATAAGCTAGCTTGATTGAGAATTAAGTTATAGGTCAAATAAGATTGAAGAGTTGACTATGTCTATCTAGCACTACACATGAGGTTCAAGTTCGATCTTGAGGATGAATAGTTTCTAATCCATGATCTATGGAGCATATAAAAGATTGAATTTAAGTGTTGATTAATCTCAGATTAGATCTAAATTAATTAGTCTTAAATTGGATCCAAAATCTAAGTTAGACTTGGTATAAAAGTTTTAAAGAATTTGGGATTGATAGCCTTTCGAAATTATTTCGAACCAGCTTCGAATTGGATTCAAATTGGATCTATTTTGGATGAGATATGAGTATTCCTACTTGCACTAGAAATACCCTCCTATGTGGGCCAACCAACACCTGATATGGATCTGGTTTGGGGCATCCCAAGTGGGTGTGGGAGTGGGTGCAAGTTGATTGTCATATGTGATGGCAATTCTATCTCATGTAGGAATCCTTCTTTCATGAGTATTAGATCAATTCAAATCAGATTTAAGTTAAGAATTCTACTCTCATTGGGTCATAAGAATCATCTATAAATAGAGAGGGTCTCCACCTATAGATGTATAGCAAATAGCAAACAAATCAGATTGAGAGAAGAAAGAAAGAGAGAGAGAGAGATCCCTTCTTCCCTTTGGCCTATCCCCTTGTTGCCACCCCTCTTCCTTTGGGTGTGAGCTCTCTTTGGGCATCCCATCTGCTGATGTGAGGTATCACATCAACACATCTCCTCCCTCATTTGGTTGGCTTGCGAAGGCAATTGGATTGGAGTTTATCCTGCTTTCCTGCGGTGTCTGATGTGCATGCGAAGTAGGGGGTCTGCATATCCAGGCCTCCATGAAGGTTTAATCTAGATAAATTGAGATTTGATCATTGGTTTCACTGCTAATCAGGTAAGAATTTGATCTTTAATCAAGTAGATGAATAGAAAAATTTTTAGATGCAACCTGGGCAATCAGAGGAGAAATAGTTTCTTTCTCTTTATGAGATATATAAAGATAAGTGATTGGGTTTGACATATTTTTATACCCATAGTTTATTTGGGATGTTATTTGACTGAAAGATTAAATTACACAGTAACTTACCACTAAAGGATATTTTGATAATTTTTTATCAAAATTTTAAATCTTTCGGATAGTCATGATATGTTGTCTAACATCAATCTTGACTTATAGATTTGTTAAAATTAAAAAAGTTTAATTCTGAAATCAATTTGAAAGAGTCCAAATTGATTGGGACTCTTTAGGTAACCTAATCTCATCGGATTAGAATTACGTCGAAAGTCTTGATCTACTGCTGGCTAGATTTAGAATCCAATGGGTTATATACTTTAAAATTTAGTCTTAGTCTGATTTAATTAGAGTTTAATATAAATTTTATGGATTAATTTGATATGCTAGTACATTATATTAATCTAAGTTCCTAAATTGGTTTAGATCAAAGTATTTGAGCTAACCTAGACCAGTTGTCTTTGACCTAATGGGATTGGGTCAATTTAGATTGGATCCTTATCTAACTTGAAATAGTTTCAAGAGGAGGACTCCTCTACACCCACCAGATGCCACACCAAAATAATAATGCCACCCCACTCTAATTACCATGTGAAGTTGGAGAGTCTTTCTTCATAAAGACTCTTATCTTTACGCGTTGCTTTAAATGATAAATCAAAAGTCCTTTGATTTGTTGTCAAAATTAAATAAAATTTTTATGGCACATAGAAGAGGGAGTGTACTTTTGTGAGAAGTCTCTCATACACCATAATTTTACATGATGAATTTATTCACCATATGAGAAGTTGGAGCTCCAAAGGTTGGCACCCCTTGGTCCCATGACATGTCCCTTGGTCCCTTATTTATATGGGACATCCCACATGGCTAGCTATTGTGATTTTAGGTTAAAACCAAATAATAGGGATGTAGAAATCATAAAAAAAAGTTTGGAAAAAATCTAAAAAAAAGGCAAGGGAAAATTGAGTGGCAAAAGTTGTAAGAAGGGTGGTGAAAAATTTAGCAAGAGTTGCTAGTGTGCCCTAGGGTTTGGTTTTTTCATGTGTTGAAGTCAAAAATCAAATCTTAAGATGTGAGATATCTGAAGAGTATCTTCTTAGCATGATCTTGATGGTAAGCTTGGAGGCGACTGGGTTTTGGTGTGATCGTACCATGAGTTCGAAGCCGATAGTGTTCTTGAGAAGACAAGGCTATGGCAGTGCACTGGTTAGAAAGGGTCTTGGCCAACTTTCGTGTAGATCATCATTGGAAGACTTCTACTTTGGAGTCTCATGGAGAACACCAATATGTCACTTCTTTCTTTTTGGTGAAAGTAAAAATTTTATCTCTTTTGCATGCTTATTTTTGTTTTATCGATATCGGCAAGGTGATTCTAGGGTTTGAATTTTGGCTCGATAGTTTTATATGATAAAGCTATTGATTTATTTATTTTTAATTTTTTTAAAAATTACTTTTCGCTACGTGGCTGAAATCTAACAGGTGGGACCATAGCACCCACTAGAAATCCATTAATCACATTAGGATTTTTGTTTCCCACCCGAGGAGTGGAGGGATCCAAAAAATTAGTGAGAGTCATTGTTTGTATCTTAAAGTCTCTAGAAGTAAGTATAACTTTAAAGTATAAAAATCTAACTTGAATATCTATTTTTACAATTAAATAATATCAGTCTCAAACCCTCTAGCCCGCATCCTTGAATCTAATCATTCGACCAGTATAAACTATAAAGACTGGCTAAGAAATCTCAAGATTATTCTGACTTCTGAGAAACTAAGTTATGTACTCAATCAGAAACTCTTAGAATTACCAAACTGTCCTACTGTCGAGCAAAGAACTGCTTATGAAAAGTGGATGAATGAAGATAGTCGGGTCAAATGCTATGTGTTGGCATTCATGTCAAATGAGTTGCAGAGCTAGCATGAGCATATGCCCACTACCAGAGCTATGATCACTCACCTACAAGAGTTGTATGGTGAGCAAAGTCGTATAGCATGCTTCAAAGATCCAAGAGACTTCAATTTAAAGATGCACGAAGGATAGTCAGTTTATGAGCACTGTATGATAGTAATCAAGGATATTTAGGAGCTTGGGAAGCTCGAGCTTAATATGTAAAAGAAATTATAAATGGATTTGATTCTTCAAATCTCTTACAAGTTTATGTAGTTAATTTATTATAAATTTTTATATGAACAAACTCGATTATACTATACCCAAATTGGTCAATATATTAGTCACTACAGAAGAAACTTTGAAGAGTTCAAGCGGCACTATTCTCGCTGTGGAGCGGACTTCTTCCAAGAGAAAGTCTAGTTGGAAGAAGAAGATAAAATCCATTAAGAAGCAGAAGAAAGAGAGCAAGCCAAAGAAGGACGTTCCAAAGAAGGCTGAAGCAAAGGGAATGTGTTTCCATTACGATGCTGAAGGCCACTGAAGGAGGAACTATCCACTCTACCTGGAGAGCCTAAAGACTAAGAAAGGTGATAAACCTTCAGAAAGTATGCTCGTAATTGAATCTAACCTTATGATTTCTTCTACTTCTAGTTGGGTATTGAACTCTAATTCGAGTGCTCATATATATACCTTAACATAGGGTCTAATAGAAAGTTGGAGATTGAGAAAAGGTGACATGATCCTTCGGATCGGTAATGGAGCAAAAGTTGCTGCAAAAGTCATTGGCACTTATCTTCTTCGATTACCGTCAAATTTTAGATTAGATTTAAAAGACTATTATTTTATTCTTATAGCTAGTTAAAATTTGATTTTCGTATCTGTGCTAGCACAGGAAGGTTTTGAATTTAATTTTAATAAAAAATTTTATTCTATTTATTTATGAAATAAATTAGTTAAATGTGATCTTTTAATTGACAGTCTATATCACTTGTATGTTGATGCGATGTAAATTTGAACGAGCAAATAGTGGGTGCCATAGATAAAAAGAGACCTAGAGATGAAATTAATCAGAAGTACTTGTGGCATCATAGACTAGGCCATATTGGAGAGGATAGGATAAACAAATTGAAAAAGAATGGGATCCTTGACTCTTTTCATCTAGAATCGTATCCAGCTTGTGAATTTTGCCTTCGATAAAAAATGAACAAGTTACCCTTGGTAGGACATGGGGAAAGGGCCACTGAGTTACTTGCCCTGATACACATCGATGTGTGTGGACCATTTGATGTGCAGGTCAGGGGTGGTTATAGCTACTTCATTATCTTTATTGATGATCTGTCTAGGTATGGATATGTGTATCTTATGAATTACAAATCTGAAGCCTTTGAAAAGTTCAAAGAATTCAGAAATGAAGTAGAAAAATAAACAGGCAAGTCTATTAAATTTTTTCGATCTGATCGAGGAGAAAAATACTTTAGTCAAAAATTTTTGAGATATCTCAAAGACAACGGCATAGTCTCTCAATGGACTCCTCCCAGAACATCTTAGCCCAAAAGGAAATCTGAAAGGAGGAATAGGACCCTATTAAATATGGTCAGGCCATGATGAGCTTCACTGATCTACCCTTATATCTTTTTAGACATGCCTTATTAACTGTCATTCACCTATTGAATAGGGTTCCATCAAAATCCATTCCTACCACACCTTATGAGATATGATACGATAAGAAGTCGAGTCTAGATTATCTTAAGATTTGGAGATGTCCTATCTATATCAAGAGTGGCTGATAAATTGGAGAATAGATCTGTAATAGCTCATTTTATAGGATATCCAAAAGAATCAATAGGATACTACTACTTTTCACAAGATCATAATGTGATTGTGAGTTAGAACACCATATTTTTAGAAAAACAGTTTATCCAGGATGGTGGCAGTAAGAGGTTAGTTGAGCTCAAAGAGAAGGTCTCTGAAGAGCAAAGAGCTGTAGATCCTCAAGAACCCATTATTCATGAGCCAGTAGTTGACGTTCCTATACGACTTTGTAGTCTAGCAGGATCTCTCGACCTCCTGAATGGTACATAAGTATATTCATGGAGGAAGTAAAGAAAATATTTCTTATGGGAGATAAGAATCATAATGATGATCCTAATACCTTTGATGAGGTGATGTCTGACATTGATTTCGAGAAATAGTTAGATACAATGAAGTCAGAAATTGATTCGATGCATTCGAACCAAGTATGAACTTTAGTGGATCCACTCGAGGGTATAGTACCCATTGGGTGTAAATGGATCTACAAAAAAAAAATAGGTGTCAATGGTAAGGTAGAGACCTATAAATCTAGGCTTGTGGTAAAAGATTATAGCTAGCACGAGGGCATTGACTATCAAAAAATCTTTTCGTCCGTAGCCATGCTGAAATCCATTCACACTCTACTTGCTATTGCAGCTTATTATGATTATGAAATCTGACAGATGGATGTGAAAACTGCCTTCCTGAATGGATATCTTAAGGAAGATATCTATATGGAGCAGCCTTTGGGTTTCACATCTGGTGATGGTGATCACAGAGTCTGCAAGCTACAAAAATCTATATACGAATTAAAGCAAGCTTCTCGAAATTGGAACCATCATTTTGATGATGCGATCAAATCATTTGACTTCATCAAGAATGAAGAAGAACCTTATGTATATAAAAGGGTCAGTGAGAGCGTAATAACATTTCTCATATTGTACGTGGATGATATTCTCCTCATTGAGAATGATATTCCCATATTGACTATGGTCAAAAGATGGTTGTCCAAAGAATTCTCCATGAAAGACCTAGGGGAAGCATCCTATATTTTTGAAATAAAGGTCTATAGGGATAGATCTAAAAGGATGCTAGGTCTGTCACAAAAGCTGTACATAGAAAAGTACTGAAGAGGTCAGCATGGAAAACTCTAAAAGAAGACTTTTACCTCTTAGGCATAGATTCATCTTTCCAAGATGATGTGTCTGACCACATCTGAGGAAGTCCAGTGCATGAGTAGGATTTCTTATGCTTTAGCCATAAGGAGCCTCATGTATGTCATGCTATATACTCGACTCGATATTACCCTTGCTATTAGTGTCACGAGCAGATATCAATCGAATCCAGACGAAGAGCACTGGATAGTTGTGAAGAACATCCTTAAGTACTTGAGAAGAACTAAAGATTTATTCTTGATCTTTGGAGGAGGTTCAGAGTTGCAAGTCGAGGGGTATACTGATTCAGACTTTATGTTTGATCCTGATGATAGAAAGTCTACATCAAGATATGTGTTCGTATGCAATGATGGTGCAGTCAACTGGAAGAGTTTCAAGCAACCCATCATAGTGGATTCAACCACAGAGACTGAATATATCACTACTTCGGATGCTGTAAAGGAAGGCTTCTAGTTCAAAATATTTGTTGCAGAACTTGGGGTTATGACATCAGATGCCATACCACTTTATTGTTGGGAAATATGTCCCAAAAGCCAATCGTCAACCTATTGACGGTTGAGCAACCTTGTATTGTAATTGATTTGTTAATAAATAAAATATATTTTTGATATTTTTATCATAAGTTTTTATCTTCTAATGAACTCTATTGTTGTGATGAAGTCCTTAGGACTATTTAGGTTTGATAAAGAAAGGATTTATCAATTAGTCCTTAAAACTGTTCACGACCAAATGATAGGCTGTTAATAAAGATGACAGCTTCTATCGAGCATAGGTCACTGTAGGCCATATGGGTTGGTTGCCCTCTTAACCAAGAAGTGGGAAGATACTGGTATGGCATACAGATGAGATGTAAGGGTACATCATCATTGAACATAACCAACTCCAGAGCATTCTGCTGTCGAGAATGTCTCTGATGGGATATAGGTATAAGTATTCCTTAGATCTGAGATCGCTTCAGTGACTTGCAAGCAACTCACTGTGCTTTGGTACTGGACTAACTGAATTTCTAATTTAATGATGGAAAACTTTTGGGTACAGTCAAGTACTTGCAAAGTCGGAGTGTGATCAAGATGGGATTGACCACTCCAAGAGTTGGAGAAGAATGAGTCGCTGTATTTCAATTTAGCAAAATCTTGGTCAGGATAATCCATCAGATGGATTTGATATTTTGAAATACAATGTGGACAACCTGATCAGAGTTAACAGTTGAACTCTAAGGTGTCCTATGAGTATTTTGGTCAAGGGGATGAATTATATGAAAACTATATCCGCATGGATTCTAAGGATGTTGCTCTACACATTCGACCTATCCGATCATTGGGTATCATTGCTAGATGGTCACTTCGATTGGTACAAAAATTTATTTCTATACTACCAATTTAGGTTCAAACCTATGAGGTTATACACATTAAAGTTCATGATCCAATCGGATGGTTGATTAACGATTAAGAATCATTCTAGGGTTAAACGATCAATACGATTGATATTTAACCTAGTGCAAGTGTTGCAGGAAGATCGATTAGCAATTTGATTGCTAATTGGCTTAATTTGATTAAGCCAATGGGCTAAGATTAAGTCTAATTAAATATAATTTAATTATATTTAGTTTGGACTTGATTGGATTAAGTCCAATGAGTTTATTAGATAAGCCAAGTGCAAGAAAAAATGAGTCCTAGTTCAATTAGGACTTGAGTCAACCTATATTCTAATTTGATTAAAAAATTAAATTAGATTTAAATCTAATTTAATCTGATTAAATTAGGTTCTTAATTGGATTAAGCCTTATTTTAATTGGGTTAATTTGATTTTGGTTTGATTTGGTTTGAGAAACCAAATTTGAACAAGTCATAGATTGAATCCTAGTAAGACTAGGATTCCACCTTGCGCCACCTTAGCCCCTCACGCCCACTCTCTCTTATTTTGTGTGACAAAACCTTCTCTCCCAGGCATTCATGCATGCCCAAAGCTTTCCACTCTTTCTCTCTTACATGGAATGTGGTTGTGGACCAAGTCAAAGTAGAAATTTGTTTGGATTTCAAATTCTATGAGATAGAATTTTAGGAAACCAAAACTCTTTCCTTATGGCACTGATTTTACTCAGATTTTTTTTGAGATTTTTGTGATTTTTATAGAACATATTATGCACCCTTTGCTGGTGGTCTATGGCAGAAAAAGAAGGAGGGGGCACCCAAGAGTTGGGCACCCCTTGTCTTGCCCTGTTTGGATTTTCCTTAACTAGATATTTGACCTAGACAAGGATTCTTCATATCTCTTTATTTAAGATGAATTTATTCTTGAGATTTTTGTGAATTATAGAGAATTAAGAGACCTTTGGAGAATATGAAAATTAGGGAGAAAGAGTGTTGGGGTGTGGAGATATAATAGACACAAGACTAAGTGTCTGGGTTAGAGCAAAGAGAAGAAGAAGAGGGTCTTCTTCTAGGGTTGCTGAGTTCACCTCTTTCCTTCCTTCATCTATGAGTTTTCTGAGAGTATCTCACATCTAAAACTCTTTCTCCTAGTTCTCATCTTTGGAAGAGTCCAAATCAAGAAGGAGGCATCTGATCGACCATCGAAGAAGGATCAGCACAGTACTAGCATACTGTGCTGATTTTTTGGACTAGGACTTCTGATCGTGATTCGTGGGCTTGTGTGGATGACTCCTAGAGGTTGGATATATGTGTGGCTCGCAACATCATCCTCAAGCCTAGATCAGCAAAGTTAGAACATCTAACTTGCAAGGTAATAGATCTGATCTATTATATTTTACATACATTAGATGTAGTATAGAAACATGTTGATATGATCAACATGTAGTTCTTGCTCTTTATATTTTAATTTTTGATTTAATATCATGTAATAATTATGTAATAGAATCTTAAATCTATAGATTCTCTAATTTTATAAGATAAATTTTGATTTATTTTAGTCTTCTGCTGCCTGATCTTGAAAAAGTTTCAAGATCTAACTCTGAAACCCTAGATCTGGTTCCTTCAATTGGTATCAGAGCCTAGGTTGTTTATTACATGATTATTTATACATGCTTAGATTATTTCTTAGATTAGATCTAATTTATAATCTGATTGTTAAATCTAAAATTAAAATTTTTAGATCAATCATGAACTGTAGGTTATCCTGCTGTAAGGTTTACCCCTTACAGTACAAAGGTTGTCCTAGTTCGTGTAGATCTATCTTTAATCATAAATTTATTAAATATGATCTAGATTAAATTTATAATTTATTAGATTTAAAAGGTGTTTAAATCTAAAATGAAATCTCTTTGTTAATAATTCTCGCATAAAGAACCATTGATAGTTCATATATTTGTCTGGAAATTTTTATGCAGTTTAAAGTTGAAATTGTTTCAATTACATGAACCTGTTTAGATTAGATCTAAAGTAGTTTCATGCTTATTTCACTTACATTTTGATTATGAATCAAACATGCAACTTGGTTGGTAGAATCATATTGTAAAAATATTTTACAAACATGAAAATTATTTTTGAAAAAGCCGAACCCCAACCCTCAGCCCAAAACTTAATTGAGAATTAAGAAGTTGTTTGATTAGGTTCTAGGATTATGAATTGAAGAACCTAAGACACAAACCATAACACATTGGGTTAATGGGTTAGTGGGAATTAGGTCCATTAATTGGGTTAGACCTAAGGTTAGATTAAAGATGGACTTAATTAGAGAATTGACTAAATCTAATCAATTGTTGTCTTAGATTAGGTCAAGGATTCTCTAGATCAATTACAATAGTTGTAGTTGGACAAGTTCATGTCTTTAACAAGAACCAAATAGACTTGATTCTTGGCTAAGCAATCTAGCACGAACTGTTAGGTTGATCTAATCGAAACTAATTAAACCAGTTGGTGTCTAAGGTAAATCAGACCGATGGTTTTTAATTGGCAGCCCGCTTACCTGGCCATTTCTAATGGTGTCTAAGGCAAGCTTTGGCAGACCCTCCCACCGATCGAACTTACTTGACCTCTTGGTGAAATTATATTTTGATCGGATCACTTGACTATTCGAGCTGACCCATGTCAGTTAGGTAAATCAGTGTGACTGAAATAGGTGCTCCTAGACCAGCTCTTTTAATGGTCTCCCTTAAGCTAACTTGGTGAAGCCAGTAGGAGGATCATGATAAGCTGGTTCATCTGACCTCCTCCTCTAAATCAATTAAATCTTTTAAAATTATTAGATCTTTAAAATGAAATAGTTATGGTGATAACTAGATCATAGCCTCCCATTAAGTGGATGATAATGGGTCCATCAGTTGGATAATCATTGGAGGCCCAAAGGCCTGGTGCTTATCAGCTGATGGAATTATCATTCATAATATGATTTCTTGACTGCATCTTTCTAAATGGTGGTTAGGTTAGCCAACTAAAGTTGGGCCTTATCATTCATTGGCTAGATGGGCCAAGTATGGTCATGTTAATGATTGGACCTAACCAGACTTTTTCAGTGGAGGCCAAAGCCTACTGATTAGGGACTAGGGCAAAATTAAAATTACTAGAAATTATTTATAGAAATAATTGGTTATGAACCTACCCTTAAATGTACATGGGTTGGCCAATCAAAGTTGGGCTTGCGTGCAGTCTAAGTAGATTCTAGTACCCACTAAGGAATTAGGGTAATTCCTCGAATTGGAGGTAGAGGCTACTAATTCGAATAAAATAGTGAAAAAAATCTTTTGATTAAAGTCCAAATCTTTAGATTTAATGAATCAATTACTAATTAGGTTATAGTTTTTCTTTGTGCAGATATGACCACTTCCCTATCGCTCTGATCATTGTTGGACAATGATAAGTTGGTGGGACCCAACTTTGGTAGTTGGTATCGAAAGTTGAAGATAGTCCTAGAGCATGAATGGATTCTATATGTGATAACAGATCCTGCACCTGAGGAGCCAGCTGCCAATGCACATGGAACAGTCAGAGACACTTATCAGAAGTGGCTCAGTGATCGGACCACGGTGCACTGCATCATGCTGGCTACTATGAGCAATGAGTTCAATCACAGATTTTAGATGACTCAGCCAAAAGACATACTTCAAGTGTTGGAGGATGCCTTTGGCACACCCGATGATGTGGAGAGGCACAAGACTAGTTGTGCCATCTTCAACGCCAAAATGCGGGATAGTGCCTCTGTCACTGATCATGTATTGTACATGATCGAGTTGATGGAGCATTTGAGCAAGCTCGACTTTCCCTTGCATGAGCAGCTTGGGAAAAATGCAATACTGAACTCGCTGCCCAAGTCTTATCTCTCATTCTTCACTCATTATAGAATGAAAAAGCCTGAAGTAAACTACTATGGGTTACTGGGGTTGCTTCAAAACTTTGAGAAGGATCACCAACTCCACAAGGAGTCGATGAACTTAGTGGGAGGTTCGTCTTCTGGTTCTCGACCCTTTGAGAAAGGAAAGAAGAATAAGAAGAAGAAAGTGAAGAAGGTACAAGTTTAGACTGGGACATCAGTGCAGGGCCAGACCAGAAAGATCAAGCCCGATAAGAGTCAAACTGAATGCTTCTTTTGCAAGAAGCAAGGGCACTGGAAAAGGAACTGTCCTCAGTACATTGCCTCCCTGGATCCGAACAGGCAGAGAAAGAAGCAAGCTATTACTGGGCAAGGTATTTATATGATAACTCCTTGTAATTTTTCTATTTGTGATAAAACTGACTGGGTATTGGATATCGGTAGCCCTTACCATATTTGCAGTTCGTTGCAAGGGTTGCAGGTCAGTAGGAGATTCGAGCAAGGTGAGAGGTTTCTAAATGTTGGAGATGGAAGATCAGTTTCAATTCTAGCATTAAAAATCTTGAAACTTGTATTTGAGTCCCATATCATTGTTCTTAATGATTATCATTTCTGTCCCAGTTTCTTTTTAAAATTCTATTTTTGTAGGCCTTCTGGCCAAAAATGATTATAAAATTTCAATAAAGAAATAAGTTTGTAATATCATTATGAATGGTGTTACTATTTTTTATGGACATTTGAACAATGGTGTGTATATGTTATCATAACCTATTAACGTAGTCTATTCTGCTGGCAAGCACCCCAGATTAGATAGTGTATCAGATATCTAATTATGGCACTGTAGGCTAGGTCATATAAACAAGAACAAGATAAACAGATTGACTCAAGAGGGAATCTTCGAAGTCAGTGATTGTGAATCACTTTCAATCTGTGAGTCCTGTCTTCTTGATAAAATAACCAAGTCACCTTTTACTGGAAAAGGTAAGAGAGCTACTGAGCTCTTGGGCCTAGTACATACTGATGTATGCTGGCCCATGAGCACAAGTGCTAGAGGTGGATATTTCTACTTCATCACTTTCACGGATGATCTATCCAGATATGGATATATCTATCTGATGAAACATAAGTCGGATTCATTTGAAATGTTCAAATGATTTTGAAGTGAAGTAGAAAAATAAACTGGGAAGAGTATTAAAACTCTTCGATCTGACCAAGGAGGGGAATACCTTTCTGGTGAGTTTCTCACATATCTAGGAGAGAATGAGATTCTCACCCAATGGACTCCTCCAGGAATACCACAGTATAATGGTGTGTCTGAAATGAGAAATCAAACTCTGTAAGACATGGTCTGATCCATGATGGGTTTTGCAGCTTACAGATATCCTTCTGGGGATATGCACTCGAATCGGCCTGTTATCTGTTAAATAGGGTTCCAAGTAAGTCTGTAATTAAGACTCCATATGAGATATGGACAGGGCGTAAGCCAGCACTTTCACACCTTAGGGTCTAGGGGTGCCTGGCCTATGTCAAACGATTAGTTACAGATAAACTTGGACCTAGGTCTGACAAATGCACATTCATAGGGTATCCTAAAGAGACCAAAAGATATTTTTTCTACCATGCTGATGAACAAAAGGTGTTCGTCAGCCTTAAGGCAATCTTTTTAGAAAAAAAATTTTTTGGTGAAGGAATCGTTGCCTCTAAGGTTGAACTTGCTGAAGTTCAAGAGGTAGAAGGACCGACACCAATAGTTGAACCTGAGTCAGATTTGATTAGATCAGATCCAAAGCCCAATGTACTTGCACCATTAAGAAGATCCAGTAGAGTATCGTGTCAGCTGGACAGATACTACGATTTCCTAGTTCAGGACAGTGATCCCATCGAACTCGATGAGAACGATGAGGATCCGATCACCTATATGGATGCAATACAGAGATGTGATTTCGAGAAATAGCTTGAAGCCATGAAATCCGAAATGAAGTCTATGAAGGTCAACGATGTATGGACATTGGTTGACCCACCTGAAGGGGTTAAATCCATTGGATGTAAATGGGTCTTTAAAAAGAAGAGGAGCACAGACGGAAAGGTGGAGACCTATAAAGTCCGTCTGGTTACCAAGGGGTATCGTCAATATTATAGTATTGACTATAACGAGACGTTCTCCCCTGTGGCAATGCTCAAATCCATTCGGATAATGCTTGTAATAGCTACCCATCTGGATTATGAGATCTGACAGATGGATGTAAAGTTAGCTTTTCTGAATGGAGAGCTGACCGAAGAGGTGTATATGATACAATCTGAGGGGTTTACATCCACAGATGAGTCCAAGGTGTGCAAGCTTCAGAGATCTATTTATGGATTGAAGCAAACTTCTTGGAGTTGAAACATGCATTTTGATAAGGTGATCAAAATGTATGGCTTCATTAAGAATGGAGAAGAGCCCTGCATCTATAAATGGGCAAATAGTCCAGTTGTGGTATTCCTTGTCTTGTACATGGATGACATTCTCTTAATCGGGAATGACATCCCCACACTACAGGGAATAAAAGTTTGGCTGTCATCGCAGTTCTCCATGAAGGACTTGGGTGAAGCATCCTACATCCTAGGGATGAAGATCTATAGGGATAGATCTAAAAAGATGCTTTGGTTATCTCAGTCCACGTACATAGATACTGTGCTAAAGAGGTTCAGCATGGAGAATTTCAAGAAGGGCTATCTACCGATAGGCCATGGAATTTCTCTCTCTAAGAAGGATTGTCCGATAACTCTTGAAGAGAGAGAGCGTATGAGTAGAGTCCCATATGCTTCGACCATGGGATCTATCATGTACACCATGATATGTACAAGGTTAGATGTGGCATACTCACTAGGAGTAGTTAGTAGATACCAATCTGATCCTGAAGAAAATCACTGAAAAGTGGTTAAAGCCATCCTTAAGTATTTGATAAATACTAAGGACCAATGGTTGGTTTATGGTGAGTCAGATCTGAAACTTGTAGGGTTCACAGATTCCAGCTTTCAATCTGACCACAATGACAGCAGAAGCATGTCGGATTATATCTTTACTCTGAATGGTGGAGCCATCTGCTGGAAGAGTTTCAGGCAGCATACCATGGCAGACTCTGTTTGTGAGGTAGAGTACATCACAGCATCGGATGCTGCGAAGGAAGCTGTGTGGCTGAGAAAATTTATCATTGAGCTCGGAGTAGCACCATCCCTCGATGGTCCGGTCCTGCTCTATTGCGACAGCACTGGTGCCATAGCTCAGGCGAAGGAACCCAAAGCACACCAACGGACGAAGCACATTTTGCATCGCTTCCACCTGGTCTGAGAGATCGTGGATCGAGGTGACGTCGACCTTCAGAAGATCGATGGAAAGGAGAACCTGACTGACCCCTTCACTAAAGCCCGGGCGATAAAGGAGTTCGATAATCATAAGTCGAAGATGGGTATTAGATACTGTACCGAGTGGCTTTAGGATAAGTGGGAGTTGTTAAAAAATATGTCTCAAAAACCAATCGTCAACCTATTGACGGTTGAGCAATCTTGTATTGTAATTGATTTGTTAATAAATAAAATATATTTTTGGTATTTTCATCATATGTTTTCATCTTTTAATGAACTCCGTTGTTGTGATGAAGTTCTTAGAACTATTTAGGTTCGATAAAGAGAAGATTTATCGATTAGTCCTTAAAACTGTTCATGACCAAATGATAGGCTGTTAATAAGGATGACAGCTTCTATCGAGCATAGGTCGCTGTAGGCCACATGGGTTGGTTGTCCTCTAAACCAAAGAGTATGGAGACACTGGTATGGCATGCAGGTGAGATGTAAGGGTACATCATCATTGAACATGACCAACTCCAGAGTATTCTGCTGTCGAGAATGTCTTTGATGGGATATAGGTATAAGTATCCCTTAGACCTGAGATCGCCTCAGTGACTTGCAAGCAACTCACCGTGCTTTGGTACTGGACTAATTGAATTTCTAATTCAGTGACGGAAGGCTTCTGGGCACAGTCAAGTACTTGTAAAGTTGGAGTGTGATCAAGATGGGATTGACCACTCCAAGAGTTGAAGAAGAATGAGTCACTGTATTTTAATTTAGCAAAACCTTGGCCAGGGTAATCCATCAGATGGATTTGATATTGAAGGAAAAACTACCTTTTTCCTTGTAGGATCTTCCAGATTTCATCAAATCTGGGGTGGAATAATTTTTAAAAAAAAAATTATCCTACATTTATTTTAGATCTAAATCTCTAGATCTAATTTTATTATCTGATATTAATTCAAAAATAAATCTAGAAATATGAGAAAACATGAAATACCTCAAGGGTAATCTGATTACCCTGTAGATGATCGCAGCAAGCCTGAGGTTCTGATTTAGCCACGCAATTGTCTGGCCTCTATCAGTATCCACTAAAGTAGGATCTGGATCATCTTCTCCTTGCAAATCTTTGCTCCAAAAATTAGAACTAAATCTGATTAGGAAGATCTTCAAAAATCTTCCTGAAGTTGGAGCAGCAGCCTGTCGAAGAAGTCCTGTAGCCTTCCTGTTCAAGGCGTCACCATGCCTTAGACCTTTGCCAGATGGAGGTCCAACTCCTTGGACATGAAGAGGAGAGGGAGAGATATAGATGGGACATGGAGAAGAGGAAAGGGGGTGGCATCTTTGATTGGTTTGGTGCAATCTAATAAAACCCTAGGTGCAGACTTGGTTTATATAGACCCTGCTGCACTGCGCAGTGCCACATCATTCGACCAATCAAAAAATTTTAATAAATCCAAAAAAATTTTGATTGATGGAGTGATATCATCTGATCACATCAGATAAGAACCCCACCCTCTCTCCAAGAGTTGGCACCAACTTTGGATAAGCACAAAGGAAGGTTGGCGCCAATTAGTCCATGTTGATCAAGACTCTCCATCCATATCCACTTGGTGCACCCACTTAATCCAATTGAGCTCACTCCATAATCTGATTATGGTGCCCAATTTAAAGTGGTTTTACATGTGGACACTCCACAAAAATCCTCCAATGAGCTCTTGCCAAGTGGCCTTCAGTTTAAGACCCATATGTCAACATTTGACAGATGTCCTAAAATGAAAATGGCAGGTGACAGGAATTAGCAGGTATTGTCTTAAATTCATCTCATGAATTAAGATAAGACTTTTCTGAGCTAGACAAGCTTCATTTAAATTGAGAAAAATATTCTCAAGATTCTCTAGGTGAGTCAAATCACATTTGGCTCAGTCGAGATAGAAAAGATTACACGAGGAGAAAGTTAGGCTCAATCGAGTGCTAGCACGATTTTCTTAAACCTAATTGGATCTAATCCAAATCAATTGGGCTAGCCCAATTGATGACATCCATATCCTAACCCTTGTTAGTGTGACCCAGTTAGGTTCAATTCTGTATGGTAATGAGACATGTCGTGATCTCATCATCGACATCATCGAAACTCCTTTCGATGGACTAAAACTCTTCTAATTCATACAATTAGAATGATCGATCATCAAGATCATTCTAATTGCTCCCAAAATCCACCAGTGACACCTAGCAGTATATGGTGGCAACCCATCAGAACTGAAGATGAACCTCTCGGTGCAGCTACCTGTGTGATTGAGTTCCTCTATCATGAATCTCTACTAAATTAGGGTTAAGGTGAACTCGTCAAACCCAACATCAGTCATATAAATCAATCGATCGATCCGAGTCTGATATGAAATTCCAATGAAAAACTCTTTTCCATTATTTCACTCTGCCATGGCCATGGGCTTAAGGACTCAATCTTTCGATCACCATAGGACTACTCCTCTCATCTATCAAGGTTGATAGATCCCATCTTGGTGCGACCTAGTTCCTACAATGAATATGCTACAGCCAACATACACCTCAGGGTTCCGAATGGCTAGGAGATCGAGTTATGGTGTAGTCAAACTATAATACACTCAGGGTGAACTATCGATGCACCTCAGGTCAAAGAACTAGACACACAACTGCAGTATCGAGCTAGTCATCGACGAGAAGGAAGACTTCCTTATGACTGCTCGAGGTGGTCACGCTCAGTACTCTCATTCTTAACGAATATTTATACTCTCACTTCGGTGTCTCCACATCGTAGACTCAAGACACATCTATCCTAAGGAAGCGATCGTACACTAACCTTTCGGATCGATCACCATCCTCATGATGATCCTATGGTCAGGAGCTGTTTATGAGTTAGTTATGTAAATTCATGCCTTAAACTTTTAACTCTTGAAAATATGAATTGACATTCCTACTAACTCAAAGGATGTATCACAGACATAATGTACACAATGTGATAGAAGAATAACCCATTTATTAATTTATAGTCAAAATTATAAATTTGCCCGTAGATTTGTACAGGAATGTGTCAGCCAATCTGGCATCTAGGGCACACATCTAACAAACTCTCACTTGACCTAATGCCAATTGGCTACATATCTAAGTCTCATCTTCTCAAGGTGGGCTTCGATCTTTTGCTGGCCTAATGGCTTTGTCAGTGGATCTGCCACATTGTCTGTAGAGTCGACTCTCTTGACCTCGACATAACCCTTTTCAAGGTAATCACAGATCAGATGGAATCACCGCTCGATGTGCTTGGACTTCTGATGAGACCTTGACTCCTTAGCTAGGGCTATGGCACCATTATTATCGCAGTAAAGAGGGATGGCATCCGATGACATCACTCCAAGCTCCATGACAAACTTTTTGTACCAGAATACCTCTTTCACAGCTTTCGATGCAGCAATATACTCTGCCTCCATGGTGGAATCAGCAATCACCGTCTGCTTGGAACTCTTTCAGCTAACTGCACCACCATTGTAAATGAACGGACTTTCAGATGTCGACTTTCAATCATCTATATCAGATATAAAGTCTGAGTCTGTATATCCCTGAATTTGGAGTTCTCCATTCCCAAAGACTAGAAACATATCCTTAGTCCTTCTCAAGTACTTAAGGATACATTTCATAGAAGTCTAGTATTCTTCACCTGGATTCGACTGATATCTACTTGTGACACTCACAGCATGGGCTATATCAGGTCGTGTACATAGCATGGCATACATGAGGCTCCCTATTATCGAAGCATAAGGGATTTTGCTCATGCATTCAATCTCCTCAGGTGTGCTAGGGCACATCTTCTTTGAGAGATGAATGCCATGTCTAAAAGGTACTAAACCTCTTTTGGAGTTTTTCATGCTAAACCTTTTTAGTACCTCCTCTATGTACATCTTCTATGAAAGTCCCAGCATCCTATTTGGTCTATCTCTATAGACCTTAATACCCAGTATAAAGGATGCCGCTCCTAGATCTTTCATAGAGAACTCCTTAGACAACCATACTTTGACTGAGGTCAACATGGGAATGTCATTCCCAATTAGGAGGATGTCATCTACCTACAGTACGAAGAAGACAACTACGCTCCCACTGACCTTTTTGAACACACATGGTTCCTCCTCGTTCTTGATGAAATCAAACATTTTGATCACATCATTGAAACGAGTATTCCAACTCCGAGATGCTTGCTTAAGTCCATAAATGGACCTTTGCAGCTTGCAGACCTTGTGATCATCATCATTGGATGTGAAACCAAGTGGCTGTTCCATATAGATATCTTCCTTAAGATGTCTATTTAAGAACGCCATTTTCACGTCCATCTGCCATATTTCATAATCGAAATAGGCTGCAACAGCAAGCAATATGCGGATGAATTTTAGCATGGCTATAGGCGAGAAGGTATCCTAATAGTCAATGCCTTCGCACTGACTATAACCTTTCGCTACGAGCCTAGCCTTGAATGTCTCTATATTCCTATCTGCACCTATCTTTCTCTTGAAGATCCATTTACACCCAATAGGTACAATACCTTCAGGTAGATCTATCAAGATCCAGACTTGATTTGAGTGCATCGAGTCAATTTCTGATCTTATTGCCTCTAACCATTTCTCGAAATCGATATCTGATATCGCCTTGTCATAGATCTTGGGATCATCACCATAAGCCTCATTTTTCATGAGAAATATTTCCTCTACATCCTCTTGTATAGTACCTAAGTATCTTTCAAGAGGATGGAAAATCCTAGTCGATCTACGAGGTGGAAGAGATTGTGTTAGGACTGGTTCTAATTGATTAGGTTTCTCAGGTTCTTTAGCTCGTTGCTCTTGGGAGACATTCTCTTTGAGCTTAATTATTCTTCCGATGCCACCATCTTGAATAAACTATTTTTCAAGAAAAATAATATTTTGACTAACACTCACATTGTAGTCTTCCGAAATATAGAAATAGTATCCTAATGACTCTTTAGGATATCCTATGAATCGAGCTCTAAAAGACCTGAACTCTAACTTGTCCACCTGCTGTCTCTTGACATGAGCCGGACAACCCCAAATTCTGAGATGATTCAGACTTGACTTCTTACCATGCCATATCTCATATGGTATGGTAGGAACGGTTTTAGATGGAACCCTATTCAATACATATATTGCTGTCATGAGACAATGTCTCCAAAGAAATTCAAGAAGGTCCGTGAAGCTCATCATGGAACAGACCATATCTAATAGGGTCTGATTTCTCCGTTCTGAAATCCTATTGAGTTGTGGCATTCCAAGTAGAGTCCATTGAGAGACTATGCCATTGTCCTTAAGATAGTCTAGAAACTCCCGACTAAGATATTCACCTCCTCAATCTGATCGAAAAATCTTAATGAGCTTTCTTGTTTGTTTTTCTACTTCATGTCTGAATTCTTTGAACCTTTCAAAGGTTTTAGACTTGTGTTTCATTAGAAACATATACCCGTACCTAGACATATCATCGGTAAAGGTAATAAAGTAGACATAGTTGCCTCTAGCCGGCACATCAAATGGACCGCACACATCCGTATGTACTAGGGCAAGTAGGTCTGTGGCCCTTTCCCCATGTCCTATAAAAGGGAGTTTGGTCATTTTGCCTTGAAGGTATGATTCACAAACTGGATATGACTCGAAAGTCAATGGACTCAACAGCCTGGATTTCTTCAATTTGTTAACCCTGTCTTCCGCTATATGACCTAGCCTTAGGTGCCACAGATACCTATCATTTAGACTATCTCTAGCCCTTTTAATTCTTATGACATTCATATTTTGCTCAATATTAAATACAGATATATCAATATATAGCTGATAGAGACCGTTAATAAGAAAATCATTTGTAACTTTATTATTTTTATAAAATATGTTACAATGGTCCTTATGAAAGCTAATCACATAGCCTTCTTGTGCTAAACATGAAATAGAAATTAAATTCCTGCTTGCTGCAGGCACATAATAACAATCTCTAAAAAATAAATCTAATCCTTATAGTAATTGCAGAGGGTAGGTTCCGACGGCCACAGCAGCAACTCTTGCTCCGTTTCCGATGCGTAGGATCATCTCTCCATCCCTTAGCCTCCTGCTCTCCTCAAGATCCTGCATAGAAGTGCACAAATAAGCACTAAAACCAGAGTCAAGCACCCAACTGGATGCAGAAGAAACCGTAAGATTAGATTCTAAAATGAGCATACCTCTAGAAGGACCATCCTTCTTATTCTTCAGGGTGGCTAGGTACTGAGGACAGTTCTGCTTCCAATGGCCATTTGATTGGCAGTGAAAATATTTTTCCTTTTCAGCAGCCTTCTTCATTGGTTCTATCTTCTTCTTCTTTCCATCCACCTTCTACTTCTTTGCAGACTTTTTTTTCTTTCTAAAAGACTTTCTCTTGGAAGAAGTCTGCTCCACAGTAAGAACTGAGCCTTTTGAACCCTTCATAGAAAGCTCAGCCGTAACCAGCATATTCATTAACTCGGCCCAGGTACACTACATCTTATGCATATGGAAGTTCATGATGAACTGACCATATGCATCAGACAAGGACTGAAGGATCACATCAGTCTGAAAATCCTTATCTAAGATGGCACCGAGCTTCTCAAGCTCCTCAAGATCCTTGATCATTGTTAAACAATGATTTTGGACTGACTGCCCATCACGCATTTTAGCCTTAAAAAGTCTTTGACAGACTTGATACTTGGCTGCACGACTTTGTTTACCAAACAACTCTTGTAGGTGAGCCAGCATTTGGCAGGTAGTCAAAATATTCTCATGTTATCACTGCAAGTCATCAGACATTGCACCCAACATGTAGTACCTTGCTTTATTATCATCATCCATCCACTTTTTCAGAGACGCTCTCTGTTCAGCAGTCAGACATGCTGGCATGGCGGGTGGGTCCTGGTCCAAGATATGGGTCAATTTTTTAGAACCTAGAATAATTCTATAGTTCCTTAACCAGTCTTTGAAATTGGGTCCAGTCAATCTATGGGTATCTAGTATTTTGATCAGGAGGTTTGAGGCCGACATATTTTCTGTAGAGAGTCAAAAGTTTCTAGTTAGATTTTGTAATTAGACTTAACCAATTTGTTTAGGGGTTTTATTTTTAAACAAATTAGGCTCCCACTATTTTCTCAGATCCCTATACTCCCTTGATAGAGATGTGAAAATCTCTGTGATTAGTGATTTCTAGTGGGTGGTGCGGTCTCACCGACTGGCTCGCCACCTCACCTAACAGTTATTAGTGATGGGTCAATCGATGAGTGGACAACTCTTATCCAATGATTCTCTAATCATGGTGCACCCAAAACTTAGTCTCTAATTCATGAAGCTCATCATGCCCGAAATATTGCTCCAATCCTTAGTTAAGTCAAACCCACCATTTGCACGAACTAGATTCCTAATTAGGTCTCTCACCGTATCCAGAATATTGAGCCCAACCCATTCTCTAATTCGTAGCATCTAATGCCTAATGGATATAGTTGCATCTTTTCAATGCAACTGAGCCACTGTATCCAGTCGAGAACAATCAACCCTGGAAAAGGCCCGCACATCCACAATGGTGGAAGACCTAGACTTAATATTTTCTTAAGGAGATTTGATTTAGGTCTCTTTAAACTTGACTTGACATAGTCATAACAATTATGACTAACCTAGTGGCATGGGTTAGCTCGAATTGTTAGCCATCTTAAATCAGAACTGGGTCGACACATATGGCCAGGTAAGTGAGACCGGTGGAAGGGATATGCCATTAACTCGACAAGAATGCATTCGAGTCGAGTAGCTCCCAATTAAAAACTAGTCGATCGAATCTGCCCAACTTACCTTAGACACTAAATTATCGAACCAGAACTAATTGGGTAAGCCTACAATCCAGGCTCTAACCACTGAGCCAAATTAGGTCTTAACTTGATCGAGTCACATCTAAATGTGATTCAATCTTGACCCAGACTTAATCCTATTAGGCTGGTCAATTATTAGCTTTCATGATCCCACCTAATCAATTGTTGATTCGGTTTGATCAACCGCTAGACCTAATTGAGCTACCCAAGCCCGAACCCAATTTTATGAAAATGACTTAGATCTAAAATTTTTAATTTTAGATGTAATTTAATTTTATAAGCTTAATTCATTAATTAAGTCTTGGGTTCATAAATAAAATATGTAAAATAAATCTTAGGGTTTCAAGATCTAGAATTTTACAGAAAAATAAGTTTTGATTTCTGATTAAGGATGAACACGTAGCACTCCTGCACGTCATAAGAACACCCCATTGAATGGGAGGAGAAGGCCTTTAAATCCTACTTTGTTCTTATGATCGGATGGCCATGAGAAACATCTTAATCAGAAATATAAATTTAACTACAAAACTAGTTAGAGCTAAATTTACATATCACATATACAATTTAAGATCTAACTAATACATGCTTTGCATACATCTTGTTGGTGCAAAAATCTGCTTACGCCAGAGAAGCTGGAGTCGCGGTCGCCGCCGGGACTTGCAAAAGAAGTCTAAACCGGAGGTGGGGTTGCTCCGGCAAGATCCTCCGATGCTCAAGTCAGTTCTCTGCCTCAACAAAAATGGAGTGCTCGAACAGAAATTTTAGCAGAGTTTCTAGGTAAAAATGAGAGCTTATAGAATAACGTATCTGGGGTTCCCCCTTTTATAGGCGAAGGGAGCAACAAACTGATGGTGATGCCTATAATCGTCTGGCAGTGGGCCGCCCATAGTCCGAAAAAGTTTGTTGCAGAGAGTAGTGGGGTGGACCCATGGCTATTACCGGGATGTGCCATGTGGAGTCTGCCATGAGGAGCGGAGCGGCGTCCGTTGTCGCGACTTGCCAGAGGATAGAAGAATCGTGCGGTATCCGTCGCAGGAAGTGGAGCAGGACCGTGGCCATTATTACGGCCTGCCAGGGAGTGATGGAGCCGTGTGGAATCCATCACAGGAGGTGGAGCAGGGTCGTGGAGTGATGGAGCCGCGTGGAATCTGCCACAGGGAATGGAGCAGAATCGCGGCTGTTACTGCGGCGCGCCAGGGGGTGAAGGTCTGCCGGCTGAAGTCCGACTGGAGTGTCTGGCGGAGAGAGGTAGTTAGCCATCTATCCGAGAAGAGCTCGGAATCCGGCTTTGGTAGGAGCTCGGATGGAGTCTTCCTTCAGTCACAGCCGGGGGTGGAGTCCGACTTCCGTAGGGGTCTGGGCAAAGTTTCCTTGCTGTTGGAGTCGTGGGTGGAGTCCAGCTCCCTTAGGAGTCCGGAAACAGCTCACCGATAGTTGAAATCGAGGATGAGGCCCGGCTCCCGTAAGAGTCCGGGCGGAGCCTACTTGCAGTTGGAGTCGCGGGTGGAGTCCGGGCGAAGTCTGCCTGCAGCCGTTGGAGTTGAGGATGGAGCCCGGCTCCCGTAGGAATCCGGGCGGAGTCTTCTTGCAATTAAAGTCAGGGGCGAAGTCTGGCTCCCGTAGGAGTCCGGACGGAGCTTACCAGCAATTGAAGTTGGTGATGGAGCCCGGCTTCCGTAGGAGTCCGGGCAGAGCTTACCAGCAGTTGGAGTTGTGGACGGAGTCCGACTCCAGTAGAAGTCCGGGCGGAGTCTTCCTGCAATTAAAGTCTGGGGCGAAGTCTGGCTCCCGTAGGAGTTCAGACAGAGCTTACCAGCTGTTGAAGTTGGGGATGAAGCCCAGCTCCCATAGGAGTCTGGGCGGAGCTTACCAGTAGTTGGAGTTGTGAACGGAGCCCGACTCCCATAGGAGTCCAGGCGGAGTCTTCCTGCAATTAAAGTCAGGTGCGAAGTCCGACTCCCGTAGGAGTCCGGACGGAGCTTACCAGCAGTTGAAGTTAGGGACGGAGCCCAACTCCCATAGGAGTCCGGGCGGAGTCTTCCTTGCGGTTGAAGTCGGGGACGGAGCCCGGCTCCCGTGGGAGTCCGGGCAGAGTCTTCCTACAATTAAAGTCAGGTGCGAAGTCCAGCTCCCGTAGGAGTCCGGACGGAGCTTACCAGCAGTTGAAGTTGGTGACGGAGCCCGGCTCCCGTAGGAGTCCGGGCGGAGTCTTCCTTGCGATTGAAGTTGGGGATGGAGCCCGACTCCCGTAGGAGTCAGGGCGGAGTCTACTTGCAGCTGAAGTTGGGGGACGGGGCCCGGCTCCTGTAGGAGTCTGGGTGGAGCTTACCAGCAGTTAGAGTTATGGACGGAGCCCAACTCCCGTAGGAGTTCGGGCGGAGTCTTCCTGCAATTAAAGTCAGGTGCGAAGTTCGGCTCCCATAGGAGTCCGGACGAAGCTTACCAGCAATTGAAGTTGGTGACGGAGCCCGGCTCCCATAGGAGTCCGGGCGGAGCTTACCAGTAGTTGGAGTTGTGGATGGAGCCCGGCTCCTATAGGAGTCCGGGCGGAGTCTTCCTTGCAGTTGAAGTCAGGGACGGAGCCCGGCTCCCGTAGGAGTCCGGATGGAGTCTACTTGCAGCTGAAGTTGGGGGATGGGGCCCGGGTCCCATAGGAGTTCGGGCGGAGTCTTCCTTGCGGTTGAAGTCGTGGGCGGAGCCTGACTCCCGTAGGAGTCCGGGCGGAGTCTTCCTGCAATTAAAGTCAGGTGCGAAGTTCGTCTCCCGTAGGAGTCCGGACGGAGCTTACCAGCAGTTGAAGTTGGTGACGGAGCCCGGCTCCCATAGGAGTCCGAGTGGAGTCTTCCTTGCGGTTTAGGTTGGGGACGGAGCCCGGCTCCTGTAGGAGTCCGGGCGAAGTCTTCCTTGCGGTTGAAGTCGGGGATGGAGCCCGGCTCCCGTAGGAGTCCGGACGGAGTCTACTTGCAGCTGAAGCTGGGGGACGGGGCCCGGCTCCCGTAGGAGTCCGGGTGGAGTCTTCCTTGCGGTTGAAGTCGTGGACGGAGCCCGGCTCCCGTAGGAGTCTGGGCGGAGTCTTTCTGCAATTAAAGTCAGGTGCGAAGTCCGTCTGCGGCTGTTGGAGTCGAGGATGGAGCCCGACCCCCGTAGGAATCCGAGCGGAGTCCACCAGTAGTCGAAAGTCGGAGGGGACCTGCAAGGGTCAATCCCGCTGAGAACTTCGGCTGAGGGTATTTTATACCCAACACCAGTCCCCTTACTTTTGAGTTTGAATTTCGAATGAAGGAAGTACAGAGAGATTGGCATAGCCAAAGTTGTCCCCTCGAATCCTGCGCACGACCGCCCCCAGATATTTTGGCATTAAATGTGTGCGTGCTGGAGTCTTTTCGAATCAGGACGATACGAAGGGACCCTTCGAAATTTCTGTTGGTACGCTGGCCCAGGTACGGTGCAGTAATGGCTCTATCAGCCGTCAGCCACTTTTAGCCGCCTGCCACGGTTAGTGAGACACATGTCGAGCGCGAGCCGGTCTGGGGGGATTCGCGATCATTATGGCGTCGGATCCCAGGGTCTATTTAAACCCATCCCTCCACCTTTAGGGGCCCCATTCCGCTCGAGAGTTCTATTGGTATCTGCCCTTGCTTCGAGAGTCCCAATTCTCTTGGCGTCTTCTTGGGCCATAGGCATCCTTCGAGTCGTCCCTGTCCTCGCCCCTCCGCATCCCTCAGAGCGATCTAGGTTAGTCCCAGAATCTTCGCTCTTCTCTCTGCCGCTTAGGGGCCTTTTCTTCGCCATTTTCTTCTGTCGCCTTCCTCTGAGTTGGTCTCCTGTGACCTCTCGTCCTTTGTCCTGTCTGTTTTCTTTGGGATCTTTAGAGTCTTCATTCGAAGTTATTTGAAATGTCTTCCAGCTCTTCCGCTTCCAGCGGTTCTAGGAGTTCTTCCACCTCAACCCTCCAGGTTCCTCATTCTGTAGATGAACCCACATCTGGGGCTGGGCTTCACCCGATTTTTGCATCGGGTGCCATTCCATACTCTCTGACTCTGGATGAACTCCTTCTGATAAGGGTTCAGTATGGAGTTCCTCCGGAGTACGATCTGGAGCTGCCTGGTCCCTCCGACCGGGCTAGCACTCCCCCACCCGATCATTTTTGCTTGTATCAGGAGGCATTCCGTGCCGGGCTCTGGCTTCCGCTTCCACCCTTTGTTGTCGCCCTCTTCCGCTTCTTAGATATCTCTTTGGCTTCAGTTGCTCCGAATTCTTTTAGGTTTTTGATAGGGTTTCTCTCCCTTTGCCACGTAGTCGAGGTCCAGCCGTCCCTCTCTCTGTTTAGGCATTTCTATACCTTCAAGCGTCATCCTTCGACGAAGGACTGGTGGTATTTCTTCCCTCAGTTTGGCAAGAAGGGGTTGCTGAAAGGTGCCCCCTCTTCAATCCACAACTGAAAGGGAAAATACCTCTTGGTCCACTGCCTGACCCTGAGGCTGGGCCTGCCCCGTTGGGGCTCTCTGAGGGATTCTATCCGTCGGGCCCCTAGCCTGGGGGAGGATGACCTCCAGGCTGCCTGGAAGCTTCTTGACTACTCTGCTCCTTCCCTTTCCAACCTTCTGAGGGAGCAATTTTTGTTCAACATCGGCCTGAGCCCCCAGGATCCTGCGAGTACTCCATCTTTTCCTTTCTCTTCTCTTCTTCCGTCCTTCTTCTTTTTCTTTCTTTTTCTTCTCTTTTCTCTTTTTTTTTTTTTGCGTGCTACTCCTTCCTTTTTCACCCCATTATTGACTTTTGATTTTTGATTGATTGATTGATTTTTTTTTTTTTAAGGAATGGACACTGAAGCAGCACGGATGCTTGCCAGGGGCCTCAAGGCCCACAAAAGAAAGGGTGCCGCGGCCTCCGGATCAGCAAAGAGGGCCAGGGCGGAGGAGACGAGCTTGGCCGCGCCTGTCCAAGCGGCTCCAGCGATCGACGTTCCTTCGGACGCCGAACCAACGGCCCCCCGGTTCTCTTCAAGGAGTCCGCCGACTGGGGCCCCCGTTCCGGGGGTCCGCTCCATGGAGGCGCCCGTAGTCGAGAGGGGAAGGAGAAGGAAGTCGGTGGCCCGTAGGGTGAGTGGCTGCCGGGCCGCCGCTGACGAGTCCCTCGACTCCAAAGAAGAGCCGGAGAACCCCTTCAATGACAGGGACCTGATCAAGCGGTTGATCGACGGCTGCATTCTGCCCGAGGTCGTCGAGAGGATCGATCGCGCTGATCCCGAGCAGCGGGTTTGGGACTCCCTGGGGTCCTTTCTCGAGGTAAACAAATCTTCATTTAACTAGTTTTTCGACCCCCGTTCTGATCCCCTAGCCGCCCTTACAGATTGGGCACCAACTCCTCGCCAACATCGAGGTGATGAACCGGGCAAGGAGGGATGCTATCCAGGCGGAGGAGCATCATCGGGCCGAAGTCGCCCGCCTCAAGGAAAAGGCCGCTGAAGTAGTTGCCCTCCAAGAGGCCCTGGAGAAAGAGAAGCAGGCCCGGGAGGAGGAGAAACAGACCTTGGAGGAGACGGTGAGAATGGCGGAGGCCGGGGTCGCCAATTTGATGGAGCAGATTTCAGTCTTGGTCTCGGAGGCCAGGGGTCTTGCGGTAGAGGAGTTCAAGGCCTCCGCGGAGATGAGAGACCTGAACATCCGATTTGGTCAGGAAGCCTTCATCAAGGGGTTCGAGCTCTGCCAGGAGAAGGTGGCCAGGAAATTTCCCGAGCTCGATCTCAGCTTCTTGGGCGAGGAGTCTGAAGATGAGGCCGGGCCTTCTCCTGTCGCTACTGCTGCCGCAGCCCCCCTTCTAGGGACATCAAGCTCCCCAACTCCTGCTTCTGAGGTCTGAGACCTCCGACCTTGTAGCTTTCTTTTACTACAATTTTTCCCTTTCTTTTTGTCTTCAAGAATCATTCAATCAATAAAGTTGAATTTCTCACCGTGGATGGCTTCTCTTCTCCCCCTTCCCCCCTTTTTATTTTTCTTTCTGCAATGAGACGCGCCTTGACGCTTCTGTCTCTTAATGGCAGTGTCCTGCCAAGGCACTTCCCCTACCCCAGGGGATCCCGCTGAAGTCCACAATCCAGTGGCTGAAGAAGGAGGTTCTTCATGCGATGAAAAGGTCGAAGAAGATGGAAGGCGAGCTTCATAGGTTAAGGGAGGGTTACTCTGAAGCCACCTCAGAGGCCACCCACTTTCAGAATCTCCATGTGAAGGAGATCATGGAGTATAGCCGGAGGAAGGCAAACTTCGCGAAGGAGCTTGAGGAACACAAGAAGAGTGCCAGCGATTGAATTTGGGCTCAAGCTGCCAAGATCAGCTCTCTCAGGGTGGAACTGTCAGCTGCGCAGGAGAGGATTGGCCAGCTGGAAGGGAGTTCATCCCGACTCTTGGCCCGAGCCGACGGTGATCGGGAGTGGTCGAAGAAGGTCTCTGACCTTCAGCAGCAGCTTCAGGATGTCGAGGCGAGCTACGACGTGCATCGGGCTGGTTGGCGCAGGCAGGTGGCTGAATATAAAGGGAGACTCAGGGTGGCGGCTGACGAAGTCACCCGTCTTCAGAGGCAGCTGGCTGACAGGGCTCAGCTTACTTCTGCTCGAGATTCTAATGAACTCCAGTCACTAAGAGGAACCGTCGAAGGGCTTTCTGTCACCCTCGGGGAAAGGATGACTGAACTGCAGCAATTGAAGATCCAACTGACATACGAGCAGCAGGCCGTCACGGACGTTGAGGCAGAATCTGAGGTCCTGAGAAAGAGGCGTCGAGAGGCGGAGACCGAAAGCCAGTGACTTCGTCGGGCGCTCCAGGATGCGCTGCTGAAAAAGAGAGAGCTAGAAGAAGAAGTTGAGAATCTGAGGCAGTCCTGGATAAGGGGTGGAGTAGATAATTCTAGGTCGGAAGGAGCAGAGCTTCCCTAGGGCTCTTCTTGGCCTTCTGTCTTTTCATGTATACATTTTTTCTTTTGTTGTTTTGTCTTGCTTTTGTCATTTTGCTTTTCTTCCTTTGGCCTTCTGGGCTTCGTGATGTATATTTCGCAAATAGAATGAAAAGGAGATTTTGTGTTACCTCATCCGCATATTGTATTAAATTGTCGTCCGTCGAACTTCTCTTGTCGTTCGACTTGTCCGACATTGATGTCGTTTGGAGGTGCCCAGTCATCGATACGCTGGTTTGCTTTCCTCATCGTTCACGGTCGTAGGCTCGAGCTTGGTGGTCCGAATTTTGCGTTACCTCGGAGGCGTTGCTGTTTTCTTGACCTGTGTCGAGAGCCTTCTTAAAGGCTGGGGGTGTTTGGTAGGAACTTTCCATCTTTGTTGAGATGTGGTTCCTTAGGTCTTTGGTGTGGTTTGTCCTTCATCTGTTTCTGACGTAGTTCATCGCTTTTCATTTTTAATTTCCCTCCTCTTTTCGGAGTGAGGGCCCTCCCCTTGCTTTTTGTGGGGTTGCGTAGAAGTGTGAAGGTGCCGCTGAGGGGCCTTTCCCCTTCATCCGATCTTATTGGGCGATCGAGTTTCGTCACCGTCAGGATGAGATTCTCCTTCCATTTTTGACGTAGTCGATTTCAGCTCAGTTTAGGATGAGGTTCTCCTCCTGTTCCCAACAGAGCCACGGGGGCACATAAGGGCCATCTCAAGGGTCTCTCCCCCCATCCGGTCTAAAAGAACCGGGCCTTCGACTTTGCTCATGTCAGGACGAGGTTCTCCTCCTGTTCCTGACATGGCTGTGGGGGCGCATTAGGGCATTGTAAGGCCTCTCCTCCCATTCGGTCTAAAAGAACTGGGCCTTTGACTTTGCTCATGTCAGGACGAGGTTCTCGTCCTATTTCTGACATGGCTGTGGGGGCGCATTAGGGCATTGTAAGGCCTCTCCCCCCATCCGGTCTAAAAGAATCGGGCCTTTGACTTTGCTCATGTCAGGACGAGGTTCTCCTCCTGTTCCTGACATGGCTGTGGGGGCACATTAGGGTGTTGTAAGGCCTCTCCCCCCATCCGATCTAAAAGAATCGGGCCTTCGACCTTGCTCATGCCAGGATGAGGTTCTCCTCCTGTTCCTGACATGGCTGTGGGGGCGCATTCGGGCGTTGTAAGGCCTCTCCCCCAATCCGATCTCAAGATAATCGGACTTTCATTTTATTTATATTAGGATGAGGTTCTCCTCCTGTTCCTAACATGACCTTGTTTTAATTGTTTGAAGGGGTTATCCCCAGTCGTAACAAATCCATGCCAAATGGGAGGAACATGCAAAGTCGAAAGGAATTTAGATTCAGAGCAAGGTCATAAGCGATACATTTACAGGTTTCCCAAGTTTCATGGTCGTGGAAGGTCTGCTCCTCCTTGAGGCCCTCCGGTGATGGAGTCGATGGTCTCAATTGGAGGCCGATCTCCGAGCTGCTCCTCCCTCCTTGACGGTTCAGGTTGCGGCAGGGCCCTTAGCCGATCTTCTCTACCCTCAGGCTGGCATCGGATGAACTTGTCGAGTCGACCTCGCCGGATGAGCTCCTCGATCTCATCTCGAAGCTGGATGCATTCCTCCGTGTCGTGGCTGTGGTCGCGGTGGTAGAGACAGAACTTGTTGGGGTTGCACTTCCCGAGGTGTGTGCGCATCCTCTATGGCCTAGGGAGCTGCTCCCTGACCTCCATCAGTACCTGGGTCTTCGAGGCATTGAGGGGGGCGTAGTTGCGAAATCTTTCCGGTGGAGAACCCCACCGAACCCCGCGATCCAGACTTCTCTGCCTACATACCCGGGGCAGAGTATGGGCACGCTTGTGCCCAGGAGGGGATCGAGAATGCGGTCGAGCTTCTCTCGACCTTTTTTTGACTGTGGGCTTACTTGAGTCTCCCACCTGCCGCTCTCTCGCGGTCCCCTCATCCTTTATTTTGAAGGCTTCTTTCGCTCGAGCGTACCCTTCAGCCCGAGCCAACAAATCAGCAAAATCCCTGGGGTACTTCTTCTCCAGGGAGAACAAAAGGTCATTCTTCTGAAGGCCATCCTTCAGAGCAGCCATTGCTACCGATTGGTCCAAATTTCGGACCTCCAGCGCTGCGACATTGAAGCGGTTGATGTAGGCCCGAATGGACTCCCCCTCCCTCTGCCTGATATTCATGAGGGACTCTGAGCCCTTCCGGGGGCACCGGCTGCTGACAAAATGGGCCACGAATTGGTGGCTCATTTGATCGAAGGAGAAGATGGTACCCGGCTTCAGTGCTGAGTACCAATTTCTCGCTGCTCCCTTCAAGGTGGATGGGAAGGCCCGGCACAAGATGGCATCGGGTGTGCCATGAAGCAGCATCATCGTCCGGAAGGCTTCCAGATGATCGATCGGGTCTGAAGTCCCGTCGTAGCTTTCGAACTGGGGGAGTTTGAAGTTTGGCGGGATCGGTTCCTGCATGATCATTTGAGAAAAGGGGGGGTTAGTGCAAATATCCTCACCATAAGCGGGGGGAGCGTGGTGGAGTTCTTCGATTCATCGATTCATTTCCTGGAGCCTCCGGTCTAGAAAATCTTCTCGACTTCGGGTCTCGAGGGTCCTCTGGTAGAATGGGGGCAGAGATCTTCCAAGGGTAGAGTCATGATCCGATTGAGGGCTCTCCACCCTCGGGTTCATCTTCCCGGGAAAGATGGGGTGGCTGGCCCAAGTGGCCCGCCCCACTGCCAGATTCTGGCATTTCGGTGACACCCTTTCCAGGCGCACTGATGCTTGCGGCTGCTGCTACTGCTGCATGGCCTGTACGGCCTCAGTGAGGTCTCTGACCTGCTGCGCCAGCAGATCAAATTGCTCCGCGCCGACCGCCGTCGTCGGAGGAGGAGGAGGAGGCTGGGAAACTGGAGTTGAGACCGGAGCCTGAGATCTGGCCGCGGAGGCTGTGGATCGTCGTGTGGATGCCTTGCGGGGAGGCATCAGGCCAAGACCAAGTAAAGGAGGGAAGAGAGGACGTCGGAAAAGATGCCCGGGGGTGGTCCCGTTGAGCGCCCCTTTAAGAACAAGGGTACTGTGAAGACACAAGGCCCTTCCTCTAGCACCAATCCTGTTGGTGCAAAAATCCACTTACGTCGGAGAAGCTGGAGTCGCGGTCGCCGCCGGGACCTACAAAAGAAGTCTAAACCGGAGGTGGGGTTGCTCCGGCAAGACCCTCCGACGCTCAAGTCAGTTCTCTGCCTCAACAAGAATGGAGTGTTCGAACGAAAATTTTAGCAGAGTTTCTAGGTAAAAATGAGAGCTTATAGAATAACGTATCTGGGGTTCCCCCTTTTATAGGCGGAGGGAGCAACAAACTGATGGTGATGCCTGTAACCGTCTGGCAGTGGGCTGCCCATAGTCAGAAAAAGTTTGTTGCGGAGAGTAGTGGGGTGGACCCGTGGCTATTACTGGGGCGTGCCACGTGGAGTCTGCCACGAGGAGCGGAGCGGCGTCCGTTGTCGCAACTTGCCAGAGGATAGAAGAATCGCACGGTATCCATCGCAGGAAGTGGAGCAGGACCGTGGCCATTATTACGGCCTGCCATGGAGTGATGGAGCCGCATGGAATCTGTCGCAGGAGGTGGAGCAGGGTCGTAGAGTGATGGAGCTGCGTGGAATTTGCCGCAGGGAATGGAGCAGAATCGCGGCTGTTACTGCGACGCACCAGGGGGTGAAGGTCTGCCGACTGAAGTCCGGCTATAGTGTCTGGCGGAGAGAGGTAGTTAGCCATCTGTCTGAGAGGAGCTCAGAATCTGACTTTGGCAGGAGCTCGGATGGAGTCTTCCTTCAGTCACAGTCGGGGGTGGAGTCCAGCTCCCATAGGGGTCTGGGCGGAGTTTCCTTGCTGTTGGAGTCGTGGGCGGAGTCCGGATCCCTTAGGAGTCCGGACACAGCTCACCGGCAGTTGAAATCAAGGACGAGGCCTGACTCCCGTAGGAGTCCGGGCGGAGCCTACTTGCAGTCGGAGTCGCGGGTGGAGTCCGGCTCCCATAGGAGTCCGGGCGAAGTCTGCCTGCAGTCGTTGGAGTTGAGGATGGAGCCCAGCTCCCGTAGGAATCCGGGCGAAGTCTTCCTGCAATTAAAGTCAGGGACAAAGTCCGGCTCCCGTAGGAGTCCGGACGGAGCTTACCAGCAGTTGAAGTTGGTGACGGAGCCCGGCTCCTGTAGGAGTCCGGGCGGAGCTTACCAGCAGTTGGAGTTATGGACGGAGTTCGGCTCCAGTAGGAGTCCGGGTGGAGTCTTCCTACAATTAAAGTCAGGGGCAAAGTCCGGCTCCCGTAGGAGTCCAGATGGAGCTTACCAGCAGTTGAAGTTGGGGACGGAGCCCGGCTCCCGTAGGAGTCCGGGTGGAGCTTACCAGCAGTTGGAGTTGTGAACGGAGCCTGGCTCCCGTAGGAGTCCGGGCGGAGTCTTCCTGCAATTAAAGTCAGGTGCGAAGTCTGGCTCCCATAGGAGTCTGGACGAAGCTTACCAGTAGTTGAAGTTGGTGACGGAGCTTGGCTCCCATAGGAGTCCGGGCGGAGTCTTCCTTACGGTTGAAGTCGGGGACGGAGCCCGGCTCCCGTGGGAGTCCGAGCGGAGTCTTCCTGCAATTAAAGTCAGGTGCGAAGTCCAGCTCCCATAGGAGTCCGGACGGAGCTTACCAACAGTTGAAGTTGGTGACGGAGCTCAGCTCCCGTAGGAGTCCGGGCGGAGTCTTCCTTGCGGTTGAAGTTGGGGATGGAGCCCGGCTCCCGTAGGAGTCCGGGTGGAGTCTACTTGCAGCTGAAGTTGGGGGACGGGGCCCGGCTCCCATAGGAGTCCGGGCGGAGCTTACCAGCAGTTAGAGTTGTGGACGGAGCCCGGCTCCCATAGGAGTCCGAGTAGAGTCTTCCTGCAATTAAAGTCAGGTGCGAATTCCAGCTCCCGTAGGAGTCCGGACGGAGCTTACCAGCAGTTGAAGTTGGTGACGGAGCCCGGCTCCCATAGGAGTCGGGGTGGAGCTTACCAGTAGTTGGAGTTATGAATGGTGCCCAGCTCCCGTAGGAGTCCGGGCAGAGTCTTCCTTGCGGTTGAAGTCGGGGATGGAGCCCGACTCCCGTAGGAGTCCGGGCGGAGTCTACTTGTAGCTGAAGTTGGGGGACGGAGCCTGGCTCCCGTAGGAGTCCGGGCGGAGTCTTCCTTGCGGTTGAAGTCGTGGGCGGAGCCCGGCTCCCATAGGAGTCCGGGCGGAGTCTTCCTGCAATTAAAGTTAGGTGCGAAGTCCGGCTCCCGTAGGAGTCCGGATGGAGCTTACCAGCAGTTGAAGTTGGTGATGGAGCCCGGCTCCCATAGGAGTCCGGGCGGAGTCTTCCTTGCGGTTGAGGTTGGGGATGGAGCCCAGCTTCCGTAGGAGTCCGGGCGGAGTCTTCCTTGCGGTTGAAGTCAGAAACGGAGCCCGGCTCCCGTAGGAGTCCTGGCAGAGTCTACTTGCAGCTGAAGTTGGGGGACGGGGCCCAACTCCCGTAGGAGTCCGGGCGGAGTCTTCCTTGCGGTTGAGGTCGTGGGCGGAGCCCGGCTCCCGTAGGAGTCCGGGCGGAGTCTTCCTGCAATTAAAGTCAGGTGCGAAGTCTGTCTGTGGCTGTTGGAGTCGAGGATGGAGCCCGGCTCCCGTTGGAATCCGGGCGGAGTCCACCAGTAGTCGAAAGTCGGAGGGGACCTGCAAGGGTCAATCCCGCTGAGAACTTCGGCTGAGGGTATTTTATACCCAACACATCTCATGTATCAAAAATTGATCTAATTAACATGCTTTTAGATTTAATACATCACATGTAATATTTAAAAAATAAAATTTAAATTAAACTATTCAATGTAAAATTTATTCTAGACAGTTACTAGAACAATTCTACAACTAGTCTAGGCATGCAACAGATCAATCTTATGTATTATCTAAATTTTATTTTTTATTTTTTGATCTAAATATAATATTTATATCATCAAAAATAGAAAATAAATTAGATCTAAATTATATTTTAATCTCATTAAAATATAAACTTACAAGACTATTCATTGATAAAACTATTCCTAGTCTAGTCATGCATCTCATGCATGTTAGATCTTCTCAAATTTAATTTTAAATATTTTAATTTTAGATCCTATCACATCTGATATGACATCTAAATTTTTTTAATATCAAATAAATTAAAATTAAAATCAGATCTAAATTAGATCTGAAACTGAGCTATCAACCTGGTTCTGATACCAGTTGAAGGAAAAATCACCTTTTTCCTTGTAGGATCTTCCAAATTTCATCAAATCTGAGATGGAATAATTTAAAAAAAAAAATTATCTTACATTTATTTCAGATCTAAATCTTTAGATCTAATTTTATTATCTAATATTAATTCAAAAATAAATCTAAAAATATGAGAAAATATAAAATACCTCAAGGGTAATCTGATTACCCTGTAGATGATCGCAGCAAGCCTGCGGTTCTGATTTAGCCACGCAATCGCCTGACCTCTAATAGTATCCACTTAGGTAGGATCTAGATTATTTTCTCTTCACAAATCTATACTCCAAAAATTAAAACTAAATCTGATTAGGAAGATCTTCAAAAGTTTTCCTGAAGTTGGAGTAGCAGCCTGTCAAAGAAGTCCTGCAGCCTTCCTGTTCAAGGCATCACCATGCCTTAGACCTTTGCCAGATGGATGTCCAACTCCTTGGACACAAAGAGGAGAGGGAGAGCTACAGATGGGACATGGAGAAGAGGAAATGGGGTGGCAGTTTTGATGGGTTTGGTGCAATCTAATAAAACCCGAGGTGCAGATAGGGTTTATATTTACCCTACTGCGCTGTGTAGTGCCACATCATTCGACCAATCAAAAAATTTCAATAAATCCAAAAAAATTTTGATTAGTGGAGTGATGTCATCTGATCACATCAGATAAAAACTCCACCCTCTCTCCAAGAGTTGGCACCAACTTTGGATAAGCACAAAGGAAGGTTGGCGCCAACTAGTCCATGTTGATCAAGACTCTCCATCCTTATCCACTTGGGGCTCCCACTTAATTCAATTGGGCTCACACCATAATCTGATTATGATACCTAATTTAAAGTGGTTTTGGCATGTGGACACTCCACAAAAATCTTCCAATGAGCTCTGTTCAAGTGGCCTTCAGTTTAAGACCCATATGTCAATATTTGACAGATGTCTTAAAATGAAAATGGTAGGTGACAGAAATTAGCAGGTGTTGTCTTAAATTTATCTCATGAATTAAGATAAAACTTTTTTAAGCTGGACAAGCTTCATTTAGACTGAGAGAAACCTTCTCAAGGTTCTCTGAGTGAGTCAAATCATATTTGGCTCAGTCAAGATAGAAAAGATTACACGAGGAGAAAGTTAGGCTCAATCGAGTGCTAGCATGATTTTCTTGAACCTAATTGGATCTAATCCAAATCAATTCGGCTAGTCTAATTGATAACATCCAGATCCTAACCCTTGTTAGTGTGACCTAGTTAGGTTTAATTCTATATGGTAATGAGACATGTCATGATCTCATAATTGACGTCATCAAAACTCTTTTCGATGGACCAGAACTCTTCTGATTCATACAATTAGAATGATCGATCATCAAGATCATTCTAATTGCTCCCAAAATCCACCAGTGACACCTAACAGTATATGGTGGTAAACCATCAAAACTAAAGATGAACCTCTCGGTGCAGCTACCTGTGTGATTGAGTTCCTCTATCATGAGTCTCGACTGAATTAGGGTTAAGGTGAACTTGTCAAACCCAACATCAGTCATATGAATCAATCGATCGATCCGAGTCTGATGTGAAACTCCAATGAAAATTTTTTTTTCATTATTTCACTCTGCCATGGCCATGGCCTTAAGGACTCGATCTTTCGATCACCATAGGACTACTCTCATCTACCGAGGTTGATAGATCCCATCTTGGTGTGACCTAGTTCCTACAATGAATATGCTACAGCCAACATACATCTCAGGGTTCTAAATGGCTAGGAGACTGAGTTATGGTGTAGTCAAACTATAACACACTCAAGATGAACTATCGATGCACCTCAGGTCAAAGAACTAGACACACAACTGCAGCATCGAGCTAGTCATCGACGAGAAGGTAGACTTCCTTATGACTGCTCGAGGTGGTCATGCTCAGTACTCTCGTTCTCAATGAATATCTGTACTCTCACTTCAGTGTCTTCACACCGTAGACTCAAGACACATCTATCCTAAGAAAGCGATCATACACCAACCTTCCGGATCGATCACCATCCTCATGATGATCCTATGGTCAGGAGCTGTTTATGAGTTAGTTATGTAAATTCATGCCTTAAATTTTTAACTCTTAAAAATATGAATTGATATTTCTACTAACTCAAAGGATGTATCACAGACACAATGTATATAATGTGATAGAAGAATAACCTACTTATTGATTTATAATCAAAATTATAAATTTGCCCTTAGATTTGTACAGGAATGTGTCAGCCAATCTGGCATCTAGGGCACACATCTAACAGATATTTTGAAATATAATGTGGACAATCTGATCAGAGTTGATAGTTGAACTCTGAGGTATCGTATGAGCATTTTGGTCAAGGGGATGAATTATATGAAAACTATATCCACATGGGTTCTAAGGATGTTGTTCTACACATTCGTCCTATCCGACCGTCGGTATTATTGCTAGATGGTCACTTCGTTTAGTATAAAAATTTATTTCTTTACTACCAACTTAGGTTCAGACCTATGAGGACACACACATTAGAGTTCACGATCTGATCAGATGGTTGATCAACGATTAAGAATCATTCTAGGGTTAAACGATCAATACGATTGATATTTAACCTAGTGCAAATATTGCAGGAGGATCGATTAGCAATTTGATTGCTAATTAGCTTAATTTGATTAAGCCAATGGACTGAGATTAAGTTTAATTAAATATAATTTAATTAGATTTAGTTTGAGCTTGATTGGATCAAATTCAATTAGTTTATTGGATAAGCCAAGTGCAAGGAAAAACTAATTCTAGTTCAATTAGGACTTGGATCAACCTAATTTCTAATTCAATTAAAAAATTAAATCAGATTTAAATCTAATTTAATATAATTAAATTATATTATTAATTAGATTAAGACCTATTTTAATTAGATTAATTTTATTTTGGTTTGATTTGATTTGAGAAACCAAATTTGAACAAGTCATAGATTGAATCCTAGTAAGACTAGGATTCCACCTTGCACCACCTTAGCCCCCCATGCCTACTCTCTCTTATTTTGCATGACAAAACCTTCTCTCCCAGGCCTTCATGCATACCCAAAGCTTTCCACTCTTTCTCTCTTACATGGAATGTGGTTGTGGACCAAGTCAAAGTAGGAATTTGTTTGGATTTCAAATTCTATGAGATAGAATTTTAGGAAACCAAAACTCTTTCTTTATGATACTGATTTTATCCATTTTTTTTTTGAAATTTTTATGATTTTTATGGCACATATTTTACACCCTTTGCTGGTGATCCATGGCAGAAAAAGAAGGAGGGGGTGCCCAAGAGTTGGGCACCCCTTGTCTTGCCCTATTTGGATTTTCCTTGACTAGATTTTTGACCTAGACAAGGATTCTTCATATCTCTTTATTTAAGATGAATTTTTTCTTGATATTTTCATGGATTATAGAGCATTAAGATACCTTTGGGGTGTGTGAAAATCAAAGAGAAATAGTGTTGCGGTGTGGAGATATAATAGACACAAAACTAAGTATCTGGGTTAGAGCAAAGAGAAGAAGAAGAGGGTCTTCTTCTAGGGTTGCTGAGTTCACCTCTTCCCTTCCTCCATCTGTGAGTTTTCTGAGAGTGTCTTACATCTATAACTCCTTCTCTTACTTCTCATTTTTGGAAGAGTCTAAATCAAGAAGAAGGAGGTATCTAATCGACCATCAAAGAAGGATCAGCACAGTACTAGCATACTGTACTGATTTCCTGGATCAGGACTTTTGATCATGATTCGTGGGCTTGTGTGGATGACTCCTAGAGGTCGGATGCATGTGCAGCTTGCAACATCATCCTCATGCCCAGATCAGCAAAGTTAGAACATCTAACTTGCAAGATAATAGTCTGATCTATTATATTTTACATACATTAGATGTAGTATAGAAACATGTTGATATGATCAACATGTAGTTCTTGCTCTTTATATTTTAATTTCTGATTTAATGTCATGTAATAATTATGTAATAGAATCTTAGATCTAGAGATTCTTTAATTTTATAAGATAAATTTTGATTTATTTTAGTCTTTCACTGCCTAATCTTGAAAAAGTTTCAAGATCTAACCCTGAAACCCTAGATCTGGTTCCTTCATTTACTGTGATAACAATAGAGTCATAGCACTTGCTAAAGAGCCGAGGTATCATCAAAAATTAAAGCATATCGAATGGCGGTATCATATCATACATGACTACCTTGAAAAAAAATATGTCGAGGTGTAAAGAGTAGACTCCGCAGATAACATAACAGACCTACTAACAAAGCAATTGAGCCAACCAAAAATAGAAGTCCACTTTGAGAAGATGGGACTTAGATTAGTGGCCAATTGACTTTAGTCTAAGTGAAAGATTGTTAGATGTATGTCCTAAAAGCCAATATGGCTGACATATTGAGATATAGCTAGGACATAATTTTATACTTAATACATTGATTTGATCAATAAAAGGATAAGTTTATTTTTTATTTAAGTGTAATGTGTCCTTGAATCATCCATAGAATTAATATTTTGATACATATTCTCAAAGTGTTGAGAATTAGAGATATATATTTAATTCCTAAATACTTCTGATCATAGTATCATCATGAGGATGGTGATGAGTGTGGATAGTTGTTAGAGAACAACTAATACTGAGCGTGACCATACGAGAGATCACTTAAATTTTTACTTGATCATCAGTGATTGTTTCGATACTGTAGTTGTATGAATGATCCTTTGATCTGTGATGGTATGACTGCTTGTAGTGAGACTACTGAAGTTTGACTGACACATAAACATGATCTCAATGAGCCCTTGTAGTGGATGTTGGCGACAGTTGCTCCACTGTAGGAGTAAGGTATGCATCAAGATGGGATCTAACGATCTTGATAGAAAGGAGTAGTTCTATAAGATTTGAGAGGCTAAGTCTGAGAGTATATGGCCACAGCAGTGTGATTGATGGAAAAGAGTTTCCATAATAATCATAATTGAATCTGAGCTGATCGAATCTATCATATGACTGATGATAAGGTTTGACGATTTATCCATGACCTACCATCTAGTCGGGACTCACGATAGAGGGACTGAATCACACGTGAACTATACTTTGAAGTTTTTTTTCAGTTCCACTGGGTTGCCACTACATATTGTTAGATATCACTGGTGGATTGTGAGAGCTCACTAGGATTGCTCAGGATCGACAATCTTTGATGAGTTAGAGTGAAATTATTTTGACCTATTGAAAAGAATTTCAATGATACTATGATAAAGATCATTGTGTATCTCACTACCAGATAGAATTGAACCTATGGGGTCACACAATAAAGGGATTAGATCTGGAATAAGCAATTGGACTTATGAAGTCTCAATTGGGTTTACAGAAATCTTATTGAGTTTAGGATAATCTTGCTAGTATATGGTTGGACCCAATTTCTTCTTTACGTTTGAATTTCTTATTTGATAAGATTAATTTAAATTAATTATCTACTAATAACCTAAATGAATTAAATTTATTGGGCTCTAATTGTTGGGTGCCTATCATTTTGGATCAAATGAATTAAGGGTTCAAGTCTTTAATTAATTTTCTTGATAGTTTTGATTGGACGCCACTTGATTTGATCAAGTTGGGCTTGTCCACCCATTAGAGGGCATGTGGAACCATTATGGGGCATCCCATGGGTGCCATGTTGGGGGTGTTTTTGTGGATGCAAAGACTCCTATAGTTGGCACCTAAAGGATCTCCTAAAGGGAGTCAAATAACTAAAGGATAAGGATTCCTAATGCAAGTAAGAGTTGTATTAAGTGGTTGTTTGATTTTGAATAGGATTCAAATGTTATGTTTATTTAAAGAGGCCTTTCCTAAGGCCTCTAAGCAATTCAACCAGCAGCCCCATGCCTCCCTTGAAGAGCCCACACCCTCTCTTTCTCTTCTCTCTCCCTTCTCCCTTGGAGATCCAATGCCCAAGCTTGGGCATCCTCCATCTTCAATGCCCAAAGGTGTTTGAGCATCCCATATTCTTTACTGGCTTTTAGTCTCTGATTACTCCATAATCTAGGGAAGAAAGCAAGAGAAGAAAAAAAGAAGAAGATCAAAGAAAGGATCAAAGAGTTGATCACGATCCAGGCTTCGTTCAGATTTGCAAGCTGATTTTTCTTAGAAAAAAAAAATCAATATCAAAGAGGGCTATTCCAGGCTGATCTTGAGTGAATACCTATAGAGGTCGGATACTTGCATAGCTAAGAGAGAGCCTATTCTCTTCTAGATACAGATTTGAAGAAAGAATTTGCGAACAAGTATGTGATTCGATCACATACTTAATTTCAGCATATGTTCAATTTCAGTATATGAAGTAGATCCTAGTGCTTTATATTTTATGCATGCATGATGTAGATTAAAAAATATTTTAATCTTTTATTCCACTATGATGTTTAGAAAAAAAATTTTTGAAACATACATGCATGCCCCAACATTGAAATTCCAACAGTCTACTCTCTGTATCTCGATGTATTTCTTCTCGAGATAATTGTAGATTAGGTGGAATCATCGCTCAATGTACTTAGACTTCTGATGAGACGTTGACTCCTTAGCTAGTGCTATGGCACTGTTGTTGTCATAGTAGAGGGAAATGGCATCTAATGGCATCAGATCCAATTCTGCAATAAATTTTTTGAACTAGAATGCCTCCTTCACAGCTTCCAATGTGGTGATGTACTATGCTTCTATGATGGAGTCCGCTATGATAGACTGCTTGGAACTCTTCTGGCTTACAGTACCACCATTGCATAAGAACACACTGCCTGATGTTGACCTTCGATCATCAATGTCAGACATGAAGTCTGAATCAGTATATCCTTGTACCCTCAATTTTTCACCTCCAAAGAACAGGAATATATCCTTAGATCTTTTCAAGTACTTAAGGATACATTTCATAGATGTCCAGTGCTCTTCTTCTGGATTTGACTAATATTTACTCGTAACACTCATAGCATGGGTTATACCAGATCATGTACATAGCATGACGTACATGAGGCTTCTTATGGCCGAAGCATATGAGATCTTGCTCATGTGTTCTATCTCTTTCGATGTGTTGGGGCATATTTTTTTAGAGAAATAAATTTCATGCCTAAAGGGCACAAATCCTTTTTTCGAGTTTTCCATGTCGAACCTCTTCAGCACCTCCTCTATGTACATGTTCTATGAAAGTCCTAGCATCCTTTTAGATCTATCTCTATAGACCTTAATCACTAAAATAAATGATGCTTCACCAAGGTTCTTCATGGAGAATTCTTTGACAACTATAATTTGACTAATGTCAATATGGGAATATTATTTTCAATCAAGAGTATGTCATCCACGTATAATACGAGTAAAGTGACAGCACTCTCGTTGATCTTTTTGAACACACTTGGTTCCTTCTCATTCTTGATAAAACCAAACAATTTGATGACATAATTAATATGAGTGTTCCAACTCCAAGATGCGTGCTTAAGTCCATAAATGGGCCTTTACGGCTTGCAAACTTCATGATCTCCATCATCAAAAATGAAACCTAAAGATTGTTCCATATAGATATCTTCCTCAAGATATCTATTCAAGAAAGCAGTTTTCACATCTATCTGTCATATTTCATAATCGTGATATGCTGCAATAGCAAGCAATATTTGAATGAATTTTAGTATGGCCACTGACGAAAAGGTATCCTGATAGTCAATGCTCTCGCATTGACTATAACCTTTTGCTACAAGTCTTGTCTCAAAGATCTCTACCTTTCCATCCAAACCTATTTTTCTCTTATAGATTCATTTACACCCAATAGGTACAATATCTTTTGATGGATCTACTAACGTTCAGACCTGATTTGAGTGCATTAAGTCAATCCTTGACTTCATTGTCTCTACCCATTTCTTGGAGTTGATATCTGATATCGCCTCGTCATAAGTCTTGGGGTTATCAACATGCACTATATTTTTCATGAGAAATAGTTTCTCTACATCCTCTGTTATGATATCTAAGTATTTATCAGGAGGACAAAAAATTCTATTAGATCTATGAGGTGGAGGAGGAGATGCGTACATTGGCTTGGTTTGAATGGGTTCTTCAGGTTCTGAAACTTGTTGCTCTTCAGAAACTTTCTCTTCAAGCCTAATTTGTCTTCTTATACCTCCATCTTGAATAAACTATTTTTCAAGAAAGATGGCATGCCAGCTTACAATCATATTATGATCCTCTGAAAGATAGAAATAATATTCTAAAGACTCCTTAGGATATTTGAAAAAATGAGCTTTTAGATGTGGGTTAAATTTAGTGCAGGGGTAAAATGGTAATTTTAAATTTTTTTCAAAATCATGATTTTACAGCGAAAAAATATTAATTAATCTAATTAATTAATATAAATTTATCCTACACTAGGATCTAAATATGATATATAGCATGCATGCATTTAAATTTAAAATTTGAATTCGAACAGTAAATACTTTACTGTAATGTGTTCAGAACATAATACCTTTGTGCGGGTAGTAGATCGCCGCAATTTGATCACCATCGAGAGAGTCTGATCATCACGATATAGCCACACAGTATTTTTGGCCTCTATGGATCGTCCACACGAAGCTCCCGATCTGATCGACTCCTCACGAGTGCTAGCTCGTTGTAGAGCTCTTTTGATGGTCGATGCTGATCGAACTCCTTCGATCGATGTCTGTCGATTCTTTGGATACTTCAGATCATCAACAGACATGCTTGAGAGGATGTTGAAGATCTTCTTAAGATTTTATGGGCTCACGACACTCGTAGCTCACTTTCTCACTTCCTGAACTCCAGGCTAAAACTCTAGGGAACTCATCGAAAACCTTGCACCCACTTTTCTTTATTTTCTTTCTTTTTCTCTTGGAAGGATATGAACTTCCTTCTCACGCACAAGACTTCTCATGCCCTAAAATTTTTTTTCAAAAATCCTCTTCTTGCATGCCCCACTCTTCTCCTCCTTTTATAACAACGTCAAACGTCTTATCCAAAAGAAAGGATAAAGATGAGTAATTGCACATTTGAATTCAAATCAAATTTTGAATTCAAATGGACACCAACTCATCCTTTATCCACAAAAGACGTGAGGCATGGCTTAAATTGTGCATGGAGTGATTTCATGAGAAATCTTTTCTCATGTAATAAATGGGACGTAAAAAAAGGGATAAGGTGCAAAGATTGATTGCCCATTCAAATTCAAACTTTATTTTGAATTTGAATGGCCAACCAATCATCCTTATCCATTCATTTGGCACATTAAAGTGGGGCATGGAGAGGGCTTGGCATGAGAAAATAATTCATGAGAAGTTCCTTCTCATGAATTCAAATGGGTACAATGGAAGTGAGGTGGCGCATGGAGATTGGGTCAAGGTGGTTTCATTATTTAAACCAACCTAATTGAACCAAATAAGTTAGGTCCAATTAGACTAATTTAAACCCAACTTAATTAGGCTTAATTAGGCTAAATAAAATCCTAATCAAATTAGGAATTGACTAAGCCCAACCTCTGATCAAATCAGGGACCAAACCATCTCGACGATTAGGTCAACTCTTAACCTAATCAGGTCAAACCCAACTGAATCCAATTCAATTGGACTTGATCCAAAAATAATTACTCAATCAAATTGAGTTAATTAGCAATCAAATCACTAATTAAATCTCTCATAAATACTGAGTCCAAATTCGATGGGCAATCGGGCATCAAAATTCATCGATATGTAACCCTGATCGAAAAGTCCCAACCAGTGGGACTCTTGACCCCTGTACCCATAATGTGTGGAACTCGTGATTAGAGAATCCTGATTCTCGATTACTGAGTCCCAAACATGTAGGATTCTATATCAGCCATCAGATTAGATAGGAACCTCTAATGTGTGTGACCTTGCAGGTTCGAACCTAAGCCGATAGCACAGGAACTAATTCCTATACTAATCGAAGTGACCATCTAGCAATGGTACCCGACGTCCGGATAGATCGAAGAGTCGCAATTGCAACACTTAGAACCTGCATGAATATGGTTACTATATAATTCATCCTTTTGACCCCTGTGTTTAGAATGACTCAGGGTTAAACTGTCAACCCTGATCAGATCATCCGAATCGTGCTCAACTCAAACAGTCCTGTGACTCCTCAAAAGGACTACCCTGGCCAAGATTTTGCTAAATTGAAATATGACTGTACACAACTCCTAAACTGGAGTGATCAATCCCATCCTGACACACGCACTGACAAGTCAAGTACTTGACTACACCCAGCAGCCTTCCATCACTGAATTAAAAATTCAGGTAGTCCAGTGCCAAAGTGCAGTGAGTTGCTTGCAAGTCACCGTGGCGGTCTCAGGTCGGAGAACAGAGCAAATCTTGACAGCAAAAATAGCTCTGGAGTCGGTCACGTTCAGTGCAGATGTACCCTTACATCTCACCTGTATGCCATACCAGTGTCTCCACACTCATTGGTTAAGAGGACAACCAACCTATATGGCACACAATGACCTATGCTTGATAAACCTTGTCATCCTTGGTAACAACGTATCATTTGATCGTGAATAGATTTAAAGATTAAACGATAAATCCTCCTTTGTCGAGTCTAAATAGTCCTAAGGACTTCACCACAACATAGGAGTTCATTAGAAGATGAAATATTTTATGATGAAAAATACCAAAATAATTTTTATTAATTCATAATTCATGTACAAATATAAAAATGAGCACAACCGTCAACAGGCTGACGATTGGCTTTGGGACACTATTCCCAACAATCTCCCACTTGGCCTAAAGCCAATCGGTGCAGTATCTAATTGTGATGAAATTCAGTGTAGGGGTAAAATGATAATTTTAAAACTTTTTCAAAATTATTATTTTACAGTAGAAATTATTAATTAATCTAATTAATTAATATGAATTTATCCTATACTAGGATCTAAATATGATATATAGCATGCATTCATTTAAATTTGAAATTCAAATGCGAGCAGTAAACACTTTACTGTAATGTGTTTAAAACACAATACCTTTGTGCGGGTAGTAGATCGCCGTAATCTGATCACCATCGGGAGAGTTTGATCATCGTGATGCAGCCACACAGTATGTCTGGCCTCTGTGGATCATCCACACGAAGCTCCCGATTTGATCGACTCCTCACAAGTGCTAGCTCGTTGTAGAGCCCTTTTGACGGTCGATGCTGATCGAACTCCTTCGATCGATGTCTGTCGATTCTTTGGATGCTCCAGATCATCAACAGACATGCTTGAGAGGATGTTGAAGATCTCCCTAAGATTTTGTGGGCTCACGATACTCGTAGCTCACCTTCTCACTTCCCGAACCCCAGGCTTAAAAACTCTAGGGAACTCACCGGAAATCTTGCACCCACTTTTCTTTCTTTTCTTTCTTTTTCTCTTGGAAGGATATGGACTTCCTTCTCACGCACAAGACTTCTCACACCCCAAAATTTTTCTCCAAAAATCTTCTTCTTGCACGCCCCACTCTTATCCTCCTTTTATAACAACGTCAAACGTCTTATCCAAAAGAAAAGGATAAAGATGAGTAATTGCACATTTGAATTCAAATCAAATTTTGAATTCAAATAGACACCAACTCATCCCTTATCCACTAAAGGCATGAGGCATGGCTTAAATTGTGCATAGAGTGATTTCATGAGAAACTTTTTCTCATGTAATAAATGGGGCGTAAAAAAAGGGATAAGGTGCAAAGATTGATTGCCCATTCAAATTCAAACTTTATTTTGAATTTGAATGGCCAACCAATCATCCTTATCCATTCATATGGCACATTAAAGTGGGGCATGGATAGGGCTTGGCGTGAGGAAAAAATTCATGAGAAATTCCTTCTCATGAATTCAAATGGGTGCAATGGAAGTGAGGTGGCGCATGGAGATTGGGTCAAGGTGGTTTAATTATTTAAACCAACCTAATTGAACCAAATAAGTTAGGTCCAATTAGACTAATTTAAATTCAACTAAATTAGGCTTAATTAGACTCAATAAAATTCTAATCAAATCAGGAATTGATTAAGCCCAACCCCTGATCAAATCAGGGACCAAACCATCTCGACGATTAGGTCAACTCTTAACCTAATCGGATCAAACCCAACTGAATCCAATTCAATTGGACTTGATCTAAAAATAATTACTCAATCAAATTAAGTTAATTAGCGATCAAATCACTAATTAAACCTCTCATACATATTGAGTCCAAATCCGATGGGCAATCAGGCATCAGAATTTATTGATATGTAACCCTGATCGAAAAGTCCTAACCAGTGGGACTCTTGACCCCGGTATCCATAATGTGTGGAACTCATGATCAAAGAATCCTGATTCTCGATCACTGAGTCTCAAACATGTAGGATTCTATATCAGCCATCAGATCAGATAGAAATCTCTAATGTGTGTGACCCCGCAGGTTCGAACCTAAGCCAGTAGCACAGGAACCAATTCCTGTACTAATCGAAGTGACCATCTAGCAATGGTACCCGACGTCTGGATAGGTCGAAGAGTCGCAATCGCAACACTCAGAACCTACATGAATATGGTTACTGTATAATTCATCCTTTTGATCCCTGTGTTTAGGATGACTCTGGGTTAAACTGTCAACCCTGATCAGATCATCCAAATTGTGCTCAACTCAAACAGTCCTGTGACTACTCACAAGGACTATCCTGGCCAAGGTTTTGCTAAATTGAAATACGATGGTACATAGCTCCTAAATTAGAGTGGTCAATCCCATCTTGACACACGCACCGACAAGTCAAGTACTTGACTACACTCGACAGCCTTCCGTCACTAAATTAAAAATTCAGGTAGTCCAGAGCTTAAGTGCAGTAAGTTGCTTGCAAGTCACCGTGGCGGTCTCAGGTCGGAGGGATATTTATACCCATATTCCATCGGAGCAAATCTTGACAGCAGAAATAGCTCCAGAATCGGTCACATTCAGTGCAGATGTACACTTACATCTCACCTGTATGCCATACCAGTGTCTCCACACTCATTGGTTAAGAGAAAAATCAATATATATGGCACACAACGACCTATGCTTGATAAACATTGTCGTCTTTGATAACAACGTATCATTTGGTCGCGAACAGATTTAAAGATTAAACGACAAATCCCCCTTTGTCGAGTCTAAATAGTCCTAAGGACTTCACCACAACATAGGAGTTCATTAGAAGATGAAATATTTTGTGATGGAAAATACCAAAATAATTTTTATTAATTCATAATTTATGTACAAATACAAGAATGAGCACAACCGTCAACAGGCTGACAATTGGCTTTGAAATACTATTCCCAACAATCTCCCACTTGGCCTAAAGCTAATCAGTGCAGTATCTAATACCCATCTTCGACTTGTAGTTGTCAAACTCCTTCACTGCAATGGCTTTAGTGAATGGGTCAGCCAGGTTCCCCTTCCCGTCGATCTTTTGAAGATCGACGTCTCCTCGATCCATAATTTCTCGGATGAGATGGTAGCGGCACAGAAAATGCTTCGTCTGCTGGTATGCCTTTGGTTCCTTTGCCTGAGCAATGGCTCCAGAGCTGTCACAGTAGAGCAGAACTGGACTAACAAGGGAGGGTGCTACTCCGAGCTCGGTGATGAATTTTCTCAGCCACACCGCTTCTTTGGCAGCATCTGATGCAGCGACATACTCCGCCTCGCAAACCGAATCAGCCACTATATGCTGCTTGGAACTTTTTCAGCAGATAGCCCCACCATTAAGGGTAAAAATAAATCCTGACACACTTTTGCTATCATCGTGATCAGACTATAAACTAGAGTATGTAAACCCTATAAGTCTCAAGTCTGATTCACCATAATCAAGCCACTGGTCCTTAGTATTTCTTAAATACTTCAGGATAGTTTTAACAACCTTCCAGTGATTCTCCCCTGGATCAGATTGGTATCTACTCACTACCCCTAGTGAGTATGCCACATCTGGTCATGTACATATCATGGTGTACATGATAGATCCCACTGCCGAAGCATATGAAATCCTACCCATACGCTCTCTCTCTTGAGGTGTTGTCGGACAATCCCTCTTCGAGAGAGAAATTCCATGGCCTATCGAAAGATAGCCTTTCTTGGAATTCTCCATGCTGAACCTCTTCAGCATAATATCAATGTACGTGGACTGAGATAAACCAAGCAACCTTTTAGATCTATCCCTATAGATCCTCATCCCTAGGATGTAGGAAGCTTCTCCCAGATCCTTCATGGAGAACTGTGACGACAGCCAAATCTTTATTCCCTGTAATGTAGGGACATCATTCTTGATTAAGAGAATGTCATCCACCTATAATACAAGAAATACTACTACTAGACCATTAGCCCACTTATAAATGCATGGCTCTTCTCTGTTCTTAACGAAGCCATACGTCTTGATCGTCTTATCAAAATGTATGTTCCAACTCCGTGATGCACGCTTAAGTCCATAAATGGACCTCTGTAGCCTGCACACCTTAGACTCATCTGTGGATGTGAATCCTTCAGGTTGTATCATATATACCTCTTCTTTCAGCTCTCCATTTAGGAAAGCTGTCTTCACATCCATCTGCCAGATTTCATAGTCCAGATGGGCAACTATCGCAAGCATAATCCGAATGGATTTGAGCATTGCCACAGGAGAAAACATCTCGTCATAGTCTATACCATAACGTTGATGATATCTCTTGGCAACCAGACGGGCTTTATAGGTTTCCACCTTTTCGTCTGCACCTCTCTTCCTCTTGAAGACCCACTTACACCCTATGGATTTTACTCCTTCGGGTGGGTCAACCAATGTCCACATATTGTTGACCTTCATGGACTCCATTTCTGATTTCATGGCCTCTAGTCATTTCTCAGAGTCGGATCTCTGCATTGCATCCATGTAGGTGATCAGATCCTCATCATTTTCATCAAGTTCGATAGGATCGTCATCCTGGACCAAGAAACCATAGTATCTGTCCGGTTGATGTGGTACTCTACCAGATCGCCTTAAGGGTTGTTGCCCAGCTATGCAACCCAAGAGGGGGGGTGAATTGGGTTTCTAAAAAATTTTAAGCCCAACAGATAACTTATGAAGAACAAAACAATGGCTTTAAATCAATATTAATTAACTAAAGCAGTATTGCAAGGATATAATAAAGAAATAAGATAAAGCGATAAAGCACACCACAAACACAAGGATTTATAGTGGTTCGGTGCTAACCTTGCACCTACGTCCACTCCCCAAGATCCCACTTGGGAATTTCAATCCACTATCCTTTGTATTCAACCCGAATACAAAACGTCGGAAACTCCGACACTAGCTATCCCAAGCTAGAATACAAGACGTCGGCAACTCCGACCCTAGCTATCCCAAGCTAGAACACTTGTTTCCCGGGTACAAGCAAATCCAAAACACTCCGATTTCAGGTTCGGATTAACCTTTCCTTGTTTTGGAAATCCTCCAAAAACAAGAGCAAAAACTCACAAAGAGTAAGAATATTTAGAGCACAGATGAATACAAAAACAGCTCCTTAAATGAGCAAATATAACAATAAAAGCTTTACTCAAATGAAGAACCCCTTTTTCAGATTTTCTCAAGATGAATGAACGGTTGAACGCTTGAGAAGATGTTGATTGTTGATTGAAGATCTCTTGAAAGCTTTGAACGATCTCTAGATCAAGGTTGAAACGATAGGCGTGAAGAATTCTCTCCTTGAAAGATCTTCCTTTTCTCTTTCACAATCTCTCTGGTATATTGTGGATCCTCTCTCTTTTTCTCTATGGATATTTCGTTGATCTCAGGCTTTTTCTTGCAAATTTCGGATCCTCTCTTCTGTTCTTCTCTTTTTCCTCTCTTTTCTCTTCTCATTTGATTTCACGTTTGATCCGCTATTTAATCTGTAATTTCTTTCATCATTTAAAGCATTTTGTAGCATTAGAAGCAAGAGAAAACAATTTAGGCAGATAAAGAGCCGTTAGAGGATTTTTAGGAAGCATAAATGGCAATTAAAACGGGCAAAAAAATAGTCGTTGCTGACATTTTCCGTCGCAGGGGTCGACTCATGAGTCGACTCATGCTTCAGGAGTCGACTCATGAGTCGACTTCTGTTGCAACAGCCAGAAAATGAGTTTCTGCAACTTTTGGCCTAAAACTGCAGGGGTCGACTCATGGGGGTCGACTCATGCCTGGGGGTCGACTCATGAGGGTCGACTCACAGGGTGTGCCAATCAGCTCATTGCCATGAGTTGACTCACGGGTTGACTCATGATTTTCAAACATGCATAACTTTCAAAATACAAGTCCAAAATCAATGAAATTTTCACCATTGGATCACAAATCTTTTGTTCTACCAAATGATACTATCAAATCAGGATTTTAGCAAAATTACGATTTTGCCCTTGAAGAGCATAAAGCCTTTTTCAATTTAAAATATTTGTATCCCTTCAATCTGCTTTGTAATCATCAAAATCAATCTAGGAGCAACAATCTCTCCCTTTTTGATGATGATAAAACATATGAACAAAAATATTTATGTTAATGCATTAATTTCAAAAGAATCCATTATGGGTGTATATGCTTGAAAAGAGTATGATTCTTTTGGCATGTAATATAAATGCAAAAATAGTTTGTCCATTTTCTTAAAGATTTGAAAAGGGTATTAGATCATTTTGAGTTCAAGATATTTCAGAGCAAGAGAAGATAAATAACTTTTTCTATGTATCAGAGCAAAAATAATTTTTACAATGATATCAGAAAAGATTTTATAATGTATCAGAGCAAGAAAATTTTTAATGTATCAGAGAAAATTTCATACAGTATCCGAGCAAATGTTATAATATTTTAGAGAAACCTTCACACTGTATCGGATCAAATGTTATCATGTATCAGATCAAGTTGAAAGAAATTGTAGGATGTATCAGAGTAAAACAAATTTCTTATTGATGTCTCAAGGTGAGTAAAATTTCAAAAGCAAGTTTGAATATCAGAGCATATATATAAAAAATACTTATTTGCATTGTACTCATGATTTTGCTTTTGATGGATTAAAGTTCTGTCTGATACCAAATTTCTCTGTCTGATACCAAATTTCGATACCAAAATTTCTCAAAGTTTTGTTTAATCTTTCAATCCTTATTTTTGTCTAATTTCTCCAATATTTGTTTAATTTCTTCAATATTTGTTTTAATTTAATTTCTCCCCCTTTTTCTCATAATTTAGGGTTTTGCTTTTTGTCTAATTTCAATTTTTGTTTAATTTTAATTTCTCCCCCTTTTTGACATCATCAAACATAGTTAACTCTTTCTTTTCCTTTTCTGAAAATATTCTTTAATTTCTTCCTCTTTAGAGTTTTTCACAGATGTTTGCTCCCCCTCAATATAGCAATTATCAATAGCAAACAACAATAAGGAGAAGATAATATTTCAACAGATGTATCGGAGATTGAAATATAACCAAAATATAATCATTACAAAGAGGTAGAAATATAGGTAAAAGATGATTCCATTAAAATCATAATTGTTTCAATACATAAAATTCAACCAGCTAAATGTCAATACATGGCCCCAAGGTATAGATCCTAGAACAAGATACTAACTCCTAAGATCTAGATAAGTCAATGATCAGAGTCATCAGATATAGGGTGAGGAGATGATGGATCAGAAGTGCATCCTCTACCCCGTCTGCCTCTGCCACGAGTGAAGGTGATGGCACGAGCAGGAGAACGAGATGAACTAGGTGGCTGAGAATGCTGAGATGCTAGGGTTGATACCATGAGTCTGATAGAATCAAGTACGTTCAGTGCTCTGGAAACAGATTGAAGTAGAGCAATGAACTGGGTGGTAGCATGCTCACTCGATCCTCTGATCTCTTTCCTCAGTAGCTCATATCCACCTTCTAATACTCCTCTGAGCCTGCCAGCCTCTGCAGTGAGGTCTGTGACCTCAATGGTAGACTCCTGTGGCTGGGGATGGGCCAATGCAAGGACTTGCCCCTGCAAGTCAAGAACTCTGCCAGTAAGTCTCCAGACTGTATCCTCAAGCTGCTGTATCCTGACGGACTGATCTGAAATCATCTGAAATATAGTGGAGATGTGGGGAGTAATTGTCTGATCAGAAGAAGTAGCTCCAGGTGCAAAAGAAGTACTACTCCACTGGCTAGACAACAAAGAAGCCACACGCTGAGATATATGCTCGATCTGATCGTCAGCCAGTCTGAACTCTGAATGAGGTGCTCTGCTCTCTGGCTGATACACTGGTGTGGGCATCCTAGTAAACTCAGAAGGGCCAGCCTCAGTATCATGAATGAACTGGGTATCTGGTGAAGCTGCCCTGAAATCATGTACAGGAGAAGATGGACCTTCTTCTTCTACTCTGCCTTCAGTTCTGTCTTCAGCTCTTTCCTCAGCTCTCTCCTCGGCTCTTTCTTCAGAGCCCTTGATCCAACCACCAACAGTCTTTGTAATTCCCATTCGGTGTAGGCTGTGTTGGTTGAAAGTGTCCACATGTGAGAGCTTGGTAGGTGTCTCCCCCTCACAGCTAACTCCAAACCTCCTAAAAACTCTAGTAAGGGCCATACCATAAGGCAAGTGTGCCTTGGATCTGTTCAAAGTTTCTCTCATGGCCTCTATCATAAGTGTAGGGAGGTTTAGGGGGGTCTGAGTGATGATATGAAACATGACACATACATCTCTGCCAGATAGTAAGTCATGTCTACCACTCCTAGGAAAGAATAGTTTTGTCACAATCTGATGCAGGACCCTCATCTCAATGGACAGTAGCTTTGCTTCCAATTTGTTTAAACTTCCTGAAAAATCTTCTCCTAAGATAATTCTGATCCCTTCTTCTTTAATTGGGAGTTCCATATATGAGTATCCTTCACTAGGCAACTGAAGTATCTCTCCCAATATCCTAGAATCCAAACAGATGTCAATCTCCTTTACAGTTGAAGTCACAGACCCGTTTCCATAATTTAGGTTCTGGTAGAACTCTCTGACTAGATCAACATAGGTGACTTCCTTAAGAGAGCAATAAAGTTCCCATCCTTGATTTTTGATCTTGGTAGCAAAAGTAAAGCCTTCTTTCTCAAAGAACCGAAAATCTATATTTTTCCCGGTTTCTACTTTTCTATCAGAAAGAAGATTTACACTGGGGCTTATGGAGGGTTGAGAGGGACCTTGAGCAGGTACTGAAACTGGATTGGGAACAGTGGAAGACTGAGCATGCCTTTTCTTTCGGACAATTTCCTCAGGCTCTCGGATTGATTTCCTTCTTTGGGGAAGTTTCATCTTTGGAGCCATATCCAATAAGGTAGCAGACAAGAAGACTTGAATTCAGTGGAGGAGGGATCACAAAAGAGTAAAGAAGAATTTTGGTGGAGAAAAGAAGTGGATTTTGAATGAACGGTGAAGTTCTAGGGCACGTTCCACCCGCGCCTAATACTGCGAGAAAGCACAGAAAAATCCTTTTCAAGGAGGCGATTTTTGGTGGAGAGAAGGAGGGAGAATTGCCTCGAAATTAATCCTTGGATTTGGAGCAAAACAGAAGTTTGGAGAGGACGACTTTCGGAAGAAGAACGACGAGAAGATGAGTCGTCTCATAAACAGGTTTTCCCGATTTAAAAACAATGAACCCGATGGAAGTTGGTGGGATTAACAAGTTTGCCATTGAGTCGACTCATGGGGGTTGACTCATGAAGTTCAGAAAATCAGAAAAAATGCAAATAAATTCCAGAAAAATTCAAAATTTTGGGAGAAAGAATTTTGCTCAATGATAAGTTTTTAGAGAGATAAACCTGAGCTTTTGGGACCAGGATAGATGTTAAAAATTGAGCTCTAAGAGTTTTTGACATCTATTCTTTGGAAATTGAGAAATTTCAGACAAATGGATCTAGAATTCCTAGATTTCTCCTAATTTCACAGAATCTTTCCTCACTAAGGGCCTTTGTAAAGATATCAGCTAATTGATTTTCAGTGCAAACATATTCAAGAATTATATTTTTGTTTTGAACATGTTCTCTTATAAAATGATGTCTTATTTCAATATGTTTAGATCTTGAATGTTGTATTGGATTTTTAGATAGATTTATAGCACTTGTATTATCACATTTTATTGGTGTTTCATTAAGTTTGATTCCAAAATCTTCGAGTTGTTGCTTAATCCACAAGATTTGAGCACAACAACTTCCGGCTGCAATGTATTCGGCCTCAGCCGTAGACAGTGCTACCGAATTTTGTTTCTTGCTAAACCATGAGATTAGGTTAACTCCAAGAAATTGGCAAGTTCCACTTGTGCTTTTTCTATCTAATTTACATCCAGCAAAATCAGCATCAGAATATCCTAACAAATTAATTTGTGAGTCCTTAGAGTACCATAACCCTATAGTTTGTGTACCATTTAAGTATCTAAGGATTCTTTTAACAGCATTCAAATGAGATTCCTTAGGATTAGATTGATATCTTGCACATAAGCAAACACTAAACATGATATCAGGCCTACTTGCAGTTAAATATAATAATGAGCCAATCATACCTCTATAGTATTTTAAGTCTACGCTTTTACCTTCATCATCCTTGTCAAGCTTACATGTGGGACTCATTGGTGTGCCAATTGATTTGCAGTTCTCCATTCCAAATCTTTTGAGTAGTTCCTTGGTGTACTTGCTTTGGGTGATGGAGATTCCCTCTTTTCATTGTTTGATTTGGAGTCCGAGGAAGAAGGTGAGTTCTCCCATCATGCTCATCTCGAACTCTCCCTGCATAAGCTTAGCAAAGTCTTGACAAAGGGATTCATTAGTAGACCCAAAAATTATGTCATCAACATAAATTTGTATAATTAGCATATCATTTTGGTTTCTTTTAATAAATAGAGTTGTATCCACATTGCCTCTTGAGAAACCATTATTTAGTAAAAATTTGCTTAGCCTTTCATACCATGCTCTAGGTGCTTGTTTTAGACCATATAAAGCTTTATTTAATCTAAAGACATGATTGGGAAAAGCATGATTTTCAAATCCAGGGGGTTGTTCTACATATACTTCTTCAGAAATATATCGATTTAAAAATACACTTTTAACATCCATTTGAAATAGTTTGAATTTCATAAAGCAAGCATAAGCAAGTAGAAGTCTAATGGCTTCTAATCTAGCAACAGGTGCAAAGGTTTCATCAAAATCAATTCCTTCTTCTTGATTATATCCCTTAGCAACCAGTCTTGCTTTATTTCTAATTACATTTCCATGCTCATCTAATTTGTTTCTAAAGACCCATTTTGTGCCAATTATTGAATAATCTTTAGGTCTTTTCACTAAGGTCCAAACATTATTTCTTTCAAATTGACTGAGTTCTTCTTGCATAGCATGAATCCAGTTATGATCATTTTCAGCTTCTTCAAAAGTTTTAGGTTCAAGTTGAGATACAAAATCACAATGATTAAGTACATCTCTAAGTGAAGAACGTGTTTTTACCCCATGCATAGGATCACCGATAATTAATTCCTTAGGGTGGTTGTGAACATACCTCCATTCCTTGGGTAAGTCATTTGTACCTTGAGGTTGTTCTTGAATTTCTTCACCTTTCTCATTTTGTTCATCTTCTTGATCCTTGTCTTCTGGAGTTGCTGAATCTTTTAGAGTGATCTCCTTCATACCTTCTATTAGTGGATCTGCATCATCAACACCCTTATTCTTCCTTGAAGGAAGATCGTTAGATTCATCAAAGACAACTGTATGGACTCCTCAACTACTAAGGTTCTTTTGTTGAACACTCTAAATGCTTTACTAGTGGAGGAGTAACCTAGAAGGATTGCTTCATCTGATTTTGCATCAAATTTACCAAGTTTTTCTTTGCCATTATTTAATACAAAACATCGGCAACCAAAAATATGAAAATATGCAATATTTGATTTTCTTTCTTTCCAAAGTTCATAGGGGGTTTTCTTTAAAAATTATCTAATTTAGTTAAATCATTCAAGTCTTCCATATAAATATTGCCATGCCTATGTCCTATAAATTTAATGCCATCGTTGATAGGACTAGTCACAATGCAAATAGATGATTCATATATCAAATATATGTAGTTTCAGATCTAAATAAAAATGCATCACATATACATCAAATTTCAGATCTAAAACTAAATTTACACATATCAAATATATATCTAAAAAATAATTAAAATATTTTAAAAATATCTTTTCAAAAATCGATTCACATCAAACTAGGACAACCTTTACAGTATAGGGGGTAAACCCTATATCAGGACAACCTTATATCAGTTTGATGTAAATTTTTTAATCATTCTAATTTTAGAACATGCTAATTTTTAGATTTAAAAGGATTTGATTTAATTATGAAGATTCAAAAATGACTTTATTTCCTTTATCACAAAATTGACTGATGCTAAGTAAGTTATGCTTTAAACCTTTAACTAGTAAAATATTCTCAATGTATTTGGAGGGAGTGATACCAATGTTACCTATCCCGATGATCTTTCCTTTGCCATTATCTCCAAAGGTGACCATCCCTCCATCCTTAGCATCAAGCGTGATGAATTGTGATTCATCACCAGTCATGTGTCTCGAGCATCCGCTGTCAAGATACCATTTCCTGTTTTCTTCTTAGGATGCTAGACACACCTGCAAGCACAGATCAAGTTTCTGTCTTAGGTACCCAAGCTTTCTTGGGTCCTTTCAGGTTAGTCAGAATGGTTCCTTTTGGAACCCATATTTTCTTTGTGTTTGCATATTTGTTAATAAGACATGTGTATGATTTATGTCCTATTCTTCCACATTTAAAACAAGTAATATTTGTAGGCTTTTTGCTTGAATAATTTGCATAAATATCCTTCAAAAATTTTTGTTTCTTCAGGGGTTTATAACCAAGTCCAGCCTTATCATATATAGCTTTCTGATTATCAAGGATCATATTTAGCTTGTTTGAACTTAAGGTGAACTTATCTACTATAGATTTCAGCCTGTTAATTTCATCCTTAAAGTTTTGATTTTCTTGAATCAATGTGAATTTTTCAATTGAAAGAATTTCAGCTTGTTTCACTAAGGACTGATTTTTCAATTTCAGCTCTTTGTTTTTCTTCTCTAGTTTCTTTAATTCATCAATTGAATCATAGAAAGCTTCATGCAATTCTTCAAAAGTAAATTCACTAGTGGATTCAGAAGTTACCTCATTTTCATGTGCCATCAGGCACAGATTGGCTTGTTCGGTTGAGGTTTCCTCGTCGGAGCTTGAGTCATCACTCGCACTCCAGGTCGCCATCATTGCCTTCTTTTTGAATTTCTTTGGACCTTTCTTCAATTGAGGACATTCGGATCTGAAATGTCCTGGCTTCTTGCACTCGTAGCATATAGGGGTTTGATCTTTCTCCTTTTCTATGCTTTGATCCCCTTTTGTAAATTTCTTTCTCATCCCCTGTTTCCTTTTTCTTAGAAACTTCTTGAATTTCCGGGTGATGAGAGCCATCTCCTCATCTTGATCTTCATCTTCAGAGTCATCTGTTTCATAATCAGGTGAAGTTGTGGATTTGAGGGCAATGGTTCTTTTCTTTTTGATTTCATCCTCTTGATGTTGCATCATGCTAAGTTCATGAGTCATCAAGGATCCAAGAAGCTCTTCTAGAGGTAGAGTGTTCAAGTCCTTTGCTTCTTGGATGGCAGTCACCTTGGCTTCCCAAGTTCTTGGCAGTGACCTGAGAATCTTCCTTACAAGTTCACTGTTAGTATAAGATTTGTCAAGACTCTTTAAACCATTGATTATATCAGTAAAATGAGTAAACATAGCAGTTATGGACTCATCATGCTCTATTTTGAACAATTCATATTTATGTACAAGCATGTTTATTTTAGACTCTTTTACTTGATTTGTTCCCTCATGGGTGACTTCTAACCTATTCCATATTTCTTTAGCAGATGCACAAGTAGAAATGCGATTAAATTCACTAGCATCTAGTGCACAATAAAGAACATTCATAGCTTTGGCATTTAATTGTGCCAATTTCTTGTCAACCTCATCCCATTCTTTCTCGGGTTTGGTTGACTCCTCACCATCTATAATCTTGGTGGGTGTGTGAGGACCATTTACTATGATACTCCACATATCATAGTCGAGTGCTTGTATGAAAATCTTCATCCGAGCTTTCCAATAGGTGTAATTAGACCCATTGAAAAGTGGAGGTCGGTTTGTTGATTGCCCCTCAGCTAGAGAAGTTCCAACATGGGTTGCCATAGATCTTTGGCTCTTTGATTGTTAGATCAAAGAAGGGCTAGAGCACTGGCTCTGATACCACTTGTTGCCCAGCTATGCAACCCAAGAGGGGGGGTGAATTGGGTTTCTAAAAAATTTTAAGCCCAACAGATAACTTATGAAGAACAAAACAATGGCTTTAAATCAATATTAATTAACTAAAGCAGTATTGCAAGGATATAATAAAGAAATAAGATAAAGCGATAAAGCACACCACAAACACAAGGATTTATAGTGGTTCGGTGCTAACCTTGCACCTACGTCCACTCCCCAAGATCCCACTTGGGAATTTCAATCCACTATCCTTTGTATTCAACCCGAATACAAAACGTCGGAAACTCCGACACTAGCTATCCCAAGCTAGAATACAAGACGTCGGCAACTCCGACCCTAGCTATCCCAAGCTAGAACACTTGTTTCCCGGGTACAAGCAAACCCAAAACACTCCGATTTCAGGTTCGGATTAACCTTTCCTTGTTTTGGAAATCCTCCAAAAACAAGAGCAAAAACTCACAAAGAGTAAGAATATTTAGAGCACAGATGAATACAAAAACAGCTCCTTAAATGAGCAAATATAACAATAAAAGCTTTACTCAAATGAAGAACCCCTTTTTCAGATTTTCTCAAGATGAATGAACGGTTGAACGCTTGAGAAGAGGTTGATTGTTGATTGAAGATCTCTTGAAAGCTTTGAACGATCTCTAGATCAAGGTTGAAACGATAGGCGTGAAGAATTCTCTCCTTGAAAGATCTTCCTTTTCTCTTTCACAATCTCTCTGGTATATTGTGGATCCTCTCTCTTTTTCTCTATGGATATTTCGTTGATCTCAGGCTTTTTCTTGCAAATTTCGGATCCTCTCTTCTGTTCTTCTCTTTTTCCTGTCTTTTCTCTTCTCATTTGATTTCACGTTTGATCCGCTATTTAATCTGCAATTTCTTTCATCATTTAAAGCATTTTGTAGCATTAGAAGCAAGAGAAAACAATTTAGGCAGATAAAGAGCCGTTAGAGGATTTTTAGGAAGCATAAATGGCAATTAAAACGGGCAAAAAAATAGCCGTTGCTGACATTTCCCGTCGCAGGGGTCGACTCATGAGTCGACTCATGCTTCAGGAGTCGACTCATGAGTCGACTTCTGTTGCAACAGCCAGAAAATGAGTTTCTGCAACTTTTGGCCTAAAACTGCAGGGGTCGACTCATGGGGGTCGACTCATGCCTGGGGGTCGACTCATGAGGGTCGACTCACAGGGTGTGCCAATCAGCTCATTGCCATGAGTTGACTCACGGGTTGACTCATGATTTTCAAACATGCATAACTTTCAAAATACAAGTCCAAAATCAATGAAATTTTCACCATTGGATCACAAATCTTTTGTTCTACCAAATGATACTATCAAATCAGGATTTTAGCAAAATTATGATTTTGCCCTTGAAGAGCATAAAGCCTTTTTCAATTTAAAATATTTGTATCCCTTCAATCTGCTTTGTAATCATCAAAATCAATCTAGGAGCAACAAGGGTGCTTGAACAATGGGCTACGGATCTGATCTAACCAAATCCGGTTCAGGTTCAGCAACTTGTGTCAGTTTTTCCACCTGTCGAACTTCGTCAAGTTCGATCTTAGAGGCAACAGTCCCTTCACCAAGAAACTTCTTTTCCAAAAAGATTGCCTTAAGGCTGACAAATATTTTTTGCTCATTAGCTAGATAGAAGTAATACCCTTTGGTCTCTTTTGGGTACCCTATAAAATTACACTTGTCAGACCTAGGTCCAAGCTTGTCTGTAATTAAATATTTAACATAAGCCGAACACCCCCAAACCCTAAGGTGCGAGAGTACTGGCTTACGTCCTATCCATATCTCATATGGTATTTTGGTTACAGACTTACTCGGAACTCTATTTAGAAGGTAACAAGTCGATTCGAGCGCATATCCTCAAAGAGAGATCGGCAGACCAGCAAACCCCATCATGGATCGAACCATGTCCAACAAGGTTCGATTCCTCCTTTTAGATACACCATTATGTTGTGGTGTTCCAGGAAGAGTCCACCGAGAGAGAATCCCATTCTCTCCAAGATATGTCAGAAAATCATTGGAAAGGTATTCACCTCCTCGATCAGATCGAAGAGTTTTAATACACTTTTCAGTTTGTTTTTCTACCTCATTTTGGAATAGTTTGAATATTTCAAACGACTCCGATTTATGCTTCATTAAATAGACATACCCATACCTCGATAGGTCATCTGTGAAGGTTATGAAGTAGAAATATCTACCTCTTGCACTTGAGCTCATGGGTCCACATACATCAGAATGTACCAGAGCCAAGAGTTCACTGGCTCGCTCATCTTTTCCAGTAAAAGGTGATTTGGTCATTTTATCAAGAAGACAGGACTCACAGGTTGGAAGTGATTCACAATCATCTACTTCAAGAATTCCTTCTTGAGCCAACCTATTTATCCTGTTCTTATTGATATGACCTAGTCTACAGTGCCAAAGGTAGACTTCTGACACATTATCTATTCTAGGGCGTTTACCGGAGGTTTGAACCACATTAACAGGTTGTGATAGAAAGTAAATTCTATTATTAAGTTGTCCAACAAATATTGTAACATAATTCAAAATGATATTGCAAACATTTTCTTTTATTAAAAATTGATAACCGTTCATGGCCAAAAGGCCTACAGAAATAATATTTAATAAAAAGCTTGGACAATAGTGACATTCACTCAGAATTATATTTCGAGGTTTGATTACAAGGTTCATGATTCCTAATGCTAGAATTGGAGCTTTGCTTTCATCTCCAACGTTCAAGAATTATCGCCTTCATCAAATCTCCTACTGACCTGCAGACCCTGCATCGAATTGCAAATATGATAAGGGCTTTCAGTATCCAATACCCAGGCAGTAGTATCACAAATGGAAAAGTTGCAAGGTGTTATCATATAAGTACCTTGCTTCTTCTTCAGCCTGTTCGGATCCAGGGAGGCAATGTATAGAGGATAATTCCTCTTCCAGTGCCCCTGCTTCTTGCAAAAGAAGCACTCCGCCTGGCTCTGGTCGGGCTTGCGCTTCTTGGTCTGACCATGTGCAGACATCCCAACATGCGGTTGCACCTTCTTATTCCTCTTCTTCTTGTTCTTCTTCCCTTTCTTAAAGGGTCAATGACTAGAAGAAGACCCTCCCACAATATTTACCGACTCCTTATGAAGCTGGTGGTCCTTCTCAAAGTTCTGCAGCAACCCCAACAAGCCGTGGCAGTTCACTGCAGGCTTCGTCATTCGAAAATGAGTAAGGAAAGGTAGGACTTGGGCAGAGAATTAAGGATCACATCTTTACCGAGCTGCTCGTACAGGGGAAAGCCCAGTTTACTTAGGCGCTCAATCATTTCGATCATGTACAATACATGATCAATGACTGAGGCTCCATCCCTCATCCAAGCATTGAAAATGGCACAACTAGTTTTGTGCCTTTCAACATCGTCAGGCATGCCAAAGGAGTCGTTCAACATTTGAAGCATCTCCTGTGGTTGGGCATTCTCGAACCTGTGGCTGAACTCATCATTCATTGCCGCCAGTGTAATGCACCGAACGGTGGTGTGGTCGTTGAGCCACTTCTGATAAGTGTCTCAGACCGTCCCTCTAACGTTCAGGGCTGGCTCCTCAGGTGCCGGATCCGTTACTACATAAAGGATTCGCTCATGCTCAAGGATGATTTTTAATTTTTGATACCAGCTATCGAAATTAGGTCTCATGAGCTTGTCATTATCTAATAATGACCGGAGGGACAGGGTAGTGGCCATAGCTGCATAAAAGAAACCCAGACCTCTATTAGCACATAAATTATAAATACTAAAGACTTGGACTTTAGTCTAAAGTTTCTCCCAGTATTTTTACGAACTGGTAGCCTCAACCTCCAATTTGAAGAATTACTTTAATTCCTTAGTGGGTACTAGAATCCACACAGACTACACACGAGCCCAACTTTGGTTGGTCAACCCATGTGCATCTATGGGTAGGTTCATAACCAGTTATTTCTCTAAACAACTTCTAGTAATTGATTTTACTTCAAAACCTAATCAGTAGGCTTTGGCCTCCACTGAAAAGATCTGGTTAGGTCCAACCATTAACATAATTTTATTTGGTGAATTGGACCAATAAATGATTAGGCCCGACTTTGACCGGCCAACCTGATCACCATCAGAAAGACTCAAACCAAATTATCATATTATGAATGATAACTCCATTAGTCAATAAGCACCAGGCCTTTAGGCCTCCAATGATTATTAAACTAATGGACTCATTATCACTCACTTAATGGGAGGCTATGACTTAGTTATCAATATAACTTAATCATTTTTAGGGACCTAATAATTTTTGAAGATTTTATTAAAGGATAGATGAGAAGAAAATATCCAGCCAATTTCAATCCTCCCACTGACTTCACCAAGTCAGATTAAAAAAGATTTAATTAAAGTTGGCATTAGGAGCACATAAATCAGTCAAACTAATTTACCAAATGACATGGGTGAGTCCTATGTAGGAACCAGATCTAGGGTTTCAGGGTTAGATCTTGAAACTTTTTCAAGATCAGGCAGCGGAAGACTAAAATAAATCAAAATTTATTTTTTAAAACTAGAGAATCTCTAGATCTAAGATCTTATTACATGATTATTACATAGCATTAAATTAAAAATTAAAATATATAAATATATCATGAACTACATGTTCATCATATCAACATGTTTCTATACTACATCTAATGTATGTATTAAACAATAGATCAGATCTATTACCTTGCAAGTTAGATGCTCTAACCTCGCTGATCCAGGCTTAAGGATGATGTTGCAAGCCGCACACGTGTCCGGCCTCTAGGAGTCATCCACACGAGCCCACGAATCTCGATCCGAAGTCCTGCTTCAGGAAATCAGCACAGTATGCTAGTACTGCGTTGATCCTTCTTTGATGGTTGATCAGGTGCCTCCTTCTTCTTGATTTGGACTCTTTCAAAGATGGAAAATAAAAGGAGGAGTTTCAGATCTGAGACGCTCTCAGAAAACTCAAGATGGAGGGAGGAAAGATATGAAAACAAAAAACCCTAGAAGAAGACCCTCTTCTTCTTCACGTTTTTCTCTCTGGACATCCTAACTTGCATCTTTTATATCTCTACGACCCAAAGGTCTTTCTCTTTGATTTTTAGATGGCACAAAGGTATCTCAAATCTCTATCTTCTTCTAAAATTTTATGAAGCAACTCATTTTATACAGAGAGATATGATAGAGTCCTTGTCTAGGTCAAATACCTAGTCAAGGCTTATCCAAACATGGCAAGTTAAGGGGCGCCCAACTCTTGAGCACCTCCTCCATATTTTCCTATATGGATCACTAGAAAAGGGTATACAATATGTACCCTAAAAGTCACAAAAATTTTCAAAAAAAATTTGGATAAATTCGGTGCAAAATTGAAAGAGTTTTGGATTTCTAAAACTCTATCTCATAGAATTTGAAATCCAAACTTATTCTTTTTTTATTTGATCCAAACCACCTTCCATGTAAGAAAGAAGAGAGGAAACCTTTTGTGAACGTGGGAGAGACCTGGGAGAGGGCTTTTGTCACACAAAATAAGTGGAGATTGGCATTGAATAAGAGAGAGGGCGTGGGGAAGGCTTATGTGGCGCAAGGTGGAATCCTAGTCTTACTAGGATTCTATCTCATGACTTATTTTAATTTGGTTTCTCAAACCAAATCAAACCAAAATTAGATCAACCTAATTAAAATAGGTCTTAACCCAATTAAAAACTTAATTTAATCAGATTAAATTAGATTTAAATCTTATTTAATTTTCTAATCAAATTAGAAATTAGATTGACCCAAGTCCTAGTTGAACTAGGACTAGTTTTTCCTTGCACTTGGCTTATCCAATAAACCAATTGGACTTGATCCAATCAAGCCCAAAATAAATATAATTGTTGGGTATAAAATACCCACAGCCGAAATCCTCGACGGAATCGACTTCGAGTAGCCGGGCTCCACCATCGACAGCAACACAGCTCCGCCCGGACTCCTACGGGAGCCGGGCTCCTCCATCGACAGCAGAACGGCTCCGCCCGGACTCCTACGGGAGCCGGGCTCCGCCATCGACAGCAGAACGGCTCCGCCCGGACTCCTACGGGAGTCGGGCTCTGCCATCGACAGCAGCACAGCTCCGCCCAGACTCCTACGGGAGTCGGGCTCCTCCATCGACAGCAGAACGGCTCCGCCCGGACACCTACGGGAGTCGGGCTCCGCCATCGACAGCAGAACGGCTCCGCCCAGACTCCTACGGGAGTCGGGCTCTGCCATCGACAGTAGCACAGCTCCGCCCGGACTCCTACGGGAGCCGGGCTCCTCCATCGATAGCAGAACGGCTCCGCCCAGACTCCTACGGGAGTCGGGCTCCGCCATCGACAGCAGAACGGCTCCGCCCAGACTCCTACGGGAGCCGGGCTCCACCATCGACAGCAGCACAGCTCCGCCCGGACTCCTACGGGAGCTGGGCTCCTCCATCGACAGCAAAACGGCTCCGCCCGGACTCCTACGGGAGCCGGGTTCCACCATCGACAGCAGAACGGCTCCGCCCGGACTCCTACGGGAGCCGGGCTCCTCCATCGACAGTAGAACAGCTCCGCCCGGACTCCTACGGGAGCCGGGCCCCGCCATCGACAGCAGGACAGCTTCGCCCGGACTCCTACGGGAGCCGAGCTCCGCCATCGACAGCAGAACGGCTCCGCCCGGACTCCTACGGGAGTCGGGCTCCGCCATCGACAGCAGAACGGCTCCGCCCGGACTCCTACGGGAGTCGGGCTCCACCATCGACAGCAGTACAGCTCCGCCCGGACTCCTACGGGAGCCAGGCTCCGACCTCAGTATCAGCTGCTGGAGCCGGACTCCACCCACGACCTCAACCGAAAGGAGGACCCCTCCCGGACTCCTACAAAGGCCGAACTCCGACCACTGCCGAGCCTCGATCAATAGATCCGCGCCCCCTGGCAGATCACAATAACAACCATGATCCTGTTCCACTTCCTGTAGCGGATTCCGCACGGCACCATCACCCCCTGCGGCGGACCCATTACTCTCTGACAGGCTGTGTCAATGGCCACGATTCTGCTCTGCTCCCTGTGGCAGGTGCTGCATTATCCCACTACTCGCTGACAACTAGCGGCAACGGACGCCGCTCCACTACCTGCAACAGGCCCTACGTGGCGGGCTATGACGATAGCCACGGGTCTACCCCACTATCTTTCGCAATCAATTTCCTTGACCATGGGTGGCCCACTACCAGACGGTTACAAACGTCGCCATCAATCCGTTGCCTCCTCCGCCTATAAAAGGGGGACCCAGATACGTCATTCTTTAAGCTCATTTTCTTATCCCAAAACTCTGCTAAATTCTCTGTTCGAGCACTCCATTCTTGTTGAGGCAGAGAACTGACTTGAGCGTCGGAGGGTCTTGCCGGAGCAACCCCACCTCCGGTTTAGACTTCCCTTGCAGGTCCCGGCGGCGACCGCGGCTTCCCCGACTCCAACTTCTCCGGCGCAAGCAGATTTTTGCACCAACAGGATTGGCGCTAGAAGGAGGGCGTGTGTCTTCGCAGCACCCTTGTTCTTGAAGGAGCGCTCAACGGATCCGCTTCCGGCCATCTTTTCCGGCACCCAATCCTCTTTTCCCCATCCGATGCCCTCTCGCGAGGTTTCTGCACAACTACCTCCGGCTATGGTCGCCGATAAAGGGTGGCCAGGTGACCAGTCTTCGCCGGATTCCGTCAACGTCATCTCGGGGGAATCCCGGCAGGGGGCAATCAGCACATCAGCTGCATCCCTCAAGTGGCAAAAAGTTGAAGAACCCATAGCCTTCACTGAAGAAGACGCCCAGGGAGTCCAATTCTCTTATAACGATGCGGTCGTAGTTTCCTTGAACATAGCAAATTATGACGTCCGTCGCATTCTCGTCGACAACGAAAGTTCGGCCAACATCTTGTTCTACAATGTCTTTTCAAGAATGGCCACTCTTGGCGGTCATCTAAGGCCGATTTGCTCCCCCTTAATAGGGTTTACTGGTGACGCCGTTCCGATAGAAGGAATGATAGCTCTAACTGTGACCGCGGGTCAGCATCCAAAGCAGTCCAGAGCCCTGGTGAATTTCCTGGTGGTAAAGGCGCCATCTGCCTACAATGCAATTCTTGGCCGACCCAGCCTCAATGCTCTCAGAGCCGTTGTTTCGACCTACCATTTGAAATTGAAGTTCCCCATCAACAAGGAGATCGGAGAAGTCCGGAGAGACCAAGCGCTGGCCAGGCACTGCTACAACATTGCCCTGCAAAGAAACGATCAAGCGGACCTCTGTCCGGTCGACGGATTGGATGCGCGCGATGACCTCACTGAAGAGAGGGGCGGTCCAATCGAGGACCTAATACCAATTCCTTTGAATGATGGGAATGCGGAGCATATGGTGTTAATTGGCTCCAACCTGGAGGAGGAGGTGCGGACGCGTCTCGTGGATTTCCTCCGAAGGAATGCGGACGTTTTCGCATGGGTCCCGGCGGATATGTCGGAGATCGACACAGAAGTCATGGAACATCATCTGGCGGTCGACCCTAAACATCGGCCGACAAAAGAAAAAATCCGGAGTCATGCCCCGGAGTCATGCCCCGGAGAGGCAGAAGGCAATAGCCGAGGAAGTGGATAAACTTCTCAAGGCCGGATTTATCAAGGAAGTCAATTATCCTGAGTGGATCTCCAATGTTGTCTTGGTCAAGAAAGCAAACGGCAAGTGGAGGATGTGTATCGACTTCAAAAAGCTGAATAAGGCTTGCCCAAAGGACAGCTACCCCCTTCCCAGGATCGACCAACTGGTGGACGCTACCTCGAGCCATGAGCTTCTCACTTTTATGGATGCGTTCTCCGGCTATAACCAGATTAGAATGGTATTGGAAGATGAAGAAAAGACAGCTTTTATCACTAATCGCGGCCTTTACTGCTACAGGGTTATGCCGTTCGGCCTCAAGAACGCGGGCGCAACCTATCAGCGACTGGTGAATAAAATCTTCAAGGAGCAGATCGGCCGAAACATGGAGGTTTACGTGGACGATATGCTCGTGAAAAGCAGATCTTTCGAAAATTATGTCGCCGACCTCGAGGAAATCTTAGACGCTCTTCGAAAGTATAGAATGAAGCTGAACCCGACCAAATGCGCCTTTGGGGTAACCTCAGGAAAGTTCCTGGGCTTCATGGTATCGGGGTGCGGGATCGAGGCCAATCTGGAGAAAATTCGTGCCATCCAAAATATGACCGCCCCAAGGTCGATCAAGGAGGTTCAGTGCCTCACGGAAAGAGTCGCGGCTCTTAATCGCTTTGTCGCGAGGTCGGCCGAACGATGTTTGCCCTTCTTTCAAACCCTCAAGCAGCCAAAGAACTTTTGTTGGACCTCTGAATGCCAACAGGCATTCGAAGAATTAAAAAGCTACCTTAGCTCACCCCCACTGCTGGCGAAGCCCGAGCCTAAGGAGGAACTATTTTTGTACCTGGCAGTCTCTCCCACAGCCCTTGCAGCTGTCCTTGTCAAAGAGGAAATGAAAGTCCAGCGATCGGTCTACTACATTAGTCGCGTGTTGAGGGATGCCGAGACCAGGTATACTAAATTAGAAAAACTGACCTACGCCTTGTTGATTGCAGCTCGGAGACTCCGGCCTTACTTTCAAGGGCACACGGTGACGTTACTCACCGATCAACCGATCAAGGCGGTTTTGCACCGAGCTGATACCTCTGGGAGAATGGCAAAATGGGCAATCGAGCTCACAGAATTCGACATCAACTACAAACCTAGACTGGCAATAAAGGCCCAAATATTGGCGGATTTCATAGTAGAGTGCACCATCCCCGAGGAGGCCGAACCTGAGCAAAGCAAAATTGACGACCTGAAGACTCAACCGAACTCCCCCGACGAAGAAGCCAGTTCCTCCGATCGCTTTTGGACCCTCCATGTGGACGGATCTTCCAACATGGCAGGCGCGGGTGCAGGCCTGATCTTGACCAGCCCGGAGGGAGTCATCGCGGAGTACGCTCTGCGTTTCAAATTCCCCGCAACAAACAATGGAGCGGAATATGAAGCTCTGATCGCAGGATTGAGGGTCGTCAGGGAGCTTGGAATAGGTCAACTCTGGGTGCACAGCGATTCCCAACTTGTGGTGGGGCAAGTCAGCGGGAGCTTTGAAGCGCGGGAGGATAGTATGGCCAAATATCTTGAGAAGGTGAAGGAGTTCACCCCTGCCTTTGGCAATTTCGACATCAGGCAAATTCCAAGGTCGGAGAATACCAGAGCCGATCTTCTCTCCAAACTGGTGACATCGGCTCCAGCCGAATTGCCCAAAGGCATCCTCTTTGAAGTTTTAGAACATTCGAGTACGGAAGAACCGCGACTCGTAATGGAGATCGACCACGAGCCCAGCTGGGTCGACCCGCTGGTAACCTATCTTAGAGATGGGATTCTCCCCCAGGATGCGAAAGAGGCCTGGAAACTCCGAAATCAAGCCTCCCGGTACATCCTTTATGAGGGCAAATTGTACAAAAGATCGTACTCCTTGCCCCTCTTGAGGTGCCTCCGGCCCTCAGAAGCTGACTACGCTTTATGGGAAGTACACGAGGGAGCTTGCGGAAGCCATTTGGGTGCCAGGTCTCTATCCCACAAGCTACTCCGCCAAGGGTATTACTGGCCAACAATGCATCATGATTCGATCGAATATGTCAAAAAGTGTGATCGATGCCAGAGATACGCCAACGTCCAGAGACAACCTGCTACCGAGCTCACACCCTTGAGTGCCCCATGGCCTTTGGCACAATGGGGGATGGATATTCTTGACCCCTTTCCCATGGCGTCCGATCAAAGGAAATTCCTCCTTGTAGCAATCGACTACTTCACCAAATGGGTCGAGGCCGAAACACTAGCAAAAATCACAGAAGCGAAAGTGCAGGATTTCGTCTGGAAATCGATCGTGTGTAGGTTCGGTTTGCCTAGAACCCTAATCACTGATAATGGACGGCAATTCGCGGGAGCCAGATTTGATGAATTCTGTGAAGATCTAAACATCTACCACAACTTCACATCAGTGGCCCATCCTCAGGCGAACGGCGAAGCTGAGGTAACTAACAGAACCCTTTTGCAGGGGATTAAGACAAGGCTCGAAAAAGCAAAAGGAACTTGGGTGGACGAACTTTATCATGTGCTATGGGCATATCGAACCACCCAGAGGTTGCCTACAGGGGAGACTCCCTTTGCTTTAGCCTTTGGTACGGAAGCCGTCATCCTAATCGAGCTTAAACTCCCGTCGGCACGAGTCGTGGCATTCGACGAACCCCAAAACGTACAGAGTCTCAGAGCCAACCTCGACCTGCTGGAAGAAAGGCGGGAGATTGCTCAGGTTCGAATGGCAGCCTACAGACAGAAAGTTGCCCGATATTACAACGCCCGAGTCAAGAACAAGGCATTTAAAGCAGGAGATCTAGTGCTCCGACGAGCTACTGTCTCGCAACCACAGGGCCAAGGGAAGCTTGCCCCAAACTGGGAGGGACCTTACGAGGTCAAAGAAGTAGTCCGGCCTGGAACTTATTATCTTAAGAAGCTCGGAGGAGCCGACCTCCCACGACCATGGAGCTCAGAAAACTTACAGATGTACTACCAGTAATTTCGTCCTAATCAAAAAATGCGTGCCCATTTGTCTTGGGACAATTCAAGCAAACTGTATCGAAAATAAGAGGGCAACCTTATAAAAGTCGAAGGCCCGGTTCTTTTAGATCGGATGGGGGGAGAGGCCTCGCAATGCCCATATGTGCCCCCACAGCCCTGTTAGGGACAGGAGGAGAACCTCGTCCTAACTTGAGCAAAGTCGAAGGCCCGGTTCTTTTAGATCGGATGGGGGGAGAGGCCTCGCAACGCCCATATGTGCCCCCACAGCTCTGTTAGGGACAGGAGGAGAACCTCGCCCTAACTTGAGCAAAGTCGAAGGCCCGGTTCTTTTAGACCGGATGGGGGGAGAGGCCTCGCAATGCCCATATGTGCCCCCACAGCCCTGTTAGGGACAAGAGGAGAACCTCGCCCTAACTTGAGCAAAGTCGAAGGCCCGATTCTTTTAGACCGGATGGGGGGAGAGGCCTCACAACGCCCATATGTGCCCCCACAGTCCTGTTAGGGACAGGAGGAGAACCTCGCCCTAACTTGAGCAAAGTTGAAGGCCCGATTCTTTTAGACCGGATAGGGGGAGAGGCCTTACAACGCCCCAATGTACCCCCACAGCCGTGTCAGGAACACGAGGAGAACCTCACGTCGGCTCGAGCAAAATGAAAGGCCCGGACTCCTACGGGAGTCGGGTTCTAACGGCAAAGAAGACTTTACCCGGACTCCTACGGGAGCCGGGTTCCAACAACAAAAAAGACTTCACCCGGACTCCTACGGGAGCCGGGCTCCATCGCCGACATCAGCTACAGGACAACCCCGCCCGGACTTCTACGGAAGCCGGACTTTGCCTATGACTTTGATTGCAGGAAAACTTTGCCCTGACTCTTACGAGAGCTGGGCTACTCCAACTTCAGGAGGGCTTCTCCGTTCGGACTATCAAGGGAGCCGAACTTAGCCCCGACTTCAGCGGAGAAAAATCCAAGCAAAAAAGAAAAGCAAATAGTGCCCGAAGGCAACGGGAGCTCGAATCCCTGGGTTCAAGCCCTAGGAGGAATCTTTGGCCCAAAGGGCCCCAAGCAAATCTGACAAGTGGGTATCTTCGAACGGCATAAAAGCCGAAAAGGAGCTCGGTGAATGACGACCCCATATGTACTGAAGAGGTCGCCGACGACCTTGGGACGACGTAACACAGACGAAGAGAAGGAAAGGAAAATGAAGAAATTCGACAGACAACTATTTAACGCAAGATGCAGATGAGGTACAAAAATCTCTTTTTCATTTAACAAAAGTATACGTTACAGGACCCGATGGGTCAGGAAAAAAAGAAGAAGAAAAAGAAGATACACGTCATCGCAAGTCTCGCAGGCACGGTTCGGGCAGGACGAACCGGAGGCCGCTCCGAGCTACGAACTCCTCTCTCCGTCTCTATCCTTCTCAGTCGCATTCTCCAGTGCGTGTAACAGCTCTCGCCCCATCTCGCCTCATTCTGTTTTCGAAGTCCCAACCTTAACGGGAAAGGGGTGGGATAGATCTCCGGAGGCGGTAAGGGCAACGGCGGCAGTAGCGAAGACCTGTTTCAAGAAGAACCGTAGCCACTTCAGGAGCGGTAGCGACACCAGAGATGTGCCTCCTCTCCGAATGCACCACGACGGCCGCCACCCAAGATGCTCTGGCAAGGTTGGCATGCGTTACTTCCACCATCCCCGCAACAAGTTCTACTGCCCCACCGTCGACGCCAACCGCCTCTGGTCTCTCAGCCCCGACGGCGTCAAGGATCCCGTCATGGCTTATGACGACTGCTCTGCCCTCTTGACCGGTATCACCCCGCCTTGCTACTCCAAAATTCGCGGGCAGAATAACTTCACCGACAGCCCCTATTATTAAACCCCTGTTGTTGAAGGAATTCTTCCTTGGGCCCCCTTTAAAACGACGGAGATTCTCACCAGCCGCCATTCTCCTCCTCACCTTCCTCCAAGCCCTAAAAATTCCCTCAAGAATAGCCTCCCGAGTAGAGGACATGGTGCGAGGGAAGGAGACAAGGACTGGTGCGAGAGAAGCAAGACTCTCAGATGAAAGAAAAGCGCCAGGATGAAGCCACGAAGGGACTGAGGGGTTTAAATAGCCGACGGATCCTGGCACAGTTATGGCGGCGGATATTCCTGGGCCAGCTGGTGTGTGCCACGTGTCGCGCTTATCCCCTTCATCGCCATCGAGGGTTGACCGCTCACAAATTCTCGCGGCACGATGCTTGGGATCGCGTTTCAACGGGGGTTCCGAAAAGACTTTTCAGGTCACCTTCACCAAAAAACGGACTCTGACGTGCACGCATTAAATGTCAAAATATCTGGGGGCGGCAGTGTGCAGGATTCGAAGGGGCGATTCCGGCTGTGCACATCTCCTTCTGTGTGTACTTCCTTCGCTTGAAATTCAAACTCGGAAGTAGGGAGACTGGTGTTGGGTATAAAATACCCACAGCCGAAATCCTCGATGGAATCAATTTCGAGTAGCCGGGCTCCACCATCGACAGCAACACAGCTCCGCCCGGACTCCTACGGGAGCCGGGCTCCTCCATCGACAGCAGAATGGCTCCGCCCGGACTCCTACGGGAGCCGGGCTCCGCCATCGACAGCAGCACAGCTCCGCCCAGACTCCTACGGGAGCCGGGCTCCTCCATCGACAGCAGAACAGCTCCGCCCGGACTCCTACGGGAGCCGGGCTCCGCCATCGACAGCAGAACGGCTCCGCCCGGACTCCTACGGGAGCCGGGCTCCGCCATCGACAGCAGCACAGCTCCGCCCGGACTCCTACGGGAGTCGGGCTCCTCCATCGACAGCAGAACGGCTCCTCCCGGACTCCTACGGGAGCCGGGCTCCGCCATCGACAGCAGAACGGCTCCGCCCGGACTCCTACGGGAGTCGGGCTCCACCATCGACAGCAGCACAGCTCCGCCCGAACTCCTACGGGAGCCGAGCTCCTCCATCGACAGCAGAACGGCTCCGCCCGGACTCCTACGGGAGCCGGGTTCTGCCATGGACAGCAGAACGGCTCCGCCCGGACTCCTACGGGAGCCGGGCTCCGCCATCGACAGCAGCACAGCTTCGCCCGGACTCCTACGAGAGCCAGGCTCCTCCATCGACAGCAGAACGGCTCCGCTCGGACTCCTACGGGAGCCGGGCCCCACCATCGACAGCAGGACAGCTTCGCCCAGACTACTACGGGAGCCGGGCTCCGCCATCGACAGCAGAACGGCTCCGCCCGGACTCCTACGGGAGCCGGGCTCCGCCATCGACAGCAGTACAGCTCCGCCCGGACTCCTACGGGAGCCAGGCTCCGACCTCAGTATCAGCTGCTGGAGCCGGACTCCACCCATGACCTCAACCGAAAGGAGGACCCCTCCCGGACTCCTACAAAGGCCGAACTCCGACCACTGCCGAGCCTCGATCAACAGATCCGCGCCCCCTGGCAGATCACAATAACAACCATGATCCTGTTCCACTTCCTGTAGCGGATTTTGTGCGGCTCCATCACCCCCTGCGGTGGACCCATTACTCTCTGACAGGCTGTGTCAACGGCCACGATTCTGCTCCGCTCCCTGCGGCAGGTGCTGCACGATCCCACTACTCGCTGACAACTAGCGGCAACGGACGCCGCTCCACTACCTGCAACAGGCCCTACGTGGCGGGCTATGACGATAGCCACGGGTCTACCCCACTATCTTTCGCAATCAATTCCCCTGACCATGGGCGGCCCACTACCAGACGGTTACAAACGTCGCCATCAATCCATTGCCTCCTCCGCCTATAAAAGGGGGACCCAGATACGTCATTCTTTAAGCTCATTTTCTTATCCCAAAACTCTGCTAAATTCTCCGTTCGAGCACTCCATTCTTGTTGAGGCAGAGAACTGACTTGAGCGTTGGAGGATCTTGCCGGAGCAACCCCACCTCCGGTTTAGACTTTCCTTGCAGGTCCCGGCGGCGACCGCGGCTTCCCCGACTCCAGCTTCTCCGACGCAAGCAGATTTTTGCACCAACAATAATTAAATCATATTTAATTAGACTTAATCTCAGCCCATTGGCTTAATCAAATTAAGCCAATTAGCAATCGAATTGCTAATCGATCCTCCTGTAACACTTGCACTGGGTTAAATGTCAATCGTATTGATCATTTAACCCTAGAATGATTCTTAATCGTTGATCAACCATCTGATCGGATCATGAACTCTAATGTGTGTGACCTCATAGGTCTGAACCTAAGCCGGTAGCATAGGAACAAATTTCTATACCAATCGAAGTGACCATCTAGCAATGGTACCTGACGACCGGATAGGTCGAATGTATAGAAGAACATCCTTAGAACCCATGCGGATATAGTTTTCATATAATTCATCCCCTTGACCAAAATGATCATAGGACACCCCAGAGTTTAACTGTCAACTCTGATCAGGTTGTCCACATTGTATTTCAAAATATCAAATCCATCTGATGGATTACCCTGGCCAAGGTTTTGCTAAATTGAAATACAGCGACTCATTCTTCTCCAACTCTTGGAGTGGTCAATCCCATCTTGATCGCACTCTGACTTCGCAAGTACTTGACTGTGCCCAGAAGCCTTCCATCCCTGAATTAGAAATTCAGTTAGTCCAGTACCAAAGCACAGTGAGTTGCTTGCAAGTCACTGAGGCGATCTCAAGTCTAAGGGACACTTATACCTATATCCCATCAGAGACATTCTCGACAGCAGAATGCTCTGGAGTTGGTCACGTTCAATAGTGATGTACCCTTACATCTCACCTGTATGCCATACCAGTGTCT
>NC_025993.2:40748238-40965738 GCF_000442705.2 Elaeis guineensis
CCACACTCCTTGGTTAAGAGGACAACCAACCCATATGGCCTACAGCGACCTATGCTCGATAGAAGCTGTCGTCCTTATTAACAGCCTATCATTTGGTCGTGAACAGTTTTAAGGACTAATCGATAAATCCTCTCTTTATCGAACTTAAATAGTCCTAAGGACTTCATCATAACAACGGAGTTCATTAGAAGATGAAATCTTATGATGAAGATGCCAAATATATTTTATTTATTAACAAATCAATTACAATACTTGGTTGCTCAACCGTCAACAGCTTGACGATTGGCTTTTTGGAACATATTTTCCAACAACTCCCACTTGTCCTAAAGCCACTCGACACAGTATCTAATACCCATCTTCGACTTGTGGTTGTCGAACTCCTTTATTGCTAGGGCTTTAGTGAAGGGGTCGGCCAGGTTCTCCTTTCCATCGATCTTCTGAAGGTCGATGTCACCTCGATCCACGATCTCTCGGACCAGGTGGAAGCGATGTAAAATGTGCTTCGTCCGCTGATGTGCTTTGGGTTCCTTCACCTGAGCTATGGCACCAGTGCTATCACAGTAGAGCAGGACTGGACCATCGAGGGAGGGTGCTACTCCGAGCTCGTTGATGAATTTCCTCAGCCACACAGCTTCCTTCGCGGCATCCGATGCTGTGATGTACTCTACTTCACAAACAGAGTCTGCCACAATATGCTGCTTGGAACTCTTCCAGCAGATGGCTCCACCATTCAGAATAAAGATATAACCCGACACGCTCCTGCTGTCATCATGGTCAGATTGGAAGCTGGAGTCTGTGAACCCCATAAGTTTCAGATCTGACTCGCCATAAACCAACCATTGTTCCTTAGTATTTCTCAAATACTTAAGGATGGTTTTAACCACTTTCCAGTGATTTTCTCCAGGATCAGATTGGTATCTACTCACTACTCCTAATGAGTATGCCACATCTGATCTTGTACATGTCATAGCGTACATGATAGATCCCACGGCTGAAGCATATGAGACTCTACTCATACGCTCTCTCTCTTCAGGAGTTGTCGAACAATCCTTCTTAGAGAGAGAAATTCCTTGGCCTATCGGTAGATAGCCCTTCTTGGAATTCTCCATGCTGAACCTCTTCAGCACAGTGTCTATGTACATGAACTGAGATAACCCAAGCATCCTTTTAGATCTATCGCTATAGATCTTCATCCCTAGGATGTAGGATGCTTCACCCAAGTCTTTCATGGAGAACTGTGATGACAACCAAACTTTTATTCTTTGTAGTACGGGGATATCATTCCCGATTAAGAGAATGTCATCCACGTACAAGACAAGGAATACTACAACTGGACCATTTGCCTATTTATAGATGCAGGGCTCTTCTCCATTCTTAATGAAGCCATACATTTTGATCACGTTATCAAAACGCATGTTCCAACTCCGAGAATCTTGCTTCAATCCATAAATGGATCTCTGAAGCTTGCACACCTTGGACTCATCTGTGGATGTAAACCCCTCAGGTTGTATCATATACACCTCTTCGATCAGCTCTCCATTCAGGAAAGCTGTCTTTACATCCATCTGCCAGATCTCATAATCCAGATGGGCAGCTATTGCAAGCATTATCCGAATGGATTTGAGCATTGCCACAGGAGAAAATATCTCGTCATAGTCAATACCATAACATTGACGATATCCCTTGGCAACCAGATGGACTTTATAGGTCTCCACCTTTCCGTCTGCGCCCCTATTCCTTTTGAAGACCCATTTACACCCAATGGGTTTAACCCCTTCAGGTGGGTCAACCAATGTCCATACATCGTTGACCTTCATGGACTCCATTTCGGATTTCATGGCTTCAAGCCATTTCTCAAAATCAGGTCTCTGCATTGCATCCATATAGGTGATCGGATCCCCATTATTCTCATCAAGTTCGATGGGATCACCATCCCGGACTAAGAAACCATAGTATCTATCCGGCTGACGCGGTACTCTACCGGATCGCCTTAATGATGCAAGGTACATTGGGCTCCGGATCTGATCTAATCATATCCGACTCAGGTTCAGCTATTGGTGTCGGTCCTTCTACCTGTTGAACTTCATCAAGTTCAACCTTAGAGGCAACGGTTCCTTCACCAAGGAACTCCTTTTCTAAAAAGATTGCCTTAAGGCTGACGAACACCTTTTGTTCATCAGCATGGTAGAAAAAATATCTTTTTGTCTCTTTGGGGTACCCTATGAATGAGCATTTGTCAGACCTAGGTCCAAGTTTATTTGTGACTAATCGTTTGACATAGGCCGGGCTCCCCCAGACCCTAAGGTGTGAAAGTGCTGGCTTACGTCCTGTCCATATCTCATATGGAGTCTTAATTACAGACTTACTTGGAACCCTATTTAACAGATAACAGACCAATTCGAGTGCATATCTCCAGAAGGATATCGGCAAGCTAGCAAAACCCATCATGGATTGGACCATGTCTAACAGAGTCCGATTCCTCCTTTCAGACACACCATTATGCTGTGGTGTTCCTGGAGGAGTCCATTGGGAGAGAATCCCATTCTCTCCTAGATATGTGAGAAACTCATTAGAAAGGTATTCTCCTCCTTGATTAGATCGAAGAGTTTTAATACTCTTCTCAGTTTGTTTTTCTACTTCACTTCAGAATTGTTTGAACATTTCAAATGAATCTGACTTATATTTCATCAGATAGACATATCCATATCTGGATAGGTCATCCATAAAAGTTATGAAGTAGAAATATCCATCTCTAGCACTTGTGCTCATGGACCCACATACATCAGTATGTACCAGGCCCAAGAGCTCAGTAGCTCTCTCACTTTTTTCAGTAAAAGGTGACTTGATCATTTTACCAAGAAGATATGACTCACAGGTTGGAAGTGATTCACAATCACTGACTTCGAGGATTTCCTCTTGAGTCAACCTGTTTATTCTGTTCTTGTTTATATGACCTAGCCTACAGTGCCATAAGTAGATATCTGACATATTATCTAATCTAGGGTGCTTGCCAGTAGAATAGACTCTTATCAGGCTTGATCTTTTTGGTCTGGCTCTGCACAGATGTCCCAGCCTGAACTTGCACCTTCTTCACTTTCTTCTTCTTGTTCTTCTTCCCTTTTTTAAAGGGTCGAGAACCAGAAGACGAACCTCCCACTAAGTTCACCGACTCCTTATGAAGTTGGTGATCTTTCTCAAAGTTCTGAAGCAACCCTAGTAATCCGTGGTAGTTTACTTCAGGCTTTGTCATTCTATAATGAGTGAGAAATGAAAGATAAGACTTGGGCAGTGAGTTCAGTATTGCATCTTTCCCAAGCTGCTCATGCAAGGGAAAGCCGAGCTTGCTCAATCTTTCCGTCAGCTCGATCATGTACAATACATGATCAGTGACAGAGGCACCATCACGTATTTTGGCGTTGAAGATGGCACAACTAGTCTTATGCCTCTCTACGTCATCGGGTGTGCCAAAGGCATCCTCCAACACTTGAAGCATGTCCTTTGGCTGAGCAGTCTCGAATCTGCGACTGAACTCGTCGCACATGATAGCCAGCATGATACAGCGCACCGTGGTCCGATCACTGAGCCACTTCTGGTAAGTATCTCTGACTGTTCCACGTGCATTGGCAGTTGGCTCCTCAGGTGCAGGATCCATTATCACATATAGGATCCGTTCATGCTCCAGGACTATCTTCAACTTTTGGTACCAGCTACCGAAGTTGGGTCCCACCAACTTATCATTGTCCAACAATGATCGGAGCGATAGGAAAGTGGCTATATTTGCACAAAGGAGAACCATAACCTAATTAGTAATTGATTCATTAAACCTAAAGATTTGAACTTTAATCAAAAGGTTTCTCCCATTATTTTATTCGAATTGGTAGCCTCTACCTCCAACTCGAGGAATTACCCTAATTCCTTAGCGGGTACTAGAATCCACTTAGACTGCACACAAGCTCAACTTTGGTTGGTCAACCCATGTACATCTAAGGGTAGGTTCATAACCAATTGTTTCTCTAAATAATTTTTAGTAATTTTAATTTTGCCCCAGAAACCTAATCAGTAGGCTCCGGTTAGGTCCAACCATTAACATGATCATACTTGGTGTATCTAACCAATGAATGATTAAGCCCAACTTTGGTTGGCTCACCTAACCACCATTAGAGAGACACTTCCAAGTCATCATATGATGAGTGATAATTCCATTAGTCAACAAGCACCAGGCCTTTGGGTCTGCAATGATTATTGAGTTAATGGACTCATTATCAAACACCTTAATGGGAGGCTATGACTCAGTTATCTCCATAACTTTGTCATTTTAAGGACCTAATAATTTTAGAGGATTTAAATAATATAGAGGATGAGGTCAGATGAACCAGCTTATCATGATCCTCCCACTGGCTTCACCCAGTCAGCTTAAGGGAGATCATTAAAAGGGCTGGTCTAGGAGCACCTAAATCAGTCACACTGATTTACCTAGCTGACATGGGTCAACTCGAATAGTCAAGTGATCCGATCAAAACATAATTTCACCAAGAGGCCAGGTAAGTTCAATCAGTGGGAGGGTCTGCCAAAGCTTGCCTTAGACACCATCAGAAATGGCCAGGTAAGCGGGCTCCCAATTAAAAACCACCGGTCTGGTTTACCTTAGACACCAACTGGTTTAATTAGTTTCGATTAGATCAATCTAACAGTTCGTGCTAGACCACTTAACCAAGAATCAAGTCCATTTGGTTCTCGTTAAAGACATGGACTTGACCAACTACAACTATTGTAATTGATCTAGAGAATCCTTGACCTAATCTAAGACAACAATTGATTAGATTTAGTCAATTCTCTAATTAAGTCCATCTTTAATCTAACCATAGGTCTAACCCAATTAATGGACCTAATTCCCACTAACCCATTAACCCAATGTATTATGATTTGTGTCTTAGGTTCTTCAATTCACAATCCTAGAACCTAATCAAACAACTTCTTAATTCTTAATTAAGTTTTGGGCTGAGGGTTGGGTTCGGCTTTTCAAAAAATAATTTTCATATTTGTAAAACAATTTTACAATATGATTCTACCAACCATATTGCATGTTTGATTCATAATCAAGATACAAGTGAAATAAACATGAAACTACTTTAGATCTAATCTAAACAGGTTCATGTAATTGAAACAATTTCAACTTTAAACAATTTCTTTGCACAAAAATTATTAACGAAGAGATTTTATTTCATATTTAAATATCTTTTAAATTTAATAAATTATAAATTTAATCTAGATCATATCTAACAAATTTATGATTAAAGATAGATCTACACAAACTAGGACAACCTTTGCACTGTAAGGGGTAAACCTTACAGCAGGACAACCTTGCAGTTTGTGATTGATCTAAAATTTTAATTTTAGATTTAATAATCAGATTATAAATTAGATCTAATCTAAAAAATAATCTAAGCATGTATAAATAATTATGTAATAAAGAACCTAGGCTCTGATACCAATTGTAGGAACCAGATCTAGGGTTTCAGGGTTAGATCTTGAAACTTTTTCAAGATCAGGCAGCGGAAGACTAAAATAAATCAAAATTTATTTTTTAAAACTAGAGAATCCCTAGATCTAAGATCCTATTACATGATTATTACATAGTATTAAATCAAAAATTAAAATATATAAATATATCATGAACTACATGTTGATCATATCAACATGTTTCTATACTACATCTAATGTATGTATTAAACAATAGATCAGATCTATTACCTTGCAAGTTAGATGCTCTAACCTCGCTGATCTGGGCTTAAGGATGATGTTGCAAGCTGCACATACGTCCGGCCTCTAGGAGTCATCCACACGAGCCCACGAATCTCGATCAGAAGTCCTGCTTCAGGAAATCAGCACAGTATGCTAGTACTGCGCTGATCCTTCTTTGATGGTTGATCAGGTGCCTCCTTCTTCTTGATTTGGACTCTTCCAAAGATGGAAAATAAAAGGAAGAGTTTCAGATCTGAGACTCTCTCAGGAAACTCAAGATGGAGGGAGGAAAGATATGAAAACAAAAAACCCTAGAAGAAGACCCTCTTTTTCTTCACATTTTTCTCTCTAGACACCCTAACTTGCATCTTTTATATCTCTACGACCCAAAGGTCTTTCTCTCTGATTTATGGATGGCACAAAGGTATCTCAAATCTATATCTTTTCTTAAAATTTCACAAAGAAACTCATTTTATACAGAGAGATATAAAAGAGTCCTTCTCTAGGTCAAATACCTAGTCAAGGCTTATCCAAACATGGCAAGTTAAGGGGCGCCCAACTCTTGAGCACCTCCTCCATATTTTCATACATGGATTACCAGCAAAGGGTGCATAATATGTACCCTAAAAGCCACGAAAATTTCAAAAAAAAATTTGGATAAATTCGGTGCAAAATTGAAAGAGTTTTGGATTTCTAAAACTCTATCTCATAGAATTCGAAATCCAAACTTATTCCTTTTTGATTTGATCCAAACCACTTTCCATGTAAGAAAGAAGAGAGGAAACCTTTTGTGAACGTGGGAGAGACCTGGGAGAGGGCTTTTTTCACACAAAATAAGTGGAGATTTGCATTGAATAAGAGAGAGGGAGTGGGGAAGGCTTATGTGGCGCAAGATGGAATCCTAGTCTTACTAGGATTCTATCTCATGACTTGTTTTAATTTGGTTTCTCAAACCAAATCAAACCAAAATTAGATCAACCTAATTAAAATAGGTCTTAACCCAATTAAAAATTTAATTTAATCAGATTAAAATAGATTTAAATATTATTTAATTTTCTAATCAAATTAGAAATTAGATTGACCCAAGTCCTAGTTGAACTAGGACTAGTTTTTCCTTGCACTTGGCTTATCCAATAAACCAATTGGACTTGATCCAATCAAGCCCAAAATAAATCTAATTAAATCATATTTAATTAGACTTAATCTCAGCCCATTGTCTTAATCAAATTAAGCCAATTAGCAATCGAATTGCTAATCGATCCTCCTGCAACACTTGCACTGGGTTAAATGTCAATCGTATTGATCATTTAAACCTAAAACGATTCTTAATCGTTGATCAACCATCCGATCGGATCATGAACTCTAATGTGTGTGACCTCATAGGTCCGAACCTAAGCCGGTAGCACATGAACAAATTCTTGTACCAATCAAAATGACTATCTAGCAATGGTACCCGACGATCGGATAGGTCGAATGTATAGAACAACATCCTTAGAACCCATGCGGATATAGTTTTCATATAATTCATCCCCTTGACCAAAATGATCATAGGACACCCTAGAGTTTAACTGTCAACTCTGATCAGGTTGTCCACATTGTATTTCAAAATATCAAATCCATCTGATGGATTACCCTGGCCAAGGTTTTGCTAAATTGAAATACAGTGACTTATTCTTCTCCAACTCTTGGAGTGGTCAATCCCATCTCGATCACACTCTGACTTCGCAAGTACTTGACTGTACCCAGAAGCCTTCCATCCCTAAATTAAAAATTCAGTTAGTCCAGTACCAAAGCACAGTGAGTTGCTTGCAAGTCACTAAGGCGATCTCAAGTCTAAGGGACACTTATACCTATATCCCATCAGAGACATTCTCGACAGCAGAATGCTCTGGAGTTGGTCACGTTCAATGGTGATGTACGCTTACATCTCATCTGTATGCCATACCAGTGTCTCCACACTCCTTGGTTAAGAGGACAACCAACCCATATGGCCTACAGCGACCTATGCTCGATAGAAGCTGTCGTCCTTATTAACAGCCTATCATTTGGTCGTGAACAGTTTTAAAGACTAATCGATAAATCCTCTCTTTATCGAACTTAAATAGTCCTAAGGACTTCATCATAACAACGGAGTTCATTAGAAGATGAAAGCTTATGATGAAGATGCCAAATATATTTTATTTATTAACAAATCAATTACAATACTTGGTTGCTCAACCGTCAACAGCTTGACGATTGGCTTTTTGGGACACATTTCCCAACATCCTAATCACCAAGTGATCTAATCAAAACCTAATTCACCAGGTTGGCCAGGTAAGTGAGATCAGTGGTGGGGATAAGCCATTAACTCGTCAGAGATCGAATCACTGCGAGTAGCTCCCGCTTAAAAACCACTAGTCAAACTGCCAAACTTACCTTAGACACCAACCGGTTCATTGGTTTTAATTTGATCAACTTAGTAAATAGGGTTCCACCGCATAGCCATGAATTAAGTCCATCTTGGTCTAGTTAAAGACATGGACCCATTCAACTACAACTATTGGAGTTGAGTCTAGAGTATCCTTGACCTAATCTAATTCAACTTTTGATTAGATTTGACCAATTACTCTAATTTAGTCCATTTCTTTAAGCTAACCTTAGGTCTATTCCAATTATGGACCTAATCCATCTAACCCATTGACCCATAAGTTTATGCAATTGTCTTAGTTCTTAAATCACAATTCTAGACCTACTGGACAACACTTAATTCTTTAATTAAGTATTTAGGCTGATGGGTCAGAGTTTGGCATTTCGAAAATAATTTTCAAATTTGAAAGGTTTTATTTTTTGTTCACCAAATATGTTGACTCATTTCACAAATAGATCAGCACATTTCATAAATAGCAATCCTATTGCTAATTACATAACAGAAAATAACTTAATCAAAATAAATCATGAATATTCCTTTAGATCTAATCTAACACATTCATGATAAATTTTACAATTGAACCTTTATATCTTAATTCTTTTCGCTGCTTCATCTGCATGGGATATAATTGCAGTGGCACCCCTACCGCCATAGGAGACCCCTTCGAATGGGAGGAGAGGGCCTTTAAATCCTACTTTTCTCCTATGACCGGACCGCCATGGCAACCAACCCAATTCAATTACTTGCTACTTGGATCAAGTATATCTAAATATACCAATTTCAAAATTTAAATTTCAAATTTTAAATTTCAAACAAATTTCAAATTTTAAATTTTTGAATTTCAAATTTTGAATTTTAAATTTTGAATTTCAAATTTGAAATTTCACCCAAATTTCAAATTTTGAATTTTAAATTTTTGAATTTCAAATTTTTTGAATTTTGAATTTCGAACAACTTTCAAAATTTAAATTTCAAATTTTAAATTTCAAATTTTTAAATTTTAAATTTTGAACAACTTTCAAAATTTAAATTTTAAATTTTGAATTTCAAATTTCAAATTTAAACTTTTAGATTACAACTTAATCTACGCATGCAAATATATATATCATATCTAAGAACCTGCTTTGATACCATTTGTGGTGAAATTCAGTGCAGGGGTAAAATGATAATTTTAAAACTTTTTCAAGATCACTATTTTACAATGAAAATTATTAATTAATCTAATTAATTAACATGAATTTATCCTACACTAGGATCTAAATATGATATATAGCATGCATTCATTTAAATTTGAAATTCAAATGCAAACAGTAAACACTTTACTATAATGTGTTCAGAACATAATACCTTTGTACGGGTAGTAGATCACCGTAATCTGATCACCATCGGAAGAGTTTGATCATTGCGATGCAGTCACACAGCATGTTTAACCTCTGTGGATCATCCTCACGAAGCTCCCGATCTGATCGACTCTTCATGAGTGCTAGCCCGTTGTAGAGCCCTTTTGATAGCCGATGCTGATCGAACTCCTTCGATCGATGTCTGTCGATTCTTCGAATGCTCTGGATCATCAACAGACGTGCTTGAGAGGATGTTGAAGATCTCTCTGAGATTTTGTGGGCTCACGATACTCGTAGCTCTCTTTCTCACTTCCCGAACCCCAGGCTTAAAAACTCTAGGGAACTTACCGGAAACCTTGCACCCACTTTTCATTCTTTTCTATCTTTTTCTCTTGGAAGGATATGGACTTCCTTCTCACGCACAAGACTTCTCACGCCCCAGAATTTTTCTTCAAAAATCTTCTTTTTGCATGCCCCACTCATATCCTCCTTTTATAACAATGTCAAACATCTTATCCAAAAAAAAAACATAAAGATGAGTAATTGCACATTTGAATTCAAATCAAATTTTGAATTCAAATGGACACCAACTCATCTCTTATCCACTAAAGGTGTGAGGTGTGGCTTAAATTGTGCATGGAGTAATTTCATGAGAAATCTTTTCTCATGTAATAAATGGGGCGTAAAAAAAGGGATAAGGTGCAAAGATTGATTGCCCATTCAAATTCAAACTTTATTTTGAATTTGAATGGCCAACCAATCATCCTTATCCATTCATATGGCACATTAAAGTGGGGCATGGAGAAGGCTTGGCATGAGAAAAAAATTTATTAGAAGTTCCTTCTCATGAATTCAAATGGGTGCAATGGAAGTGAGGTGGCGCATGGAGATTGGGTCAAGGTGGTTTAATTATTTAAACCAACCTAATTGAACCAAATAAGTTAGGTCCAATTAGACTAATTTAAATCCAACTAAATTAGGGTTAATTAGGCTCAATAAAATCTTAATCAAATTAGAAATTGATTAAGCCCAACCCCTGATCAAATCAGAGACCAAACCATCTCGACGATTAGGTCAACTCTTAACCTAATCGGGTCAAACCCAACTGAATCCAATTCAATTGGACTTGATCCAAAAATAATTACTCAATCAAATTGAGTTAATTAGTGATCAAATCACTAATTAAACCTCTCATAAATACTGAGTCCAAATCCGATGGGCAATCAGGCATCAGAATTCATCGATATGTAATCCTGATCGAAAAGTTCCAACCAGTGGGACTCTTGACCCCGGTACCCATAATGTGTGAAACTCGTGATCAGAGAATCCTGATTCTCGATCACTGAGTCTCAAACATGTAGGATTCTACATCAGCCATCAGATCAGATAGGAACCTCTAATGTGTGTGACCTCGTAGGTTCGAACCTAAGCCGGTAGCACAGGAACCAATTCCTGTACTAATCGAAGTGACCATCTAGCAATGGTACCCGATGTTCGGATAGGTCGAAGAGTTACAATCGCAACACTCAAAACCTACATGAATATGGTTACTGTATAATTCATCCTTTTGACCCCTGTGTTTAGGATGACTCAGGGTTAAACTGTCAACCCTGATCAGATCATCCGAATCGTGCTCAACTCAAACAGTCCTGTGACTCCTCACAAGGACTACCCTGGCCAAGGTTTTGCTAAATTGAAACATGATGGTACATAGCTCCTAAACTGGAGTGGTCAATCCCATCTTGACATACGCACCGACAAGTCAAGTACTTGACTACACTTGGCAGTCTTCCGTCACTGAATTAAAAATTCAGGTAGTCCAGAGCCTAAGTGCAGTGAGTTACTTGCAAGTCACCATGGTGGTCTCAGGTCAGAGGGATATTTATATCCATATTCCTTCGGAGCAAATCTTGATAGCAAAAATAGCTCCGAAGTCGGTTACGTTCAGTGCAGATATACCCTTACATCTCACCTGTATGCCATACCAGTATCTCCACACTCATTGGTTAAGAGGACAACCAACCTATATGGCACACAATGACCTATGCTTGATAAACATTATCATCCTTGGTAACAACATATCATTTGGTCGTGAACAGATTTAAATACTAAATGACAAATCCTCCTTTGTCGAGTCTAAATAGTCCTAAGGACTTCACCACAATGTAGGAGTTCATTAGAAGATGAAACATTCTGTGATGAAAAATACCAAAATAATTTTTATTAATTCATAATTCATGTATAAATATAAAAATGAGCACAACTGTCAACAGGCTGATGATTGACTTTGGGATACTATTTCCAACACTAATACCCATCTTCGACTTGTAGTTGTCGAACTCCTTCACCGCAATGGCTTTAGTGAATGGGTCAGCCAGGTTCTCCTTCCCATCGATCTTCTGAAGATCGATGTCACCTCGATCTATAATTTTTCGGATGAGATGGTAGCTGTGCAGAATATGCTTCGTCCGTTGGTGTGCCTTTGGTTCCTTCACCTGAGCAATGGCTCCAGAGCTGTCACAGTAGAGCAGAACTGGACCAACAAGGGAGGGTGCTACTCCGAGCTCGGTGATGAAATTTCTCAGCCACACCGCTTCTTTGGTAGCATCTGATGCAGCGACATACTCCACCTCGCAAACAGAATCAGCCACTGTGTGCTGCTTGGAGCTTTTCCAGTAGATAGCCCCACCATTAAGGATAAAAATAAATTCCGACACACTTTTGCTGTCATCGTGATCAGATTGGAAATTAGAGTCTGTAAACCCTATAAGTCTCAAGTCTGATTCATCATAAACAAGCCACTGGTCCTTAGTATTTCTTAAATACCTCAAGATGATTTTAACAACCTTCCAGTGATTCTCCCCTGGATCAGATTGGTATCTACTCACTATCCCTAGTGAGTATGCCACATCTGGTCGTGTATATATCATGGCATACATGATAGATCCCACTGTCGAAGCATATGGAATCCTACCCATATGCTCTCTCTCTCTTGAGGTGTTGTCGGACAATCCCTCTTCGAGAGAGAAATTCCATGGCCTATCGGAAGATAGCCTTTCTTAGAATTCTCCATGCTGAACCTCTTCAGCATAGTATTAATGTACGTGGACTGAGATAAACCAAGCAACCTTTTAGATCTATCCCTATAGATCCTCATCCCTAGGATGTAGGAAGCTTCTCCCAGATCCTTCATGGAGAACTGTGACGACAGCCAAATCTTTATTCCCTGTAATGCAGGGACATCATTCTCGATTAAGAGAATGTCATCCACATACAATACAAGAAATACTACTACTGGATCATTAGCCCACTTATAAATGCAGGGCTCTTCTCCATTCTTAACGAAGCCATACATCTTGATCGTCTTATCAAAATGTATGTTCCAACTCCGTGATGCCTGCTTAAGTCCATAAATAGACCTCTGTAGCCTGCACACCTTAGACTCATCTGTGGATGTGAATCCTTCAGGTTGTATCATATACACCTCTTCATCCAGCTCTCCGTTTAGGAAAGCTGTCTTCACATCCATCTGTCAGATTTCATAGTCCAGATGGGCAGCTATCGCAATCGTAATCTGAATGGATTTGAGCATTACCACAGGAGAAAACATCTCGTCATAGTCTATACCATAATGTTGACGATATCCTTTGGCAACCAGACAGACTTTATAGGTTTCCACCTTTCCGTCTGTGCCTCTCTTCCTTTTGAAGACCCACTTACACCCTATGAGTTTTACTCCTTCGGGTGGATCAACCAATGTCCACACATCATTGACCTTCATGGACTCCATTTCAGATTTTATAGCCTCCAGCCATTTCTCAAAGTCGGGTCTCTGCATTGCATCCATGTAGGTGATCGGATCCTCATCATTTTCATCATGTTCGATAGGATCACCATCCCGGATCAAGAAACCATAGTATCTGTCCGGTTGACATGGTACTCTACCAGATCGCCTTAAGGGTGCTTGAACAATGGCCTCCGGATTTGATCTAACCTAATCCGGTTCAGGTTCAGCAACTTGTGTCAGTTTTTCCACCATTGAACTTCGTCAAGTTTGATCTTAGAGGCAACAGTCCCTTCACCAAGGAACTCCTTTTCCAAAAAGATTGCCTTAAGGCTGACAAACATTTTTTGCTCATCAGCTAGGTAGAAGTAATACCCTTTGATCTCTTTTGGGTACCTTATAAAATTACACTTGTCAAACCTAGGTCCAAGCTTGTTCATAATTAAATGTTTAACATAAGCCGGACACCCCCAAACCCTAAGGTGCGAGAGTACTGGCTTACGTCCTATCCATATCTCATATGGCATTTTGGTTACAGACTTACTCAGAACTCTATTTAGAAGGTAACAAGCCAATTCAAGCGCATATCTCCAGAGGGAGATCCGCAGACCAGCAAACTCCATCATGGATCGAACCATGTCCAACAAGGTCCGATTTCTCCTTTCAGATACACCATTAAGTTGTGGTATTCCAAGAGGAGTCCACTGAGAGAGAATCCCATTCTCCCCTAGATATGTCAGAAAATCATTAGAAAGGTATTCACCTCCTCGATCAGATCAAAAAGTTTTAATACACTTTCCAGTTTGTTTTTCCACCTTATTCCGAAATAGTTTGAACATTTCAAACGACTCCGACTTATGCTTCATTAAATAGACATACCCATACCTCAATAGGTCGTCTGTGAAAGTTATGAAGTAGAAATATCCACCTCTTGCACTTGAGCTCATGGGTCCACATACATCAGAATGTACCAGAGCCTAGAGTTCACTAGCTCGCTCACCTTTTCCAGTAAAAGGTGATTTGGTCATTTTACCAAGAAGACAGGACTCACAGGTTGGAAGTGATTCATAATCACCTACTTCAAGAATTTCTTCTTGAGCCAACCTGTTTATCCTGTTCTTTTTGATATGACCTAGCCTACAGTGCCAAAGGTAGACTTCTGACACATTATCTATTCTAGGGCATTTACCGGAGGTTTGAACCACATTAACAGGTTGTGATAGAAAGTAAATTTCATTATTAAGTTGTCCAACAAATATTGTAACACCATTCAAAATGATATTGCAAATATTTTTTTTTATTAAAAATTGATAACCGTTCATGGCCAAAAGGCCTACATAAATAATATTTAATAAAAAACTTGGACAATTATGACATTCACTCAGAATTACGTTTCGAGAATTGATTACAAGGTTCATGATTCCTAATGCTAGAACTGGAACTTTGCTTCCATCTTCAATGTTCAGAAATCTCTCGCCTTCATCAAATCTCCTACTGACCTGCAGACCCTGCATCGAATTGCAAATATAATAAGGGCTTCCGGTATCCAATACCCAGACAGTAGTATCACAAATGAAAAAGTTGCAAGGTGTTATCACATAAGTACCTTGCTTCTTCTTCGGCCTGTTCGGGTCCAGGGAAGCAATGTATAGAGGACAGTTCCTCTTTCAGTGCCCCTACTTCTTGCAAAAGAAGCACTCCACCTGGCTCTGGTCGGGCTTGCACTTCTTGGTCTGACCCTGTGCAGACGTCCCAGCATACAGCTGCACCTTCTTATTCTTCTTCTTCTTGTTCTTCTTTTTCCCTTTCTTAAAGGATCAACGACCAAAAGAAGACCCTCCCACAACATTCACCATCTCCTTATAGAACTGGTGATCCTTCTCAAAGTTCTGCAGCAACCCCAACAAACCGTGGTAGTTCACTGCAGGCTTTGTCATCCAAAAATGAGTAAGGAAGGGAGGAAGGACTTGGCCAATGAATTAAGGATCGCATCCTTACCGAGCTGCTCGTGCAGGAGAAAGTCCAGTTTAGTTAGGAGCTCAATCATTTTGATCATGTACAGTACATGATCAGTAACTGAGGCTCCATCCCTCATCCGAGCATTGAAAATGGCATAACTAGTTTTGTACCTTTCAACATCGTCAGGCATGCCAAAGGAGTCGTTCAACATTTGAAGCATCTCCTGTGGCTGGGCGTTCTCAAACCTGCGGCTGAACTCATCATTCATTGCCGCCAGCATAATGCATCAAATGGTGGTGCGATCGTTGAACCACTTCTGATAAGTATCTCAGACCGTCCCTCTAACGTTCAGGGCTGGCTCCTCAGGTGCCGGATCCGTTACTACATAAAGGATCCGCTTATGCTTAAGGATGATTTTTAATTTTTGATACCAGCTATCGAAATTAGATCCCATGAGCTTGTCATTATCTAATAATGACCGGAGGGACAGGGTAGTGGCCATAGCTGCATAAAGGAAAATCAGACCTCTATTAGTACATAAATTATAAATACTAAAAACTTGGACTTTAGTCTAAAGTTTCTCCCAGTATTTTTACGAACTGGTAGCCTCAACCTTCAATTCGAGGAATTACTTTAATTCCTTAGTGGGTACTAGAATCCACACAGACTACACACGAGCCCAACTTTGGTTGGTCAACCCATGTGCATCTATGAGTAGGTTCATAACCAGTTGTTTCTCTAAACAACTTCTAGTAATTGATTTTGCCCCAGAACCTAATCAGTAGGCTTTGGCCTCCACTGAAAAGATCTGGTTAGGTCCAACCATTAACATGATTTTATTTGGTGAATCAGACCAATAAATGATCAGGCCCGACTTTGGCCGGCCAACCTGATCACCATCAGAAAGACTCAAACCAAATTATCATATTATGAATGATAATTTCATTAGTCAATAAGTATCAGGCCTTTGGGCCTCCAATGATTATTAAACTAATGGACTCATTATCACTCACTTAATGGGAGGCTATGACTTAGTTATCAATATAACTTAATCATTTTTAGAGACCTAATAATTTTTGAGGATTTTATTAAAGGATAGATGAGAAGAAAATATCCAGCCAATTTCAATCCTCCCACTGACTTCACCAAGTCAGATTAAAAAATAGATTTAATTAAAGCTGGCATTAGGAGCACCTAAATCAGTCAAACTGATTTACCTAATGACATGGGTGAGCCCTAATCACCAAGTGATCTAATCAAAACCTAATTCACCAGGTTGGCCAGGTAAGTGAGATCAGTGGTGGGGATATGCCATTAACTCATCAGAGATCGAATCACTGCGAGTAGCTCCCGCTTAAAAACCACTGGTCAAACTACCAAACTTACCTTAGACACCAACCGGTTCATTAGTTCAATTTGATGAACTTAGTAAATTGGGTTCTACCGCGTAGCCATGAATTAAGTCCATCTTGGTCTAGTTAAAGACATGGACCCATTCAACTACAACTATTGGAGTTGAGTCTAGAGTATCCTTGACCTAATCTAATTCAACTTTTGATTAGATTTGATCAATTACTCTAATTTAGTCCATTTCTTTAAGCTAACCTTAGGTCTAACCCAATTATGGACCTAATCCATCTAACCCATTGACCCACAAGTTTATGCAATTATCTTAGGTCTTAATTCACAATTCTAGACCTACTAGACAACACTTAATTCTTTTAATTAAGTATTTGGGCTGATGGGTCAGGGTTTGGCATTTCAAAAATAATTATCAAATTTGAAAGGTTTTATTTTCTGTTCACCAAATATGTTGACTCATTTCACAAATAGATCAGCATGTTTCATAAATAGCAATCCTATTGCTAATTACATAACAGAAAATAACTCAATCAAAATAAATCATGAATATTCTTTTAGATCTAATCTAACACATTCATGATAAATTTCACAATTGAACCTTTACAATTAATTCCTTTCACTGCTTCATCTGCATAAGATATAATTACAGCGGTACCCCTACCGCCATATGAGACCCCATCGAATGAGAGGAGAGGACCTTAAAACCCTGCTTTTCTTCTATGACCGGACGGCCATGGCAACCAACCCAATTCGATTACTTGCTACTTGGATCAAGTATATCTAAATATACCAATTTCAAAATTTAAATTTCAAATTTTAAATTTTAAATTTTAAATTTTAAATTTTAAATTTTAAATTTTAAATTTTAAATTTTGAATTTTGAATTTCCAATTTCAAACAAATTTCAAATATCAAATTTCAAATTTTTGAATTTCAAATTTTGAATTTTAATTTTTGAATTTTAAATTTGAAATTTCAACCAAATTTCTAATTTCAAATTTTAAATTTTGAATTTCAAATTTTTGAATTTTGAATTTCGAATTTCAAATTTTAAAATTCAAATTTTAAATTTTGAATTTTAAAATTTTGAATTTTAAATTTTTAGATTACAACTTAATCTACGCATGCAAATATATATATCATATCTAAGAACCCGCTCTGATACCATCTGTGGGTTAAATTCAGTGCAGGAATAAAATGATAATTTTAAAACTTTTTCAAAATCATGATTTTACAGTGAAAAATTATTAATTAATCTAATTAATTAACATGAATTTACCCTACACTAGGATCTAAATATGATATAAAGCATGCATGTATTTAAATTTGAAATTCGAATTCGAACAGTAAACACTTTACTGTAATGTGTTCAGAACACAATACCTTTGTGCGGATAGTAGATCGTCACAATCTGATCACCATCGGAAGAGTCTGATCATCATAGCCACACAGCGTGTCTGGCCTCTGCAGATCATCCACATGAAGCTTCCGATCTGATCGACTCCTTACGAGTGCTAGCTCGTTGTAGAGCCCTTTTGACGGCCGATGCTGATCGAACTCCTTTGATCGATGTCTGTTGATTCTTCAGATGCTCTGGATCATCAACAGACGTGATTGAGAGGATGTTGAAGATCTTCCTGAGATTTTGTGGGCTCACGATACTCGTAGCTCACTTTCTCACTTCCCAAACCCCAGGCAAAAACTCTAGGGAACTCACCGAAAACCTTGCACCCACTTTTCTTTCTTTTCTTTCTTTTTCTCTTGGAAGGATATGGACTTCCTTCTTACGCACAAGACTTCTCACGTCTCAAAATTTTTCTCCAAAAATCTTCTTCTTGCACGCCCCACTCTTCTCCTCCTTTTATAACAACGTCAAATGTCTAATCTAAAAGAAAGGATAAAGATGAGTAATTGCACATTTGAATTCAAATCAAATTTTGAATTCAAATGGACACCAACTCATCCCTTATCCACAAAAGGCATGAGGCATAGCTTAAATTGTGCATGGAGTGATTTCATGAGAAACCTTTTCTCATATAATAAATAGGGTGTAAAAAAAGGGATAAGGTGCAAAGATTGATTGCCCATTCAAATTCAAACTTTATTTTGAATTTGAATGACCAACCAATCATCCTTATCCATTCATTTGGCACATTAAAGTGGAGCATGGAGAGAGCTTTGTGTGAAAAAATAATTCATGAGAAGTTTCTTCTCATGAATTCAAATGGGTGCAATGGAAGTGAGGTGGTGCATGGAGATTGGGTCAAGGCGGTTTCATTATTTAAACCAACCTAATTGAGCCAAATAAGTTAGGTCCAATTAGACTAATTTAAACCCAACTTAATTAGGCTTAATTAGACTCAATAAAATTCTAATCAAATTAGGAATTGACTAAGCCCAACCCCTGATCAAATCAGGGACCAAACCATCTCGACGATTAGGTCAACTCTTAACCTAATCGGGTCAAACCCAACTGAATCCAATTCAATTGGACTTGATCCAAAAATAATTACTCAATTAAATTGAGTTAATTAGCGATCAAATTACTAATTAAATCTCTCATAAATAGTGAGTCCAAATTCGATGGGCAATCGGACATCAGAATTCATCGATATGTAACCCTGATCAAAAAGTCCCAACCAGTGGGACTCTTGACCCCGGTACCCATAATGTGTGTAACTCATGATCAGAGAATCTTGATTCTCGATCACTGAGTCTCAAACATGTAGGATTCTATATCAGCCATCAGATCAGATAGGAACCTCTAATGTGAGTGACCCCGCAGGTTCGAACCTAAGCCGGTAGCACAGGAACCAATTCCTGTACTAATCAAAGTGACCATCTAGCAATGGTACCCGATGTCTGGATAGGTCGAAGAGTCACAATCGCAACACTCAAAACCTACATGAATATGGTTACTGTATAATTCATCCTTTTGACCCCTGTGTTTAGCATGACTCAGGGTTAAACTGTCAACCCTGATCAGATCATCCAAATCGTGCTCAACTCAAACAGTCCTGTGACTCCTCACAAGGACTACCCTAGCCAAGGTTTTGCTAAATTGAAACACGACTGTACACAGCTCCTAAACTAGAGTGGTCAATCTCATCTTGACACACGCACTGACAAGTCAAGTACTTGACTACACCCAGCAGCCTTCCGTCACTGAATTAAAAATTCAGGTTGTCCAGTGCCTAAGTGCAGTGAGTTGCTTGCAAGTCTTCATGGTGGTCTCAGGTCGGAGGGATATTTATACCCATATTCCATCGGAGCAAATCTTGACAGCAGAAATAGCTTCGGAGTCGGTCACGTTCAGTACAGATGTACCCTTACATCTCACCTGTATGCCATACCAGTGTCTCCACACTCATTGGTTAAGAGGACAACTAACCTATATGGCACACAACGACCTATGCTTGATAAACGTTGTTGTCTTTGGTAACAACGTATCATTTGGTCACGAACAGATTTAAGGACTAAACGATAAATCCTCCTTTGTCGAGTCTAAATAGTCCTAAGGACTTCACCACAACATAAGAGTTCATTAGAAGATGAAATATTTTGTGATGAAAAATACCAAAATAATTTTTATTAATTCATAATTCATGTACAAATACAAAAATGAGCACAACCATCAACAGGCTGACGATTGACTTTGGGACATTATTCCCAACATTAGAGACTTGGCTTCTAACTTGTCTGCTTGTTGTCTCTTGACATGGGCTGGATAATCTCAAATTCTGAGATGACCTAGACTTGATTTCTTACTATGCTATATCTTATATGGTATGGTAGGGATAGTTTTAGAAAAAAATTTATTTAATACATAATTTGCTATTAATAAAGTATGTCCCACAAAAATGTAAGAAGATCAGTGAAGCTCATTATGGAGTGAACCATATCCAATAGGATTCGATTTCTCCTTTTTAATACCCCATTGAGTTGAGGCATTCCAAGTGGAGTCCATTATGAGACTATGCCATATTCATTGAGATAACTGAGAAATTTTTTGCTAAGGTATTTACTTGTTCGATCTGATCAAAGAACTTTAAGAGGTTTTGCAGTTTGCTTTTCTACTTCATTTTTGAATTCTTTAAACCTTTCAAAGGCTTCAGACTTATGTCTCATGAGATACACATATCCGTACCATAAGTACGTTAGAATTCTGGATTTGGTGTATGCATATGTGTTTTAAAATTTTTATTTTCTAAACACCACAGTGGAGAATAAGGTTAAAATACTTTTAATCTAAATTTTGCATGTATAAAAATATAAAACCACATGGATCTATTTCATATGCTGAAATTGATATATGCTGAAATTCAGATTATGATCAAATCATGTACCTGTTTAGCAATCTTTTTCTTCAAAACTAGATCTAAAAGAGATAAAGCTCTCTGTTAGCTGCACAAATATCTGGTCTCTATGATTATCCACTCAAGATCAGTCTGGAATAGCCTTCTATAATCTAAATTTTGATTCTCTAAAATTCAGCCTGCTGAATCTGAACGAAGCTTGGATCGTGATCAACATTTGATCTTTCTCTTTGATCTTCTTTTTCTCTTCTTCTATAGAGTTTCTTCTTGCTATGTGCTACTACCAGATGCTAGAAACTAGCAAGAAAGAGGCATCCAAACTTCTCTAGGCATGGAACTCCTTGAGATGTGCGTCCCAAGAAAGGGGTGTATAGAACACCTAAGAGAAGAGAAAAGGAGAGAAAGAGAGGGCGTGGGGAGAGCTTTTGGGTGTGAGGAGCTGCTGGTTTTTATCCTCTAAAGATCTTAGGAGAGGTCCCTTTAAATAGACATAAGGATTGAATCCTATTTAATCTCATAATACAAGTCCTACTTGCATTAGGATTCTTATTAACTTAAGTTATCCAATTTATATTAGGAAGCCCATTAGGCACCAACTATTGGAGCCCTTGCACCCATAATTAGACACCCTCTTTTGCACCCAAGAGACACCCCATATGAAAATCAAAGGCCCTCTAATTAATGGATACGCCCAAATTGATCAAATCAAAGTGCCACCCCATAATAACTGTCAAGAAAATTCATAAGGAACCTGCACCCTTAATTTATATAATCCATAACCTTAGACACCCAATAATTAGAGTCTCATGAATCTTATTCATGTAGGTTATTAGCAGATAATTAAGTTAAAATTATCTTATCAAATAAGTAATCCCAACGGAAAGAAGAATAGGGTCCAACCATGTGCTAGCAAGATTACCATGAACCCAATGGGTTTCTCTAAACCCAATTGACACTTCATAAGCTCAATTTCTTATTCCAGACCTAATCCCTTTATTGTGTGATCCCATAGATTTAATAATATCTAGTAGTGAGATATACAATGATCTCTATCATTATATCATTGAAACTCTTTTCAATGGGTCGAAACAATTCCACTCTAACTCAGCAAGGATTGTCGATCTAAAATAATCTTAATGAGCTCTCACAATCCACTAGTGACACCTAGCAGTATGTGTGGCAATCCAGTAGAACTGAAATGAACCTCTAGGTATAGTTAACGTATGATTTAGTCTCTCTATCATGAGTCCCGACTAGATGGCAGGTCATGGATAAATTGTCAAACCTCAACATCAGTCATATGATAGATTGATTAGCTCAAGTCTAGTTATGACTTCTATAAAAAAAATTTTCCATCAATCACACTGCTGTGGCCACAGACTCTTGAACTTAGCCTCTCAAATCTCATAGGACTACTCCTCTCTATCAAGGTCGATAGATCCTATCTTGATGCACACCCTACTCCTACAGTGGATCACCTATCACCAACATCCACTACAAGGGCTTATTGAGATCCATATTTATATGTTAATCAAACTCCAGCAGCCTCACTGCGAGTAGCAGTACCATCTCAAGTCAAAGGATCAGTCACACAACTACAGCATCGAGACAATCACTGATGATTGAATAGAAATCCAAGTGATCTCTCGTATGGTCACGCTCAGTGCTAGTTGTTCTCTAACAACCATCTGCACTTATCGTCCTGTGTCTTTACACAGTAGATTAGAGACCCATCTATCCCAAAGAAAGTGATTTGTGCACCAGTCTATCTGAATCTATCATCGTCCTCATGATGATCCTATGATCAGAAGCTTTTAGGAATTAAATATATGTCTCTAATTCTCAACACTTTGCGAATATGTATCGAAATTAATTTCATGGACGATTTAAGGACACATTACACTTGAATAAAAAAGTACTTATCTCTTTTATTGATCATATCAATATATTAAGTATAAAATTATGTTCTAGATATATTACAATATGTCAGCCATATTGGCTCCTAGGACATACATCTAACAATCTCTCACTTGGATTAAAGTCAGTTGGCCACAAATCTAAGTCCCATCATTTCAAGATGGACTTTTATTTTTGGGTTGGCTCAACTGCTTAGTCAGTGGGTCTGTCATATTTTTCATGGAGTCTACTCTTCGCACCTCGATATGAGGTAGTCACGTATATCGGTGTTCTATGTGTCTGAACTTCTGGTGAGACTTTGGCTCCTTAGCATGGGCTATGGTACCATTATCTTTGCAGTATTGTGTCGTGACATGACATCCAGTTCTACAACTAATATTAAAATCAGAATTCATCCTACCCATCTATAGCACACTCAGCCTCCATTGATCGATTACTCAGAATCCTTCTAGCAAATCAAGCAAGAATACACCCTCGAATCGCAACTCAGAATCACCTCCAAAGATCAAGAATAGATCTTTAGTTTTTCTTAAGTACTTAAGGATGTTCTTCACAGCTATCCAGTGCTCTTCGCCTAGATTTGACTGATACCTGCTCGTGACACTCACAGCAAGGACAATATCAGGTCGAGTACATAGTATGGCATACATGAGGCTTCCTATTGCCGAAGCATAAGGAATCCTACTCATGTGCTGAACTCCTCAGATGTGGTTGGACACATCATCTTGGAGAGACAGATACCATGTCTAAGAGGTAAAAGACCGCTCTTGGAGTTTTCCATGCTGAACCTCTTCAGTACCTTCTCTATGTACAGCTTTTGTGACTGGCCAAGCATCTGTTTAGATCTATCCCTATAGACTTTTATTCTGAGAATATAGGATGCTTCTCTTAGGTCTTTCATAGAGAATTTCTTGGACAACCATCTTTTATCTGTGGTTAGTATGAGAATATCATTCCCAATGAGGAGACTATCATCTACGTACAGTACGAGGAAGGTGATTGCACTTCCATTGACTCTCTTGTATACATAAGATTCCTCTTTATTTTTGATGAAATCAAATGATTTGATTGCCTCATCAAAATGATGGTTCCAACTCTGAGAAGTCTGCTTTAATCTGTATATGGACCTTTGCAGCTTGCAGACTCTGTGATCGCTATCACCGGATGTGAAATCAATAGGCTGCTCCATATGGATATCTTCCTCAAGATATCCATTTAGGAAGGCAGTTTTCACATCCATCTGTCAGATTTCATAATTATAGTAAGCTGCAACAGCAAGCAAAGTACAGATGAATTTCAGTATGGCTACGGGCGAGAAAGTTTTCTAATAGTCAATACCCTCACGCTGACTATAACCTTTAGTCACAAGCCTAATTTTATAGGTCTCTATATTACCATCAGCATCTATATTCTTTTTGTAGATCCATTTATATCCAATAGGTACAATATCTTCAGGTGGATCCACTAAAGTCCAAACTTGGTTCAAGTACATCGAGTCAATTTCTGACTTCATAGCATCTAACCATTTCTCGAAATTGATGTCAGACATCATCTCATCAAAAGTACTGGGATCATCACCATGACCCTTATCTCCCATAAAGAATATTTTCTTTACTTCTTCTGTAAGCATATCCATGTACCTTTCAAGAGGTTGGGAGACCCTAATAGATCTATAAGGTGGCAGAGGAGCATCAACTACTAGCTCATGGACTATGGATTCCTGAGGATCTATAGCTCTAGACTCTTCAGAGACCTCTCTTCGAGTTTCACTAACCTCCCACTGCCCCCATCCTGGATAAACTACTTTTCTAGGAACACGGCATTTCGACTCACAATTACATTGTGGTCTTGTGGAAAGTAGAAGTAGTATCTTATTGATTCTTTTGGGTACCCTATAAAGTGAGCTATAATAGATCTATCCTCCAACTTTTTCGCCATCTGTCTCTTGACATAGGCCGAACGTTTTCAAGTCTTAAGATAACCCAGACTCGGCTTCTTACCGAACCATATCTCATATGGTGTGGTAGGAACAGACTTTGAAGGAACCCTATTCAACAAGTGAATGGCAATTAACAAGGCATGTCCCCAAAGAAATAAGGATAGATCAATGAAGCTCATCATGGACCTGACCATATTCAATAGGGTCCTATTCTTCTTTTCGGATACTCCGTTGAGTTGAGGTGTTTCAGGATGGGTCCACTGAGAGACTATACCATTGTCCTTAAGATATCTCAAAAATTTCTAACTAAGATATTCACCTCCTCGATTAGATTGAAGAACCTTAACAGGTTTATCCGTCTGCTTCTCAACTTCATGCCTGAATTTTTTGAATTTTTCAAAGGTCTTAGACTTGTGTTTCATTAGATACACATATCCGTACCTAGATAAATCATCGGTAAAGGTAATGAAGTAGGTGTAACCATCCCTGGTCTGCACATCAAATGGCCCACACACGTCGGTGTGTACCAGGGCAAGTAGCTCTGTGGCCTTTCCTCCATATCCTATAAAGGATAACTTCGTCATCTTTCCTCGAAGGTAGGATTCACAAGCTGGATACGACTTTGGGTTAAGAGAGCCAAGGATCCCATCCTTCTCCAGTCTATTTACCTTGTTCTCTCCAATATGGCCTAGTCTATGGTGCGACAAGTATTTCTGGTTAATTTCATCTTTAGGTCTCTTTTGGCCTACGGCACTCACTATTTGCTCGTTTAGGTTCACATTCGCATCAACATGCAAGTGATAATGACTGTTAATTGAAAGACCTTGTACAACCAATTTATTTCATAAATAAATGGAACAAAAGTCTTTATTGAAACTAATTTCAAAACCTTCCTGTGCCAGCACAGATATGAAAATTAAAATTTGACTAGCTACAGAAATATAATAACGGTCTTTTAAATCTAATCTAACACCAGACGGTAATCAGAGAGGGTAAGTGTTAACAGTCGCTGTAGCAACCTTTGCTCTATTGCCGACTCAAAGGATCATGTCACCTTCCTTCAACCTCCTACTTTCTATCAGACCCTGTATTAAGGTACATATATGAACACTTGAGCCAGAGTCCAAGACCCAACTAGAAGTAGAAGAAACCATAAGGTTAGATTCAATTACAAGCATACCTTTAGAAGATTTGTTATCCTTTTTGGTCTTTAGGCTCTTTAGGTATTTAGGATAATTCTTCCTCCAGTAGCCTTTAGCATGACAATGGAAACACTTTTCTTTTGCTTCAGCCACCTTAGGACCATCCTTCTTTGGCTTGCTCTCTCTCTTCTGCTTCTTTACAGATTTAGCCTTCTTCCTTCCAACAGACTTTCTCGTGGAAGAAGTCTGCTCCACAGCGAGAACAGTTCTCCTTGAACTCTTCAAGGTACCCTCCATTGTGACCAACATGTTGACAAGTTCGAGAATAGTGCAGTCAAATTTGTTCATATGAAAAGTCACAATAAATTGACTATATGAACTAGTAAAGGATTGAAGGATCAGATCCATTTGCAATTCCTTTTGCATATCATGCCCGAGCTTCCGAAGTTCCTCAATGTCCTTGATCACTGTCATACAGTGCTCATGGACAGACTGCCCCTCACATATCTTAAGGTTGAAGAGTCTCTTGGATACTTCGAAGCACGCAGTATGATTTTGCTCACCATACAACTCTTGCAGGTGAGTGATCATAGCCCAGGTAATGGACATATGCTCATGCTGACTTTGTAACTCATCTGACATGGACGCCAGCACATAACACTTGATCCGACTATCTTCATCCATCCACTTCTTAAAAGCAGCTCTCTGCTCGACTGTAGCATGATTTGGTAACACTACAGGTTCCTAATCGAGAACATGGCTTAACTTTTTAGAGGTTAAGACAATCTTGAGATTTTTGAGCCAGTCTTTATAATTGGTACCAGTCAAATAATTGGTTTCAAAGATGCGGGCTAGAGGGTTTGAGGCTGACATTGTGGTTTAACTGCGAGAGTAGAGATTCAAGTTAGACTTTTGTACTTAATTTTTAATTTGCTTCTAGTGATTTTAAGATGCAAATAATGACTCCCACTAATTTATCAGATCCCTCCACTCTCTTGGAAGGATACGAAAATCCTAACGCGACAAATGATCTTAATGAGTGCTGCGGTTCCATCGATGACATGCACCTCACCTAACAGTTATTGGTAGCATGCACACCGATGCGTAGGTGACTCTTTGCCCAAATGCTTCACTAAGCATGTTGCAGCTACTTGGTCTCTAAGTTATGTGGGCTCACCTAACAGTTATTGCCCACACTTCTTAGTTAAGCCCGACCCACCATTCACAAGCAGGTGCAAGGCCATCATTGGGTCCCTCACCCAATAGTTATTGGGCCCAAATCCATCCCTACCCTAGAGCAACTCCTTGCTAATAGAGTGGTTGCATGTTCCTGATACAACTGAACCACTGTGACCAGCTGAGAACAATCAATGTCGGTAACACGTCCGCACATCTACAATGATGGAAGACCTATGGACTTAATATTTGTGGAGAGATTTGGGTTTAGGTCTCATCTAATCAGTCATTATATGATCGATCTAACAAGCATGGACTAAACCAGATTGCTAAGCAACCGAATTCAAGACACAATATTCCAAATTAGCCAGGTAAGTGGAGATCGGTGTAGGTCCTCCTGTTGCCTTTCTAAGACACCAATAAATTGACCAGGTCGGCTAACGGAATCAATTACATAATCATATCTCATTAACTTGCCTTAGACACCAATCGATTAGCTCAAGCAAATCGGGCTCAAACCAACGAGCCAAATTAGGTCCTTAGATTAATCCATTCTCCATATGGGACTCAATCGATTTGATCAACAATAATTGTATGATTATTAACTTAATTGATCTAACTAAATTTAACACTCAACTCAGTTTGACCAATTACTTAATCGAATTAGATCCATATGACTCAAATCAAAAACCTCAGATGTAATCCTATTACATGACCTAATTTTTGATTTTTTCATGATAAAAATCCTCACGCACAAACATAAATTTTAGATTCTAAAATTATATTTTAGATCTAAATTTATTGCATAAAAATAAGTTTTAGAATATGAAAATAATTTTCAAATTTTAGAATACAAATATATATCATATATATGCATGTAAAATTAGATCTAAATAAAATTTCTGATCTTAGAATGATGTCATATATCTCATATACTAATCATGGATCAGATTAAAAATAAATTTATGATCTAAAAATATAATCATATATCACATATACATATCAAAATTTAGATCATATAAAAATTTTAGATTTTATGCATGCATCTATATATCACATGAACATGGACTAGAACTCTTTCTAAATCAAAATTCAGATCTATGCATGCAATTACATATCATCTATATATTATAATATTAAATTTAAAATCAAATTTTAGATTAGTTGATCCATCTATATATCTCATGTATCAAAAAAAAATTAATTTTGAAATCTTTTCAAAAATATGTATGTCAAAATTCACTATATGAAAATCTATGGCTCTGATATCACTTTTGAAATTCTGGGTTTGGTGCACGCATATGTATTTCAAAACTTTTATTTTCTAAACACTGCAGTAGAGAATAAGATTAAAACACTTTTAATCTAAATTTTTCATGCATAAAAATATAAAACCACATGGATCTATTTCATATACTGAAATTGATATATACTAAAATTTAGATTGTGATCAAATCACATACCTGTTTTGCAATCTCTTTCTTCAAAACTAGATCTGAAAGAGACGAGGCTCTCTGTTAGCCACACAAGTATCTAATCTCTATGAGTATCCACTCAGAATCAGTCTGGAATAATTCTCTATAATCTAAATTTTGATTCTCCAAAATTCAGCCTCCTGAATCTGAACGAAGCCTGGATCACGATCAACACTTGATATTTTTTTTTGATCTTCCTTTTCTCCTCTTTTCTAGAGTTTCTTCTTACTATGTGTTGCTATCAGATGCTAGAAACCAGCAAGAAAGAGGCATCCAAACTCCTCTAGATGTGGAACTCCTTGGGAACGTGTGTTCCAAGGAAGGGGTGTATAGAACACCCAAGAGAAGAGAAAGGAAGAGGAAGAAAGGGTGTGGGGAGAGCCTTTGGATGTGAGGGGCTGCTGATTTTTATCCTCTAGGGATCTTAGGAGAGGTCCCTTTAAATAGGCATAAAGATTGAATCTTATTCAATCTCATAATACAAATCCTACTTGCATTAGGATTTCTATTAACTTAAGTTATTCAACTTACATTAGGAAGCCCATTAGGCACCAACTATTGGAGCCCTTGCATCCATAATTAGACACCCTCTTTTATACCCAAGAGACACCCCATATGAAAATCAAAGGCCCTCTAATTAATGGACACATCCAAATTGATCAAATCAAAGTGGCACCCCATAATAACTGTTGGGTATAAAATACCCCCCGACCGAAGTTTGTAAAAGACCAACCCTTTCAGGGCTTTTCCGGCTTTCGACCTTGTGTGGCGTCTCTCTGAACCCCCTCGACCGTCCGAGCTTTCGGACTTCTCCAACAATGAGCTTCTCCATTCATCTACCAGTCCACTCCAAAGGCTCTCTAGGCCTCACTATCAGCCGACCTTCTACAGTGATCAACTATTCTCTAAATCCCTTCCAGACTTCTTCCGACCGCGGACGACCCTACTCTGAACTTCTTCCAAACTTCGTCGATATCCGAGCTTCTCCAACGATGAGATTTCTACAGTAACCAGACTCCATCAAAATTTCTACGGTGGTCGACCGCCTTCAGGATTCCAACCGAGCTCCTACGAGAGCCGAACTTCTACTACGAGCAGTCTACTCTGAACTCCTACCGTGGGCGGTCTACTCCAGATATCTACTGTAAGCAAATTTCATTCGAGCCTCTACTGTAAACATATTTCTTCCAAACTTCTATTACAGGCAGACTTTAGCCAAGCTCCTACAGTGGACGGATCCCAGACGAGCTTCTACGACGGGATAGGATCCACCAGCTAGGTCACTACTCCGAGCTCCCATGACAACTGATCTTCGATCGAGCTTCTACAATAAGCGGTCTCCTTTCAGCCTTCTACAAGAACCAGACTCCGTCTGAACTTCCATAGCAGATGGATATCGGATGAGCTTCTACAACAGACGGACTCCAGCAACTGGATTTCTACAACGACTGATCGCCTTCGGTATTTGCCGAACCTCCCGAGCCATCAGCCTTCAATAGCGTCAGTCGGACTTCCACAACGCCATCCAAACTTCCACAGGATTCTCAGACTCCTCCGACGGACGAACCTCCCCAATGCCATCCGAAGTCCACCGTCGGCCGACCCTCTGCCAGATTCTTCATGAAATCACACTTCTCCGACGGATAATCTTCAGACGAGCTTCCACATCAGGCAAATCTCAGACGAACTTCTCTAGCAATCGGACTCCTACCGGACTTCACCAACAGAAAGTCTCCATTCGAGCTTCTACAGCAGATGACTCCCGCTTGTAGGATTAGTGCTCGAGGCATCCGACAATAGTAGACTCATCAGCAACCTCAAAAACATTCGAGCTTCTCCTAGATCGATGGGATAGAGAGCCACTCCGCTCCATCAGACATCCCAGCCGAGCTCCAACCGACAGATCCAAACTCTTTGGCAAGTCACGACAATGGCCACTACCCTACTCCACTCTCTGTAATGGATTCCGCGTGGCTCCACCACTCTCTGGCAAGTCACGACAATGGACACCACTCCACTCTCCGGACTCTACCACTCTCTGGCAAGTCGCGACAACGGATGCCACTCCACTCTCCGTAACAAACTCCATGTGGTCTTGAACGACCCCTGATGCCATTACTCTCCGTAACAAACTCTGCACGGCTTTGAATGGCCCACTACCAGACAGTTACAGATGTCGCTGTCAATCAGTTACGCTCTCCGTCTATAAAAAGGGACCCCCAGATACGTTCTTCTCTAAGCTCTAAACTTTATCTCAAGACTCTGCTAAAATTCTCACTCGAGCACTCCATTTCTGTTGAAGCAGAGTACTGACTTGAGCATCGGAGGGTCTTGCCGGAGTACCCCCAACTCTGGTTTAGACTTTCCTTGCAGGTCCTGACGGCAGCCGCGGTCATCTCGACTCCAGCAACTCCGACTTCAGTGAAATTCTACACCAACAGAATTGACGCTAGAAGAAGGGCGTTGTGTCTTTGCGGTACCCTTGTTCTTAAAGGAGTGCTCAATGGGACTGTCTCCGGTCATCTTCTCTGATGTCCTCTTCTCCTTCTCCTACTAGATCTCCATCTGATGCCTCCCCAAAAGGCATCCACCAGGCGATCCACGGCCTCCGCGGTCAGATCTCAGGCTCCGACCTCGCCTCCAATTTTTCAGGCTCCTCCTCCTCCTCCGACAACGATGGTCGGTATGGAGCAGTTCAACCTGTCAGAGGCCTCACCGAAGTAGTGCAGGCCATGCAGCAGTAGCAGCAACAGCCGCAAGCGTTAGTGCGATTGGAAAGAGCATCATCGGAGTTCCAAGATCAGGCAGTAGGGTGGGCCACCTGGGTCAGTCATCCTATCTTCCCCCGGAAAGAGGAATCCGAGGGTGGAGAGCCCTCAGTCTGATCATGATTCCACTCTCGAAGGCTCCCTACCTCCACTCTACCAGAAGACCCTCAAGACTCACAGTCGAGAGGACCTCCTGGATCGAAGGCTCCAGAAGATGAACCGACGGATCGAAGAGCTCTGCCACGCTCCCCCTGCTTATGGTGAGGACATTTGTACTGACCCTCCTTTCTCTCAAATGATCATACAGGAACTGATCCTGCCAAACTTCAAGCTCCCCCAATTCGAAAGCTACGATGGGACCTCGGATCTGGTTGACCACCTGGAGGCCTTTCAGATAATGATGCTGCTCCATGGTGCGCCAGACGCCATCTTGTGCCGAGCTTTCCCATCCACCTTGAAGGGAGCAGCAAGGAACTGGTACTCGATGCTGAAGTCGGGTACTATCTTCTCTTTTGATCAGATAAGCCACCAGTTTGTGGCTCATTTTGTTAGCAGTCGACATCCTCGGAGAGGTTCGGAGTCTCTTATCAACATCAAGCAGAAGGAGGGAGAATCCATCCGAACCTACAACAACCGCTTTAACATCACCGCACTGGAGGTTCGAAACTTGGACCAATCGGTCACGATGGCCGCCCTGAAGGACGGTCTTCAAAAGAACGATCTTTTATTTTTCTTGAAAAAAAAATATCCCAAGGACTTTGCTGATTTGCTAGCTCGGACCGAAGGATATGCCCGAGTAGAAGAAGCTTTCAAGATGAAGGATGAGGAGGCCGCTAAGCAGCGGCAGGCTGGGGACTCCAGCAAGCCCGCAGTTGAAAAAGGATCGAGTGAAGCTCAGCCACGTTCTCCAACTCCCTCCAGACACAAGCGTGTCCAGACTCTTCCCCGAGCTCATAGGCAGAGGAGCCCAGATCGCAGAGTTCGGTGGAGCTCTCCCCCGGAAAGATTCCACAGCTACGCCCCCCTCAACACATCGAAAACTCAAGTGCTGATGGAGGTCAGGGAGCAGCTGCCAAGGCTGGAAAGGATGCGCACACACTTCGGGAAGTGCAATCCTAACAAGTTTTGCCTCTATCATCATGACCACGGCCATGACATGGAGGAGTGTATCCAGCTCCGAGATGAGATCGAGGAGCTCATCAGACGAGGTTAGCTCGACAGATTCATTCAACACCGACCTGAAGGTAGGGAAGACCGGCCTAGGGCTCTACTACAACCGGAGCCTCCAAGAAGGGAGGAGCAGCCTAAAGATCGACCTCCGATTGGGATTATCAACTCCATCTCAGGAGGACCCCGACGGGGAGCAGACCTTCCACGGTTATAGGATTCGAAAAATCTGCGAATGTATTACCAATAGCTTTGCCTTAAATAAAAGTTTTACATTTGCATGTTTATTCTTTTAGCATAAGCTTATAACAATAGGAAGTAACTCCCTCATTTAGTCAAAATTAAGCGTGTTAGGAACAGGAGGAGAACCTCATCCTAACGTGAGCAAAGTCGAAGGCCCGATTACTTAAAGACCGGATGGGGGGAGAGGCTCTTGCAGCAGCCCTTATGTTCCCCCACAGCCCTGTTAGGAATAGAAGAAGAACCTCATCCTAACACAAGCTGAAATTGTCTGTCGAGAACAAGAGGAGAACCTCATCCTGATGCAAACTAAGACCCAGTCAATCAAGACTGGACGAGGAGGAAAGCCTCCTCAATGGCTCCTCTACACTCTCACGACCCCGTTAAGAGCAGAGGGAAAACCCTCACTCGAATACAAAAAAAAAGAGAGGGGGAGATGAAAAGAGAAAGCGACGAACTACACCAGTGACAAGTGAAAAACAAACTACATCAAAGACACAAGGGACCTCATCTCAATAAGGAAGGATACTTCTATCAAGAAACTCTCAGTCACTAAAAGGAAACTCAACACAGGCCGAGGAGAAATTGACTTTCTCAAAGTAACGAGAAGTTCGGATCTCTAAGCTCGAGCATCGGAAGGAAGCGTCAAACTCAAATGGCCTCGAAAAGACCTACGGTCATGAACCAAAAAGGCAAATCAATACGACAGCGATCGAAAACCTTTAAACAACGACGGCATCGGACAAGACAAAAGACAAAAGAAGTTCGGTAAACGACAACTCAATACCAAAATGGACAAGGTAATGAAAAATTTCCTTTTCATTTCATTAGTGAAGTATATATTACAAAGCCTTGAAGGCCAAAAAAAGAGATGACAAGAAAAGAAAAAGAATACATGGAAGGATGAAAGAAAAAAAAAAAAAGAAAGGAGCTCTAAGGAAGCCCAGCTTCTTCCGACCTCAAGCTCTCGATTTCGGTCCTTATTAGGGATTGCCTTAAGTTTTTGACTTCTTCCTCTAGTTTCATCTTTCTCAGCAGCATATCCCGGTACATCTGGTGGAACCGCCGGCTCTCGCCCTCCGACTCTCAAAGTCTCTTCCTCAGGACCTCGGACTCCGTCTCGACATCTTTGACCGCCTGCTGCTCGTGGACCAGCTGAATTTTCAACCGCTGCAGTTCGGCCTCCTCCTGCCCAAGGGCCACAGACAGTTCTGCCACAGTCTCCCTCAAGGAGCAGAGCTCGTCGGAGCCTTGTGCAGAGGCAAGCTGGACTCTCTCAGACAATTGCCTCTGAAGGCGGACAACTTTGTCGGTCACCATCTAGAGCTTCCTTTGGTAGTCCTCTACTTGTCCGCTCCAGCTAACTCGATAGGCATTGTAGTTTGCCTCAGTGTCCTGCAGCTGCTTTTGAAGGTCGGAGAACTTCTTCGACCAGTCTTGATCGCGGTCGGCTTAGGTTGTGAGCCAGGACAAGTTCCCTTCCAACTGGCCAATCTTCTCCCGTGTGCCCGCCAGCTCGACTTCAAGGGAGCTAATCTTGGAAGCCTGAGTCCAAGATCGGTCGCTGGCACATTTTCGAAGTTCCTCAAGCTCTGTCACGAAGTTGGCCTTTCTCCGGGTGTATTCCATGAGACCCTTTCTGTGGAGGTCCTGAAAGCGAATAGCCTCTGCAGTGACTTCCGAATGGCTCTTCCTCAGTCGATGAAGTTCATTTTCCAGCTTCTTGAATTTTTTTGTCAACTGACGAACTTTCCTTCTGAGGTCTCGGATCATCAACTGCAGAGGAATCCCCTGTGGCAGGGGAAGAGCTTCGGTAGGGCACTGTCGTTAGGAGATAAAAGCGCCATGACTTAAATTAGTACAAGAAGACAAAAGAGAAGGAAAAGAATACAAAAAAAAAGGAGGGGCCCTCTATGAAGAAGAATCTGATTTCATTGATTAAATAATTTTCAAGTACAAGAGAACGAAGAAAAGTCACCACAAAGGGAAAATACAAAGCTAGAGGTTTCGGACCTCTGGGGCAGAAGTGGAGGGGCCCGACGTCCCCGGAAGGTTGGCAGCGACGGCAGCAGCGATTAACGAGGTCCCAACTGGAGGAGGACCGACAGTAATTTTGGATGGTCCGGCTTCATCGTCGAATGCCTCATCCAAGAAGTCAAGATCCAGTTCGAAAAACCTTCCAGCCACCTTCTTTTGGCAGAGTTCGAAACCCTTAATGAAGGCGTCCTAGCCGAACTGGACCTGTAGATCCACCATCTCAGAGGAGGCCTTGAACTCCTCCACTAATCGGGCCCCTGCCTCCGAGACCAGGGACGGGATCTATGCTTTCAGCTCGAAAACTTGCACCCTCAACTTGAAAACCTGCGCCTTCAGCTCGAAGACCTCGGCCTCAACCTTCTTTCTCTCCTCCAAAGAGGTCCTCAGATCGGACGAGGTTTGTCCCTCCTTTTCCAGCACCTCCTGGAGACCTAGGACCTCAGCGATCTTTTCTTCGAGGCAAGCGGCCCCAGCCAGGCGACCTTCCTCCGCCCGAGCTGCCTCCCTCTTGACGATCTTCACTGCATCGACGTTGGCGACAAACTGGTGTCCAATCTATAAGAGAGGTCGGGGGGTTAATATAAAGGCTAAGGAATAAATTAAGTAATGAAGCAAGTGAAAGGAATATGCCCTATAAGCCAATCAAAATGTATAAATAGATGGATATTTTTTATCTCCTGACAACTCATGTACTGATGTTTTAAATAAATAAAGGCATTTAGTTCATCATATGCTGCATCTTATTTTGATGAACCTCATAAATTAGGGCTATGGTTTTAGGGTTATGATGCGATCATACCAAGTGAGACCTAAAACCTTAAAACTTTAATTTTAAATATTCCTAGTCGATGGAACATTGAGTAGGGGATCAATGTTTCCGGTAAGACTGGTACATCCTGTGTATGCTCGGCAGAGAGGGTAATTAATCTCACAATTACTTGTGTATGACACTAATATAAGGATGTAAGTATTCATTAGAGAATCAATTCACTGAATTGATCCAATTAAAGAATATCTGATGGAGTCTTATCTACATGTCAATAGATTTTTTCTTATAGTGGGAATTGTGCATGTAAATCTTTTGACCTGAGACTGCCATAGAACCTTATAAGCATGAATCCATATTTTGGATCATACTCATTCATGATTTAATCATGTACGGGATGTTCTGGATATGATGGATTGCTTATGAAGGTTGTGAGTAGGTCAATATGGAAACGATCGCTCCTAGTAAGAGGAGATCGCATCCTAACTGCTTCAATCAAATAATGATTCAGGAAGACTTTGATCAAAGCATTATAAAAAAAAAATTAGAAATGGTTTTTAATATTTTATAAATCAAATCATTATTATTTGATCAAGAGAAATATGAATATAAAATTGAGTTTGACATTTTTCCATACCCAAACTTATATTCGGGATGCAGGATGATCGTAAGATCAAGTTGCACGGTAATTTTCACTGAAGGATATTTTTGGTATTTTCATCAAAATTCTATATCTACTAGATAGACATAATACGTTGCTAGACATCAATCATGTCTTGTGAGTTTGATCGAATTAAAGAGTTTAATTCGATCATTAATTAAAGGCTGTTCTGATTGATCAAAATGGTTCAGCTTGATTTGACCTAAATCGGCTAGACTGTGTTCTAACCAAATTAGTTTAAATTACACCTGGACTCACTGCTGGCTAGATGTGGAACCCAATGGGTCACACACAAAGAGAATTGATCATGGGTTTAATTTGATTAAACCATGTTTGCAAGTTGAACATGCTAGCACATGTTGCAAACCCTAGCATTTAGATTCGAATCGAATTCGAATCGGGTTCCGATTTGGGCTAATTTAGAACCAATTTGAGCCAAATTGGATTTGGTCTTGAAGTGGGTTCAAAGTGTCTTAATTGGGCTTGCTGTTGGGTGCCAAAAATTAGGGAACCACATGCCTAAGAGTCTCTCTCTTGGCATGTGGATTTAAATCCATGCGCATGAGCCACATGGCGCATGGATGGAGTTGGCGCCTTAGATAAGGTTTATCCTATTTTTCTTCGTAACCTTTATTCTACGAATGTATTTCAGATGTCTTAGGAGGTACCTAAGAGTCCTTCTGAGTATTAAACTCATCGTAGAAGAATTAAGAAAAGGATAAGGATTAAATCCATGCGCCACCTCTTGGAAGCGCCCCTTTGAAATTTCAAATGGAGAGATAAGTTTTAAATTATCCATGCCCATTTATCTCTTGCGCCATTCTTTAAATTGGCACCATATATCTTGGCCATTGGATGGGCTTTCTTTCAGATCCAAAGGCATGGGTTGATGGTGCCAATAAGAGAAGCTTCGTGACTTCTCATCTGAACACCGTAAGTTAAGATCGAAGAGTCTTTCTGAAATAAGGCATCTCTTCAACCTAATTTTGATGTACACATGGCATTTCTTGACTTATGGGGCATGAGAAATAGATAAGAGGCATGAGATAATTTGTAAGAGGGCGTGAGATGTTTTGGATTGCATCTTTACGTGCAATATAAATAGGGGTGCACGCTGAGGAGTCTCAGGTATTCAGAAATCTTCTTTCTTTCTTACAAGAGGCTCTGCTTGTCCAATATTCTTTATTCCTTCTCTCTAGCCTAGATAAGGTCCTGATAAAGGACAAAAAATCTTATAAAAGGCTTAAAGAATTAGAATAAAAATTAAGGAGACAAGGAGCAAGAAAGAAAGGGAAGAAAAGGTCCAACAGTGTGACAGCAAACCCAAGAAAGGAGGTTCTGCCCAAATTGCATTTAAATTCTGATAAATCAGAATTTAATTGTAGATTATTTTCTAATAAGTGCTAGAGAGTTGATCGAGTCCTCATGTGGATCAACGTTGGAGGGTGAACACGTGGGCACCTGGTGGAAACTCAAACTGATTGCTGTCAGCAACTAAGCACAAATCAGGGTTAACGATAAGAGGTATGTTTTCTATATCTTTTATTTGATATTAATGCATATTATATGGTTTAATTTCTGATAAGGTGATCTTGGAGTTAGGTTTTAATTCTATGATTTCATAATAATTGTTTTGAAATCCATGATTCCGCCATTGCACTAAAACCTTTCAGTGGTATCAGAGCAACCTTGTTAGAATTAAATCATATGATGATATGTTAATGATTTAAAGGCAATCTTATAAATATGATATGATCATTATTTATGTTTTAATATGATATTTATATGATGAGATCATATTTATTATTTCATAATTAAAATATGATGTATATAATTTTGGAATGTTGCTATGTAATATTGAATTGTGTTCACTATGATGCAATATGATGAGATCATATTCATTATTTCATAATTAAAATATGAAGTATATAATTATGGAATGTTGCTTTGTCATATTGAATTGTGTTCACTATGATGCTATATGATGAAATCATATTCATTATTTCATAATTAAAATATGATGTATATAATTATGGAATGTTGCTTTGTCATATTGAATTGTGTTCACTATGATGCTATATGATGAGATCATATTCATTATTTCATAATTAAAATATGATGTATATAATTATGAAATGTTGCTTTGTCATATTGAATTGTATTCACTATGATGCTATATGATGAGATCATATTCATTATTTCATAATTAAAATATGATGTATATAATTATGGAATGTTGCTTTGTCATATTGAAGTGTGTTCACTATGATGCTAATTTCTTTTATTCATGTATTTATTATGATAAGAGAAATTACATATGCATTGAGATCTGAAAAATCCTCTGTAAAATGATATTAAGTTGTAGTGTAATTAATCAATAGCAGAACCAGTCGATGATGTCTAATTGATCAATCAGTGTCTAGGAAAATGGTTCATGATTGGTAAAGAGAATGTGGTTTCTAATTGGTTCCGTTGTCTGATTTGGCCAAAATTTATTGGTGTCTAAGGAAAGCAACGGAGGGACCCCCACCTCTCTTCCACTTACCTGGCTGATTAGATTAATTTAATTCTTGACTGGGATGCTCGGTGTTATATTCACTATATTATGGCCTTCCTTCATGCTAGGATATTACTATGTCACAAACCATATTAGGTTTGTTGTGTAACCACAAGACCAATTATGAAAACTGACATAATATTATTCTGGCACATCGAGATACTTACAGTAATTTTTTGAGTATAATGTTTTGTTGTGTAACCACAAAAGCATTTATATTCTATTTTGACTGTATTAAAATGAAGGGTCCTACTTAACTAAAACATTATGGTCCGTTGTGTAAACACAAGGCTATTAATGTTTTAGAGGCCAGGGTTTTTATTGAGAATTGCATGAGATGCAATAGGAAAGAGTTTCCTACCTTTAAACTTATAAAAGGTTTGTTGTGCAACCACAAGATCTTTTATAAGGAATTAGGGTCTCAATCCCACAAAGAAAATCAATCAGGGTTTTCTCAAACATCATACTAGAGGGTTATGATGTCTGATAAAATTAGTGGGAGACACAATAAAATTAAAATCCTAATTTAATTGTGTATATCATCTTGAGTTGTTCGCTTATGTAATATTCTTTATTATGTAGATTAATGGCTTCTTCATTTTCACTTCGCTCCATTTTGGATACAAATAAATTGACTGGTACCAACTATGTGGACTGGTTGAGAAATCTTAAAATAGTACTTAGTCAAGAGAAGCTTTCTTACATTCTCGATACCCCTGACATTGAGCCAATTGGGGAGGATGCCACAGATGAAGAAAAAACCACATATAGGATGTGGCAAAATGATTCTTTAACTGTCAAGTGTATCATACTTGCCTCTATGACAAATGAGTTACAGAGGCAGCATGATAGCATGGACACTCATTCCATATTGCTCAATTTAAAAGAGCTTTATGGAGAACAAAGTAGGACTGCAAGATATGAGATATCTAAGCAGTTATTCCGTGCCAGAATGACAGAGGGGTCATCCGTACAAAACCATATTCTGATGGTTATTGACCTGATCACTCGATTAGGTCAATTAGGTTTTGTTATGGATGGAGAGTTGAGTCAGGATCTAATCCTGCAATCACTTTCAGAATCATTTTCTCAGTTTGTCGTGAACTATCACATGAACAAACCGAATTTTTCCTTGCCTGAGCTGTTAAATATGCTCAAAATAGCAAAGAGCCATATCAAGAAGGATAAGGCTTTTCTTCTTCTTGTGAATGGGATCTCCAAGAAGAAGGCAGGCAAAAAGGGTTCTAAAAGGAGGCTGAACCCTAAAGGTGGTATAAATAAGAGAAAGAAGGGAAAGAAGACCTCCGAACAGTCGACCTGCTTCCACTGCGGCAAGGCAGGTCATTGGAAAAGGAATTGCAAGGCTTATCTTGCAACAGTGAAGACTGGTGCAAATAATGCACCAAAAGGTATGTATGAGATACATACAATATTATCATTAAATTCTTCCATTTCAAACTCATGGGTATTAGATACTGCCTGTGGTTTTCATATCTGCAAATCATTGCAGGGGCTGCAGAAAATTAGAAGTTTGAGGAAGGGAGACTTCGAGCTCTATGGTGCTGGAGGAGATTCTATCCAAGCAGAAGCTGTAGGGACATATATCTTGAAGTTTCCTTCTGGAAAGATCTTAGAGCTAACAAATTGTTATTACATGCCTAAGATCATTAGAAATATTGTATCTGTACCCTTGTTGATAAAACAAGGATATCAAATATCTGTAACGAGCAATGGTTGCTCGATTAATTTTTCTAATGAAATAATTTGTCATGGCATTTTTGACAATGGTTTGTTGACTCTATGCTTGAATGATAATATTTTTCATGTTGATGAAAATAGTAAACGTAAGAGAGATAATGTAAATAATACCTTACTTTGACATTGTCGACTTGGTCATATTAGTGAGACTAGGATTAACAAGTTGTACAAAGAAAAGTTCTTTGATTCTTATGATTGTGAATCATTAGGAACTTGTGAATCATGTCTCATGGGTAAAATGACCAAGACTTCATTTAGTGGACATGGAGATAGGACAAACGAGTTGTTAGGACTTGTACATACAGATGTATGTGGCCCTATGACAACTCATGCCAGAGGTGGATACTCATATTTTATTACATTTACAGATGATTTATCTAGGTTTGGATATGTGTATCTTATGAAACATAAATCCGAAGCCTTTGATAAATTCAAAGAGTATCAAAGCATGGTCGAAAAACAAACTGAAAAAAGTATAAAAATCCTTCGATCTGATCGAGGAGGAGAATACTTGTCCAATGAATTTTTAGACCATCTTAAAGCAAAGGAAATTATCTCTGAATGGACACCTCCTTATACGCCACAATTAAATGGTGTAGCCGAAAGAAGAAATCGTACCTTATTAGATATGGTACGATCTATGATGTGCTTCACTGAATTACCTACTTCCTTCTGGGGTTATGCTTTAGAGACCGCAATAATTATCTTGAATAGAGTACCTTCTAAATCTGTATCTAGCACTCCATATGAAATATGGAGAGGTAAGAAGCCCAATCTTAAATATTTTAAGATATGGGGATGTTCATCATATGTCAAAAGAAATTTTGGACATAAACTAGATACTAGAGCAGATAAATATTTGTTTGTAGGATATCCTAAGGATAGTATGGGATATCTATTCTACCACCCTACTGAACAAAAGATATTTGTAAGTAGGCATGCCACTTTCATGGAGAAAGAATTTATCCTAGAAAGAGGCAGTGGGAGAAATATTGAAATTAATGAAGTTCAACAAAAATAAATAGATATTTCTCAACCAAATATTCACATAAATAAAGAAGAACTAGAACACATAACTCCTATCCATAGGTCAGAGAGGGTACGATATGTACCTATAAGGTATGGGTTCATTATTGAGAATAATGAAGCCCAAGTCATTGAGAATGACGAACCTTTGACCTATACAGAAGCTGTCATGAGTAAGGACTCAGACAGATGGCAGGATGCTATAAAATCCGTGATGGACTCCATGTATACCAACAAAGTATGGACTTTGGTTGATGCACCAGAAGGGGTAAACCCTATTGGGTGCAAATGGATCTATAAGAAAAAGATTGGAGCAGATGGTCAAATAGAAACCTATAAAGCTAGATTGGTAGCTAAAGGTTTCAGGCAAAAATAGGGTATTGATTATGATGAAACTTTTTCACCCATTGCCATGCTCAAATCTATTCGGATAATGCTTGCAATAGCAGCATACTATGATTATGAAATATGGCAAATGGATGTGAAGACCGCCTTCTTGAATGGTTTTCTAGAAGAGGAGGTCTACATGTCACAGCCAGAGGGTTTTGTCTCAAATGATAGATCAAATCTAGTATGCAGGCTTAAAAAATCTATTTATGGATTAAAGCAAGCCTCAAGGAGTTGGAACATCCGCTTTGATGTAACAATCAAAGAATTTGGCTTCATCAAAAATGTGGATGAACCTTGTGTGTATAAGAAAACTAGTGGGAGTGCCCTAGTTTTCTTGGTTCTGTATGTAGATGACATACTCCTTATTGGGAATGATATCCCAATGTTACAAACAGTCAAATTATGGCTATCAAATAAGTTTTCCATGAAAGACTTGGGGGAAGCATCCTATATACTTGGTATAAAGATCTATAGAGATAGATCTAAAAGGATGCTAGGCTTATCTCAGTCTAACTACATTGACTTAATACTGAAAAGATTCAGTATGAATGAAAGTAAAAGAGGTTATTTACCCATGAGTCAAGGCATACATCTCTCTAAGAAGATGTCACCTAAGACAACTGAAGAGAGAAATAGAATGAGTTCTATTCCTTATGCTTCGGCTGTAGGATCAATAATGTATGCTATGTTATGTACCAGGCCTGATGTAGCTTATGCCTTAGGCATAGCCAGTAGATTTCAGGCTGATCCAGGAGAGGATCATTGGAAGGCTATGAAAAATATTTTAAAGTACTTAAGAAGGACTAAGGATATTTTTCTCACATATGGTGGATCTGATCTTAAACTAGAAGGATACTCTGATTCTAGTTTTCAATCAGACCCAGATGATAGCAAATCCATTTCAGGGTATGTCTTTACTTTGAATGGTGGAGCAGTGAGTTGGAAGAGTTCTAAGTAGCAAACAGTAGCTGACTCAACCACAGAGGCAGAATACATAGCTGCAAGTGAAGCCACCAAGGAAGCTATCTGGATGAAGAAGTTCATCACTGAATTGGGTATTGTTCCTGAGATTGAGAACTCAGTACCACTTTATTGTGATAATACTGGAGTAGTTGCTCAAGCAAAGGAACCAAGGTCTCACCATAAATCCAAGCACATTTTGAGATGCTTCCATCTCGTTCGTGAAATAATTGAAAGACAAGATGTTATTATTGAACGAGTAGACACAAAGAACAACATAGCAGATCCATTCACTAAAGCTTTACCACAGCAGCAATTCGATCGCCATCTCGATTGTATGGGGTTGAAATATAAGGAAGATTGGCTTTAGTGCAAGTGGGAGATTGAAAGGAATATGCCCTATAAGCCAATCAAAATGTATAAATAGATGGATATTTTTTGTCTCCCGACAACTCATGTACTGATGTTTTAAATAAATAAAGGCATTTAGTTCATCATATGCTGCATCTTATTTTGATGAATCCCATAAATTAGGGCTATGATTTTAGGGTTATGATGCGATCATACCAAGTGAGACCTAAAACCTTAAAACTCTAATTTTAAATATTCCTAGTCGATGGAACATTGAGTAGGGGATCAATGTTTCCGGTAAGACTGGTACATCCTGTGTATGCTCGGCAGAGAGGGTAATTCATCTCACAATTACTTGTGTATGACACTAATATAAGGATGTAAGTGTTCATTAGAGAATGAATTCACTGAATTAATCCAATTAAAGAATATCTGATGGAGTCTTATCTACATGTCAACAGATTTTTTCTTATAGTGGGAATTGTGCATGTAAATCTTTTGACCTGAGACTGCCATAGAACCTTATAAGCATGAATCCATATTTTGGATCATACTCATTCATGATTTAATCATGTACGGGATGTTTTGGATATGATGGATTGCTTATGAAGGTTGTGAGTAGGTCAATATGGAAACGATCGCTCCTAGTAAGAGGAGATCGCATCCTATCTGCATCAATCAAATAATGATTCAGGAAGACTTTGATCAAAGCATTATAAAAAAAAAAAAAAAATGGTTTTTAATATTTTATAAATCAAATCATTATTATTTGATCAAGAGAAATATGAATATAAAATTAGGTTTGACATTTTTCCATACCCAAACTTATATTCGGGATGCAGGATGATCGTAAGATCAAGTTGCACGGTAATTTTCACTGAAGGGTATTTTTGGTATTTCCATCAAAATTCCATATCTACTAGGTAGACATGATATGTTGCTAGACGTCAATCATGTCTTGTGAGTTTGATCGAATTAAAGAGTTTAATTCGATCATTAATTAAAGGCTGTTCTGATTGATCAAAATGGTTCAGCTTGATTTGACCTAAATCGGCTAGACTGTGTTCTAACCAAATTAGTTTAAATTACACCTGGACTCACTGCTGGCTAGATGTGGAACCCAATGGATCACACACAAAGAGAATTGATCATGGGTTTAATTTGATTAAACCATGTTTGCAAGTTGAACATGCTAGCACATGTTGCAAACCCTAGCATTTAGATTCGAATCGAATTCGAATCGGGTTCCGATTTGGGCTAATTTAGAACCAATTTGAGCCAAATTGGATTTGGTCTTGAAGTGGGTTCAAAGTGTCTTAATTGGGCTTGCTGTTGGGTGCCAAAAACCAGGGAACCACACGCCTAAGAGTCTCTCTCTTGGCGTGTGGATTTAAATCCATGCGCATGAGCCACATGGCGCATGGATGGAGTTGGCGCCACCTTTAGATAAGGTTTATCCTATTTTTCTTCGTAACCTTTATTCTACGAATGTATTTCAGATGTCTTAGGAGGTGCCTAAGAGTCCTTCTGAGTATTAAACTCATCGTAGAAGAATTAAGAAAAGGATAAGGATTAAATCCATGCGCCACCTCTTGGAAGTGCCTCTTATCTTGGCCATTGGATGGGCTTTCTTCCAGATCCAAAGGCATGGGTTGATGGCGCCAATAAGAGAAGCTTCGTGACTTCTCATCTGAACACCGTAAGTTAAGATCGAAGAGTCTTTCTGAAATAAGGCGTCTCTTCAACCCAATTTTGATGTACACATGGTATTTCTTGACTTATGGGGCATGAGAAATAGATAAGAGGCATGAGATAATTTGTAAGAGGGTGTGAGATGTTTTGGATTGCATCTTTACATGCAATATAAATAGGGGTGCACGTCGAGGAGTCTCAGGTATTCAGAAATCTTCTTTCTTTCTTACAAGAGGCTCTGCTTGTCCAATTTTCTTTATTCCTTCTCCCTAGCCTAGATAAGGTCCTGATAAAGGACAAAAAATCTTCCAAAAGGCTTAAAGAATTAGAATAAAAATTAAGGAGACAAGGAGCAAGAAAGAAAGGGAAGAAAAGGTCCAACAGTGTGACAGCAAACCCAAGAAAGGAGGTTCTGCCCAAATTGCATTTAAATTCTGATAAATCAGAATTTAATTGTAGAGTATTTTCTAATAAGTGCTAGAGAGTTGATCGAGTCCTCATGTGGATCAACGTTGGAGGGTGAACATGTGGGCACCTGGTGGAAACTCAAACTGATTGCTGTCGGCAACTAAGCACAAATCAGGGTTAACGATAAGAGGTATGTTTTCTATATCTTTTATTTGATATTAATGCATATTATATGGTTTAATTTCTGATAAGGTGATCTTGGAGTTAGGTTTTAATTCTATGATTTCATAATAATTGTTTTGAAATCCATACTTCCGCCATTGCACTAAAACCTTTCAGCAAGAAGGAGAAGAAAAAGTGAATTAACCTACTTCGAGGAAAGATCCCAGAGAGTCCCAGACCCGCAGCTCGGGATCAGCAAGGACGATCCTCTGGACGACCATGGGCAGAATGCATCCTTCGACCAGCCTCTTTATTAAATCCCTGTTGTTGAAGGAATTTTCCCCCAGGTCTTCCTCGGAGCCACCAGCCCCCTCGACAGCAGCCTTAGACTGCGGCTCTTCCGAGCCAGGGTCTTCTTTCTTCTCCCTTCAGCCCCGGGTGCCCCCTCAGGACGAGCCTCTGAAGCGGGATCCTCAGTCGAGGGGCTCCTTGAAAGGGCTCAGGGGACTTCGGGTTCGACATTGGAAGGGACGTCGACGGCAATGGCCACCTGAGTAGGCACGGTCAAGCTTGTCCCTTCTATCCTGGCTTTCTTCACTGACCCCGAAGTCGAGGCATCTTTTCTCTTGTGGGTCTTGAGACCCTGGGCTAACCTCCGAGCCACGCCTGCATCCATGTCTGCAATAAAAGAAGATCAACACGGCTCAGAGATGGAATAAGAGAAAGGAGAAGCAGCAAAATAAATAAATAAATAAATAAATAGTACCGACAGGGTTAAGAGGACTCAGGCCGATGTTGAACAAAAGTTGTTCCTTCAGAAGTTCAGAGAGGAGGGGGGCTTGATAGGCCTCAAGCTTTTTGAAGGCTTCGAGGTCGTCCCTTTCCAGGCTAGAAGCCCAACAGATGGAATCCCTCAGAGAGCCCCAAGGGGGTAATCCTAGCTCCAAGGTCGGGCATCGGACATAGAAGAACCTCTCCTTCCAGTTGTGGATAGAAGAGGGGGCGCCTTTCAGCAATCCCTTTCTACCAAACTGAGGGAAGAAGTACCACCAGTCCTTTGTCGAGGGATGACGCTTGAAGGTGTAGAAATTTCTAAACAAAGAAAGAGTCGGCCGAACTTTCGCTAAACTACAAAGAGAAAGAAATCCTATCAAAAACCTAAAGGAGTTCGGCGCTACTCAGACTAGAAAAATATTTAGAAAATGGAAGAGGATGATGACAAAAGGCAGAAGTGGAAGCCAAAGTTTGGCATGGAAGGCCTCCTGGTACAGACAGAAGCAGCCAGAAGGAGGGGCGCTAGCCCGATCAGTTGGCCTGGGAAGCTCCAGCTCGTACTCTGGAGGAACTCCATACTGAATCCTTATCAGTGAGAGTTCGTCTGGAGTCAAAGAGCTGGGGATGGTGTCTGGCACAAAGACCAGACAAGGTTTGGTCCTGACTACGGGTCCATCTACGGTACAACGACTCTGAAAAACTGGGGCTGACGAACTCCTAGAACCGCTAGAAGAGGAGATATCGGAAGACATTTTGGATCAAATAGAAGCCACAAAAATTTTGAAAAAAAAATTAGAAAAAATAGAAAACAAGCTCTCGAGGAAGCTAAACGAATGGAATACAGAGAAAAAAGAACAAAAAAATAGCAAGAAGTACTGGGACTAACCTAGGTTGGCCCGAGGAGTGCAGGAAGATGGCAAGGATGATGGAAGTCGATCCGAAGAACGCCTAAGGCCGAGAAGGATGCTAAAGGAGCCTGGAGCTCTCGGAGAAGAGGAAGGGACCGAGGGACTCTCTCAGGAAAAATGAAACCCCTGAAGGAGGAGGACGTATTTAAATAGGCAACAGGGCCCGGAGCAGTTATGATCGTGGATCTCCTTTGGCCAACCTGCACTTGCCGCGTGTCCCACTCACTATGACAGGCTGCCGAAAATGGCTGACAGCTGACAAAGTCATTATTGCACCATACCTAGAGCCACGCCCTAGCGGGAATTTCGAAAAAATCTTTTTGGATCACTTTGATTTGAAAAGACTCTGGCTTCGATCGAATTTTGCACCAACAAAACCGGCACCAGCGCACCAAGCGCCAAAATATCTAGCAACCATCGAGTGTGGAAATCGAGGGGGGCAACTTCGATCGAGAGAATTTATTTGTACTTCCTTCATTCGAAATCCGAACTCGGAAGTAGGGAGACTAGTGTTGGGTATAAAATACCCCCCGGCCGAAGTTTGTAAAAGACCAACCCTTCCAGGGCTTTTCCAGCTTCCGACCTTGTGTGGCGTCTCTTTGAACCCCCTCGACCGTCCGAGCTTTCGGACTTCTCCAACAATGAGCTTCTCCATTCATCTACCGGGCCGCTCCAAAGGCTCTCTAGGCCTCACTATCAACCGACCTTCTACAGTGATCAACTATTCTTCGAATCCCTTCCAGACTTCTTCCAACCGCGGATGACCCTACTCCGAACTTTTTTTGGACTTCATCGATATCCGAGCTTCTCCAACGATGAGATTTCTATAGTAACCAGACTCCATCCAAGTTTCTATGACGGTCGATCACCTTCAGAATTCCAATCAAGCTCCTGCGAGAGCCAAACTTCTACTACAAGCGGTCTACTCCGAACTCCTACCGCGGGCGGTCTACCCTGGATATCTACTGTAAGCAAATTCCATTCGAGCCTTTACTATAAACACATTTTTTCTGAACTTCTATTACAGGCAGACTTCAGCCAAGCTCCTACAGTGGACAGATCCCAAACGAGCTTCTATGATGGGATAAGATCCACCGACCAAGTCACTACTCCGAGCTTCCACGACAACCGATCTTCGATCAAGCTTCTACAATAAGCGATCTCCTTTCAGCCTTCTACAAGAACCAGACTCCGTCCGAACTTTCATAGCAGATGGATATCGGATGAGCTTCTACAACGGACGGACTCCAGTAGCTAGATTTCTACAACGATCGATCGCCTCCGGTGTCTGCCGAACCTCCCCAGCCATCAGCCTTCAATAGCGTCAGTCGGACTTCCACAACGCCATCCAGACTTCCACAGGATTTTCAAACTCCTCCGATGGATGAACCTCCCCAATGCCATCCGAAGTCCACCATCGGTTGATCCTCCGCCAGATTCTTCATGAAACCGGACTTCTCCGACGGATAATCTTCAGACGAGCTTCCACATCAGGCAAATTCCAGATGGACTTCTCTAGCAATCGAACTCCTACCAGACTTTACCAACAGAAAGTCTCCATTCGAGCTTCTACAGCAGATGACTCCTGCCTATAGCATCAGCGCCCGAGGTATCCGACAATAGTAGACTCGTCAGCAACCTCGAAAACATTCGAGCTTCTCCTAGATCGATGGGATAGAGAGCCACTCCACTCCATCAGACATCCCAATCGAGCTCCAGTCGACAGATCTGAACTCTTTGGCAAGTCACGACAATGGCCACTACCCTACTCCACTTTCTGCAATGGATTCCACGTGGCTCCACTACTCTCTGGCAAGTCACGACAACAGACACCACTCCACTCTCCGAGCTCTACCACTCTCTGGCAAGTCGCAATAATGGACGCCACTCCACTCTCCGTAACAAACTCCACGTGGTCCTGAACGACCCCTGACGCCATTACTCTCCGTAACAAACTCTGCACGGCTCTGAACGGCCCACTACCAGGTGATTACAGATGTTGCTATCAATCAGTTACGCTCTCCGTCCATAAAATGAGATCCCCAAATACGTTATTCTCTAAGCTCTAAACTTTATCTCAAGACTCTGCTAAAATTTTCACTCGAGCACTCCATTTCTGTTGAAGCAGAGTACTGACTTGAGCATCGGAGGATCTTGCCGGAGCACCCCCAACTCTGGTTTAGACTTTTCTTGCAGGTCCCGGTGGCAGCCGCGGTCATCTCGACTCCAGCAACTCCGACTTCGACGAAATTCTGCACCAACAATAACTATCAAAAAAATTTATAAGGGACTTGCACCCTTAATTTATATGATCCATAACCTTAGACACCCAATAATTGAAGTCTCATGAATCTTATTCATGTATGTTATTAGCAGATAATTAAGTTATGATTATCTTATCAAATAAGTAATCCCAATAGAAAGAGAAATTGGGTCCAACCATGTGCTAGCAAGGTTACCATGAATCCAATGGATTTCTCTAAACCCAATTGACACTTCATAAGCTCAATTTCTTATTTTAGGCCTAATCTCTTTGTTGTGTAACCTCATAGGTTCAATTCTATCTGATAGTGAGATATACAATGATCTCTATCATTATATTATTGAAATTCTTTTCAATAAGTTGGAACAATTCTACTCTAACTCAGCAAAGATTGTCGATCCAGAATAATCTTAGTGAGCTCTCACAATCCACCAGTAACACCTAGCAGTATGTAATGGCAACCCAGTAAAACTGAAATAAACCTCTAGGTGTAGTTAATGTGTGATTTAGTCCCTCTATCGTGAGTCCCAACTAGATGGTAGGTCATGGATAAATCGTCAAACCTCAACATCAGTCATATGATAGATTGATTAGCTCAAGTCCAGTTGTGACTTTTATGAAAATTCTTTTTCATCAATCACACTGCTGTGGCCATAGACTCTTGGATTTAGCCTCTCAAATCTCATAGGACTACTTTCTATCAAAGTCGATAGATCCTATCTTGATGCGCACCCCACTCCTACAGTGAACCAACTATCACCAACATCCACTACAAGGGCTCATTAAGACCCATGTTTATGTATTAATCAAACTCCAGTAGCCTCACTACGAGTAGCAATACTATCTCAAGTCAAAAGACCAGTCACATAACTACAGCATCGAGACAATCACTGACGATTGAATAAAAATTTAAGTGATCTCTCGTATGGTTACGCTCAGTGTCAGTTGTTCTCTAACAACCATCCACACTTATCATCCTGTATCTCTACACAGTAGATTAGAGACACATCTATCCCAAAAGAAGTGATTTGTGCGTCAGTCTATCCAGATTTATCATCGCCCTCATGATGATCCTATGATCGGGAGCCTTTAGGAATTAAATACATATCTCTAATTCTCAATATTTTAAGAATATGTATCGAAACTAATTTCATAGATGATTCAAAGACACATTGCACTTGAATGAAAAAAAAATTATTCTTTTTATTGATCATATCAATATATTAAGTATAAAATTATGCCCTAGATATATTACAATGTGTCAGCCATATTGGCTACTAGGACATACATCTAACAAAATAATCATTAATAAAGGTGATGAAGTAAAAATAACCTCCTCTGGCTGCCACATCAAATGGGCCACACACATCAGTGTATACCAGAGCAAGTATCTCAGTGGTCTTTTTCTGTTGTCCAATAAAGGGTAGCTTGGTCATTTTTTCTTGAAGGCAGGACTTAGACTAGATAAGACCCTGAAGTCCATGAGCCCAAGAGCCCATATTTCTTCGATCCATTAATCCTTTCTTCTTGTATATGACCTAGCCTAAGGTGCCACATATACTTGAGGTTAATCTTATCTCTAGGTTGTTTAGTTCCTATGGCATTCACATCCTGCTCGGTTATATTTACAAAAACATCAACGTGCAATTGATAGAGACTGTTAATTAAGAAACCACTTCTAATAATTTTATTTCCAAAGTAAATGGTACAGTAGTCCTTATGAAAATTAATTACATAGTTATCCTATACTAAACATGATATAGAAATCAAATTTCTACTAGCTACAGGTACATAATAACAGTCTCTAAGAATTAAACTAAATCCTGACGGTAGTCGCAGAGGATATGTCCCCACAGCAACAGTAGCAACTTTTGATTCATTTTCAACTCATAGGGTCATCTCACCATCCCTCAATTTTCTACTATCCTCAAGACCCTATATAGAAGTACATAAATGAGCACTTGAACCAAAGTCTAAAACCCAACTGGATATAGAAGAAATCGTAAGATTAGTTTCGATAACGAGTAGGTCAAACATACCTTCAGAAGGTGTGCCGTCCTTCTTGTTCTTTAGGCTCGTCAGGTAGGCAGGGCAGTTTCACTTCCAATGGATGTCATTTTTATGGTGGAAATACTTTTCTTTCTCTATAGCCCTTTTCTTGGGAACCTCCTTCCTCAGCCTGTTCTCAACCTTCTACTTCTTCATAGACTTCTTTTTCTTATTAGTAGACTTTTTTTTGAAAGAAGAAGTCCACTCCACTGCTAGAATAGTACCTCTTGAACTCTTCAAGGTGCCTTCCGTAGGCACCAGCATGTTGAGCAATTGGCCTTGGTGCATTCAATTTTATTCATATGGTAGTTTACAATAAATTATAAAAGCCAAAATCACTCTTAAAAAATAACTCTTAAATAGCAAGTTATGAAGCCAAAAAAAGCAGAATGGAAAAAGCCACATCATGAGATATCAAACAAAAGAGGTCAAGAGTCAACTCTAAGCCTTAAGGAGTCAACTCTGGCATGCAAAAATGAAGTGGCACAAATTTGGAGTCGACCCCTATTTTTATCGAGTCCACTCTCTCAGACAAATAGAGAGTAAATTTTTCAATACTGGCCTCAAATCAACTCCTACTTAATCTTGAGTCAACTCCCTTAAAAAATAGAGAACCATATTCTATAAACTAGCTTCAAGTTGACCTTTACTTCTATCAAGCTGGTTCATGGTTACCTCAAGTTGACCCCTAGAGTTGACTCGACTGTGATTGTCAGTTCTAATGCCTAACTCTACAGAAATTTGAGAAGTGCATGGAATTACTCCCACAGCTAGTTTTTGGTCCTCAATAGCTAGAAAAGGTCATTTGAATATTTTAAAAGGTTTTAAATGCTACCAAACAAATAGAAGAGCTAGAAAAAAGAGAAAAAGAAAAGAGAAAACAAACCTAAGGGCATTTAGTGAGCATTCAAGAAAGAGATTAACAGTTCCAACCACCATTTTCTTGAGGCATTTAAGTGGTTTTCAGTGCATTGATTGTTAAGCTTCCTCGATATAATCTTTAAAAACTTCATCAACTTTTATTTACTCTTTTAGGAGATTTTTATTGTGTTATTCATTGTATTTAAATCTTTTGTTGTAAACAAGTTTCAATTGGAATTGAAATTTGAAAAAAGATCCATTCAAGCCTTAAATTGAAGTGAGCTTGTTGTATAAGCCTAGGTTTGACTTGAGAGTGTAATTTTGGTTGATTTTTACTGAAAAAATTAATTGGAGAGTGTGATTGTGAGCCAAAAAAAGTAATCAAACTATAATCTAAGAAGAGATTATAGTAAAATTTCTAAGGATGACTTGAGAAATGGACATAGGCACTAAGATTAGCATCGAATCACTATAAAAATCTTAGTATTTGATTATGTCTTATTATTTTCATTCATTGCTCATTACTTGCATATTTATATTATTACATATTACTTAGCTCTTCACATCTTCTCACCTAGTTTAATTATTATGCATAATAAATTTTTAAATTTTTGAAAAATATAATTCATCCTCCCTCCTGGGTTGTCTATCTAGACAACAATAATAGAACTAATAAGAAGATTATTATCATCATCTGAGAGTTAACACTCAAGTTGCATTTGGTGCATTGTCGGCAATCTTGGAAGGTATTTTAGATTGCCTTTAAGATAGATTGCTACTATTAAATTACCAGTAATATTGATTACTGTGTTTGGTATGTATAGATAATATTACAGTAAAATTATTGAAAATCTTGATTGACATATTTGGTATGACAATCAAATTATCGATAATATAAAATCAAAATTTTAAAATACCTTTTTAATCTTATAATAATAATATATTATATTATATATTATATTATTTTAATAATATAATAATATAATATATTATACTATATTATTATATATAATAATATTATATTATATATTATATTATATTAATAAAAGATATTCTTATAATATATTATAACATTAATATATTACAATATATTATAATATAATAGTATAATAATATAATTAATATATTATTATATAGAATAATATTTATATAATATATATTATAACATATTAATATGATATATAATATGATATCATAATATAATAATAAATTATTATAATATAATATAATATACTATATTATTATATATAATAATATTATATACTATATTATATTAATATAAGATATTAATATATTATAATATATTATTATAATATGTTATAATAATAATATAATAATGATATATAGTAATATAATATGATTGATAATTAATTAATTAATATAATATAATATATTTTAATATAATATATTATCATATTATATTATAATATTATAATAAACTATTATAATATAATATATTATATTATTTGAATATAGTATACTAATATAATAGATTATACTATATTATTATATATAATAATATTATATTATATATTATATTATATTAAAAAATATTTTATTATAATATTTATATATTAATATATTATAATATAATAATATAACTATTAGAAAATGTATCTTAAAGCTAATTATCTAAGTGGTAGATGATTGAAATTAGTATATGAATTATCTAATAATAATAGTTATTTGGTAGGTTCATCATAAAAGAACTATTTTCCTTAAATAAACTCCTAAATTATGATGAAATCTTTAGAACCATAATCAATCGATAAAAAATGATTTATCGGATGGTTCTTAAATTATTCACGATCAAATGATAAGTTATTAACAAGGACGATAACTTATCAAGTGTAGATCACAGTATGCCATATGCATTGGTTGTCCATATAATCAAGTGGTGTGGAGACACTGATATGACATCCAGACGAGATGTAGGAGTATATCTACATTGAACATGACCAATGTAACACTCTACTATCAAGAGTAGCTAGCTAAGACCAATGGGTATAAGTGTCCCTCTGACCTGAGATCACCACGATGATTTGCAAGCAACTCATTGTGCTTTGGTATCGGACTGTCTGTACTTTTAATATAGGTTCGAAAGATTTTTGGATATAGTCAAGTACTTATAAAGTCAGTGTGTGAGTCAAGATAGGATTGACCACTCTTGATTAACTTCAAGAAGAGAATATCTCGCTGTATTTTAATTTAGCAAAACCTAGGCCTGGGTAATCCTCGTGAGGAGTCATAGAATTTGCAAAATTTTGAGACACAATAGAGATGACTTATATGAGTGTTGACAGCATACTCAAAGTCGTCTTGAGCATTATTGGTCAAAGGGATGAATTATACGGTAACCATGGGTCAAGGTTCTTAGAATGTTGCTTTGCATACATTCGACTTATCTGAACGTCAGAAATCATTGCTAGATGGTTACTTCGACTGGTACAGAAATTGATTTCTGTACTATCAACTTAGGTTCGAACCTATAGGGTCACACACATAAGAGCTTATAACCTAATCAGATGGTTAATCGATGATTAAGAATCGTTCTAAGGTTAAACAATCAATATGATTGATGTTTGACCTAATGCAAGTATTGCAGGAGGATCATTAGTAATTGAATTGCTAAATGGCTCAATCTGATTGAGTAATTGGGCTGAAATCAATTTTAATTGAATTTGATTCAATTAGAATTAGTTTGGATTTAATTAGATTAAGTCTAATTGATTTATTGGATAAGCCAGTTGCAAGGGAGAACAAGTCCCTGTTTGACTAGGACTTGTATGCACCTAATTCCTAATTAAGTTAGGATTTAAATCAGAATTAAATATAGTTTAACCTGATTTAATTAGACTCCTAATTGGATTAGGATCATCATTAATTAAGTTACAATTAAGTTAGATTGGGTTCAAAGAGCTTGACCTAATCTACATAAGAATCCTAGTTAGACTAGGATTCCAAATCCTCCCTTGCGCAACCTAAGAAACTTCAAGCCCATGCCACTAATTTAATTCTAGATAATTTTTATGAGATATCTACATCTAAGAATTATTATCTCACACCACTTATTCTAGAGATTTGAATCAGATTTGACTTGGTTCAATATGGAAAGAGATTTGGTTAATTATGGAAAGTGGTTTAGGTTTATCTCCTTTGTTTGAAAGAGTCCCTCTTCACAAGGACTCTTCCCTCCTCTCATGTGCCAACTTCCTCCATCCTTATCCCTTCTTTTTGTCCCCCATTTTGAGGTTATTTTCATACTCTCCATGAAATAGATAAGGCAAGGGGTGTCCAAGAGTTGGACGCCCCATGGACTTTTTGTTGATTAGGTCTTTTGACCTAATCTACCATATATAAAGTTGCTGCCCCATATGAGATGAAATAGGCAGTCAAAAATCAGTGAAAAATAGATAAAAATAGCAGAGGAGAAAGAAGAGGGCATGGGTGGTTTGAGGCATCAAGATCCTTGGAGGAGAGTTTTCAATCAAGAGATCAAAGGTTGATGTCTTGTAGAAAAAAAAGGTAAGAGAAAAGATTGTCTTCTCTCATTATTTTTCTTTCATATTATTCTCTCTTTATTTTTTATGTTTTTTATGTGATAAAATTTGAGAGAGAAAGAGGATGGAATGGGTGGTTTGAGGTATCAAATTCTTTGGAGAAGAGTCTTCTATCAAGAGATCAAAAGTTGATGTCTTGTAGAAACAAAAGGTAAGAGAGAAGATTATTTTCTCTTATTGTTTTTCTATTCAGATTATTCTCTCTTTATGTTATATTTTTATATGATAAAAATCTGAGAGAGAAAGAGGGATGGCATGATGAATTCATGCTCCAATGAGTTGGAGCATGGTGATCTAATTTTGGACATGATTTGATCATGTTCTGATGAGAGAAGAAGAAGAAAAGAAGGTCTACTCTTAAGGTTTATTTTAGAACCCTTCTTCTCCATAAATCATGAGATTTTTCTATGAGAAAAATTAGATATCATAAGATCAGAAAGTTAAGGAAACATCTAGAGAAGGTCTTCTCATGTCCTAGCATAGAGATATTTTTGGGACATCAATCGTTGATGTACTGAAAGAGAAGAACTGTCTTCTCTTAGGACCCTTTTTCTTTTACAGATTATTTTTGATTTTAGGGAGGTCAAAGAGTTTGAGTTCTCCCTTATTTCTCCTCATATTCTTCATCTCTTAGAACGTCCAAGATGAAGGAACCAGATCTAGGGTTTCAGGGTTAGATCTTGAAATTTTTTCAAGATTATGCAGTGGAAGACTAAAATAAATCAAAATTTATTTTCTAAAATCAGAGAATTTCTAGATCTAAGATCTTATTACATGATTATTACATAGCATTAAATCAAAAATTAAAATATATAGAGCATGAACTACATGTTGATCATATCAACATGTTTCTATACTACATCTAATGTATGTATTAAACAATAGATCAGATCTATTACCTTGCAAGTTAGACATTCTAATCTCATTGATCCAGACTTGAGGATGATGTTGCAAGCCACACACATGTCCAGCCTCTAGGAGTCATCCACACGAGCTCACGAATCTCGATCAGAAGTCCTGCTTCAGGAAATCAGCACAGTATGCTAGTACTGCGCTGATCCTTCTTTGATAGTTGATCAGGTGCCTCCTTCTTCCTGATTTGGACTCTTCCAAAGATGAAAAGTAGGAGGAGGAGTTTCAGATCTGAGATGCTCTCATAAAACTCAAGATGAAAGAAGGAAAGAGATGAAAACAAACAATCCTAGAAGAAGATCCTCTTCTTCTTCTCGTTTCTCTCTCTAAACACCCAATCTTGTGTCTATTATATCTCCATGACCCAATGGTTTTTCTCTCTGATTTTTGGATGGCCCAAAGATATCTCAAATCTATATCTTCTTCAAAAATTTTATGAAGAAACTCATTTTATAGAGAGAGATATGATAGAGTCCTTGTCTAGGTCAAATACCTAGTCAAGGCTTATCCAAACATGGCAAGGTAAGGGGCGCCCAACTCTTGAGCACCTCCTCCTTATTTTTGTGTATGGATTACTAAAAAAGGATACACAATATATACCATAAAAGCCACGAAAGTTTTAAAAAAAAATTGGATAAATTTGGTACAAAATTGAAAGAGTTTTGGATTTTTAAAACTCTATCTCATAGAATTTGAAATCCAAACTTATTCCTCTTTGATTTGATCCAAACCACCTTCCATGTAAGAAAGAAGAGAGAAAACCTTTTGTGGACATGGGAGAGACCTGGGAGAGGAATTTTGTCACACAAAATAAGAGGGGATTGGCGTGGAATAAGAGAGAGGGCACGGGGGGGGCTTATGTGGCGCAAGGTGGAATCCTAGTCTTACTAGGATTCTATCTTATGACTTGTTTAAATTTGGTTTCTCAAACCAAATCAAATCAAAATTAGATCAATCTAATTAAAATAGATCTTAACCCAATTAAGAATATAATTTAATCAGATTAAATTATATTTAAATCTGATTTAATTTTCTAATTAAATTAAAAATTAGGATGACCCAATCCTAATTGAACTAGGACTAGTTTTTCTTTGCAATTGGCTTATCCAATAAACCAATTGGACTTGATCCAATCAAGCTCAAACTAAATTTAATTAAATTATATTTAATTAGACTTAATCTCAACCCATTGGCTTAATCAAATTAAGCCAATTAGCAATCAAATTGCTAATCGATCCTCCTGCAACACTTGCACTGGGTTAAATGTCAATCGTATTGATCATTTAACCCTAGAATGATTCTTAATCGTTGATCAACCATCTGATCAGATTATAAACTCTAATGTGTGTGACCTCATAGGTCCAAACCTAAGTCGATAGCATAAAAATAAATTTTTGTATCAATCGAAGTGACCATCTAGCAATGGTACCCGACGATCGGATAGGTCGAATGTGTAGAACAACATCCTTAGAACCCATGCAGATATAGTTTTCATATAATTCATCTCCTTGACCAAAATGATCATAGGACATCTCAGAGTTCAACTGTCAACTCTGATCAGGTTGTCCACTTTATATTTTAAAATATCAAATCCATCTGATGGATTATCCTGACCAAAATTTTGCTAAATTGAAATACAGTGACTCATTCTTCTCCAACTCTTGGAGTGGTCAATTCCATCTCGATCACACTCTGACTTCGCAAATACTTGACTGTGCCCAGAAGCCTTCTGTCTCTGAATTAGAAATTCAGTTAGTCCAGTACCAATGCACAGTGAGTTGCTTGCAAGTCATTGAGGCGATCTCAAGTCTAAGGGACACTTATACCTATATCCCATCAGAGACATTCTCGACAGCAGAATGCTCTGGAGTTGGTCACGTTCAATGATGATATACCCTTACATCTCACCTGTATGCCATACCAGTGTCTCCACACTCGTTGGTTAAGAGGACAACCAACCCATATGGCCTATAGTGACCTATGCTCGATAGAAGCTGTCGTCCTTATTAACAGCCTATCATTTGGTCGTGAACAGCTTTAAGGATTAATCGATAAATCCTCTCTTTATCGAACTTAAATAGTCCTAAGGACTTCATCATAACAACGGAGTTCATTAGAAGATGAAAGCTTATGATGAAGATGCCAAATATATTTTATTTATTAACAAATCAATTACAATACTTGGTTGCTCAACCGTCAACAGCTTGACGATTGATTTTTGGGACATATTTCCCATCAACTCCCACTTGTTCTAAAGCCACTCGGCACAGTATCTAATACCCATCTTCGACTTGTGGTTGTCGAACTCCTTTATTGTCAGGGCTTTAGTGAAGGGGTCGGTCAGGTTCTCCTTTCCATCGATCCTCTGAAGGTCGACGTCACATCAATCCACGATCTCCTGGATCAGGTGGAAGCGGTGCAAAATATGCTTCATCCGCTGGTGTGCTTTGGGTTCCTTCACCTGAGCTATGGCATCAGTGCTGTCGCAGTAGAGCAAGACTGGACCATTGAGAGAGGGTGCTACTCCGATCTCAGTGATGAATTTTCTCAGCCACACAGCTTCCTCTGCGGCATCCGATGCTGTGATGTACTTCGCTTCACAAACAGAGTCTACCACAGTATGCTGCTTGAAACTCTTCCAACAGATAGCTCCACCATTCAGAGTAAAGATATAACCTGACACGCTTCTGCTGTCATCATGGTCAGATTGAAAGCTGAAGTCTGTGAACCCCACAAGTTTTAGATCTGACTCGCCATAAACCAACCATTGGTCCTTAGTATTTCTCAAATACTTAAGGATGGCTTTAACCACTTTCCAATGATTTTCTCCAAGATCAGATTGGTATCTACTCACTATTCCTAGTGAGTATGCCACATCTGATCTTGTACATGTCATGACGTACATGATAGATCCCACGGCCAAAGCATATGAAACTCTACTCATACGCTCTCTCTCTTCAGGACTAGTCAGACAATCCTTCTTAGAGAGAGAAATTCTATGGCCTATCGGTAGATAGCCCTTTTTGAAATTCTCCATGCTAAACCTCTTCAGTACAGTATCTATGTACGTGGACTGAGATAACCCAAGCATCTTTTTAGATCTATCCCTATAGATCTTCATCCCTAGGATGTAGGATGCTTCACCCAAGTCCTTCATGGAGAACTGCAATGACAATCAAACTTTTATTCCCTGTAGTGCAGGGATGTCATTCTCGATTAAGAGAATGTCATCCACGTACAAGATAAGGAATACCACAACTGGATCATTTACCCATTTATAGATGCAAGACTCTTCTCCATTCTTAATGAAGCCATATATTTTGATCACCTTATCAAAATGCATGTTCCAACTCCGAGAAGCTTGCTTCAATCCATAAATGGACCTCTGAAGCTTGCACACCTTGGACTCATCTATGGATATAAACCCCTCAGGTTGTATCATATACACCTCTTCGGTCAGCTTTCCATTCAGGAAAGCTGTTTTTACATCCATCTGCCAGATCTCATAATCCGATGGGCAGCCATTGCAAGCATTATCCGAATGGATTTGAGCATTGCCACGGGGGAAAATATCTCGTCATAGTCAATACCATAACGTTGACGATATCCCTTGGCAATCAGACGGGCTTTATAGGTCTCCACCTTTCCATCTGTGCAACTCTTCCTTTTGAAGACCCATTTACACCCAATGGGTTTAACCCCTTCAGGTGGGTCAACCAATGTCCATACATCATTGACCTTCATGGACTCCATTTTGGATTTCATGGCTTCAAGCCTTTTCTCGAAATCAGGTCTCTACATTGCATCCATATAGGTGATCGGATCTTCATCATTCTCTTCGAGTTCGATGGGATTACTGTCTCGGATCAAAAAATCGTAGTATCTATCCAGCTGATGCGGTACTCTACCGGATCACCTTAATGATGCAGGTACATTGGGCTCCAGATTTGATCCAATCAAATCCAACTCAGGTTCAGCTATTGGTGTCGGTCCTTCTACCTGTTGAACTTCATCAAGTTCAACCTTTGAGGCAATGGTTCCTTCACCAAAGAACTCTTTTTCTAAAAAAATTGCCTTAAGGCTGACGAACACCTTTTGTTCATCAGCATGGTAGAAAAAATATCCTTTCATCTCTTTGGGGTACCCAATGAATGTGTATTTGTCAGATCTAGGTCCAAGTTTGTCTGTGACTAATCATTTGACATAGACCGGGCACCCTCAGACCCTAAGGTGTGAAAGTGCTGGCTTACGCCCTATCCATATCTCATATGGAGTCTTAATTACAGACTTACTTGGAACCCTATTTAATAGATAACAGGTCGATTTGAGTGCATATCCCCAGAAGGATATCGACAAGCTAGCAAAATCCATCATGGATCGGACTATGTCTAACAGAGTCCGATTCCTCCTTTCAGACACATCATTATGCTGTGGTGTTCTTGAAGGAGTCCATTGGGAGAGAATCCCATTCTCTCCTAGATATGTGAGAAACTCACTAGAAAGGGATACTCCTCCTCGGTCAGATCGAAGAGTTTTAATACTCTTTTCAGTTTATTTTTCTACTTCACTTCAGAATCATTTGAACATTTCAAATGAATCCGACTTATGTTTCATCAGATAGACATATCCATATCTGGATAGATCATCCGTGAAAGTTATGAAGTAGAAATATCCACCTCTAGCACTTGTGCTCATGAGCCTGCATACATCAGTATGTACTAGGCTCAAGAGCTCAGTAGCTCTCTCATCTTTTTCAGTAAAAGGTGACTTGATCATTTTACCAAGAAGACAGGACTCACAGGTTGGAAGTGATTCACAATCACTGACTTTAAGGATTTCCTCTTGAGTCAACCTGTTTATTCTGTTCTTGTTTATATGACCTAGCCTACAGTGCCATAAATAGATATCTGACACACACTATCTAATCTAGGGTGCTTGCCAGTAGAATAGACTCTTATCGGGCTTGATCTTTCTGGTCTGGCCCTGCACTGATGTCCCAGCCTGAACTTGCACCTTCTTCTCTTTCTTCTTCTTGTTCTTCTTCCCTTTCTCAAAAGGTCGAGAATCAAAAGATGAACCTCCCACTAACTTCACCGACTCCTTGTGAAGTTGGTGATCCTTCTCAAAGTTCTGAAGCAACCCCAGTAACCCGTGGTAGTTTACTTTAGGCTTTGTCATTCTATAATGAGTGAGGAATGGGAGATAAGACTTGGACAGCAAGTTCAGTATTGCATCTTTCCCAAGCTGCTCATGCAAGAAAAAGCCGAGCTTGCTTAATCGTTCCATCAGCTCGATCATGTACAATACATGATCAGTGACAGAGGCACCATCCCGCATTTTGGCGTTGAAGATAGCACAACTAGTCTTGTGACTCTCCACATCATCGGGTGTGCCAAAGGCATCCTTCAACACTTGAAGCATATCCTTTGGCTGAGCCGTCTCGAATCTATGACTGAACTCATCGTTCATGGCAGCCAGCATGATACAGCGCATCGTGGTCCGATCACTGAGCCACTTCTGGTAAGTGTCTCTGACTGTTCCACGTACATTGGCAGCTGGCTCCTCAGGTGCAAGATCCATTATCACATGTAGGATCCGTTCATGCTCTAGGACTATCTTCAACTTTCGGTACCAGCTATCGAAGTTGGATCCCACCAACTTATCATTGTCCAACAATGATCGGAGCGATAGGGAAGTGGCCATATTTGCACAAAGGAGAACCATAACCTAATTAGTAATTGATTCATTAAACCTAAAGATTTGGACTTTAATCAAAAGATTTCTCCCACTATTTTATTCGAATTGGTAGCCTCTACCTCCAATTCGAGAAATTACCCTAATTCCTTAGTGGGTACTAGAATCCACTTAGACTGCAAACAAAGTCCAACTTTGGTTGGCCAACCTATGTACATCTAAGGGTAGGATCATAATCAATTGTTTCTCTAAATAATTTTTAGTAATTTTAATTTTATCCTAGAAACCTAATCAGTAGGCTTTGGCCTCCATTGTAAGGATCCGGTTAGGTCCAACCATTAACATGACCATACTTGGTGCATCTAACCAATGAATGATTAAGCCCAACTTTGGTTGGCTCACCTAACTACCATTATAGAAATCCTTCCAAGTCATCATATGATGAGTGATAATTCCATCAGTCAACAATCACCAGGCCTTTGGGTCTGCAATGATTATTGAGTTAATGGACTCATTATCAAACACCTTAATGGGAGGCTATGACTCAGTTATCTCCATAACTTTATCATTTTAAGGATCTAATAATTTTAGAAGATTTAAATAATTTAGAGGATGAGGTCAGATGAACCAGCGTATCATGATCCTCCCGCTGGCTTCACCAAGTCAGCTTAAGGGAGACCATTAAAAGGGCTGGTTTAGGAGCACCTAAATCAGTCACACTGATTTACCAAGCTGACATGGGTCAGCTCGAATAGTCAAGTGATCCGATCAAAACATAATTTCACCAAGAGGTCAGGTAAGTTTGATCAGTGGGAGGGTCGGCCAAAGCTTGCCTTAGACACCATCAGAAATGGCCAGGTAAGCGGGCTCCCAATTAAAAACCACCGGTCTGGTTTATCTTAGATACCAACTGATTTAATTAGTTTCGATTAGATCAACCTAACAGTTCGTGCTAGACCGCTTAGCCAAGAATCAAGTCCATTTGATTCTCGTTAAAGATATGGACTTGACCAACTACAACTATTGTAATTGATCTAGAAAATCCTTGGCCTAATTTAAGACAATAATTGATTAGATTTAGTCAATTCTCTAATTAAGTCCATCTTTAATCTAACCATAGGTCTAACCCAATTAATGGACCTAATTCTCACTAACCCATTGACCCAATGTGTTATGGTTTGTGTCTTAGATTCTTCAATTCACAATCCTAGAATCTAATCAAAACAACTTAATTCTTAATTAAGTTTTGGGCTGAGGGTTGGGTTTGGCTTTTCAAAAAATAATTTTTATATTTATAAAATAATTTTATAATATGATTCTACCAACCATATTGCATGTTTGATTCATAATCAAGATGCAAGTGAAATAAATATGAAACTACTTTAGATCTAATCTAAACAGGTTCATGTAATTGAAATAATTTTAACTTTAAATAATTTATTTGCACAAAAATTATTAACAAAGAGATTTTATTTCAGATTTAAATACCTTTTAAATTTTATCTAGATCATATCTAATAAATTTATGATTAAAGATAGATCTACACGAACTAGGACAACCTTTGCACTGTAAGGGATAAACCTTACAGCAGGACAACCTTGCAGTTCATGATTGATCTAAAATTTTAATTTTAGATTTAATAATTAGATTATAAATTAGATCTAATCTAAAAAATAATCTAAGTATGTATAAATAATCATGTAATGAAGAACCTAGACTCTGATACCAATTGAAGGAACCAGATCTAGGGTTTCAGGGTTAGATCTTAAAACTTTTTCAAGATTATGCAGCGAAAGACTAAAATAAATCAAAATTTATTTTTTAAAATTAGAGAATCCCTAGATCTAAGATCTTATTACATAATTATTATATAGTATTAAATCAAAAATTAAAATATATAGAGTATGAACTACATGTTGATCATATCAACATGTTTCTATACTACATCTAATGTATGTATTAAACAATAGATCAGATCTATTACCTTGCAAGTTAGATGTTCTAACCTCACTGATCCGGGCTTGAGGATGATGTTGCAAGCTGCATACATGTCCGACCTCTAGGAGTCATCCACACGAGCCCACGAATCTCGACCAGAAGTCCTGCTTCAGGAAATCAGCACAGTATGCTAGTACTGCGTTGATCCTTCTTTGATGGTTGATCAGGTGCCTCCTTCTTCCTGATTTGGGCTCTTTCAAAGATGAAAAGTAGGAGGAGGAGTTTCAGATCTGAGATGCTCTTAGAAAACTCAAGATGGAGGAAGGAAAGAGATGAAAACAAACAACCCTAGAAGAAGACCCTCTTCTTCTTCTCGTTTCTCTCTCTAAACATCCTATCTTGTGTCTATTATATCTCCACGACCCAAAGGTATTTCTCTTTTATTTTTGGATGATACAAAGTTATCTCAAATCTCTATCTTCTTCAAAAATTTCATAAAAAAAATCATTTTATAGAGAGAGATATGATAGAGTCCTTGTCTAGGTCAAATACCTAGTCAAGGCTTATCCAAACATGGCAAGATAAGGGGCACCCAACTCTTGAGCACCTCCTCCTTATTTTCATACATGGATTACTAGAAAAAGGTTCACAATATGTACCCTAAAAGCTACAAAAATTTCAAAAAAAAATTGGATAAATTTGGTGCAAAATTGAAAGAGTTTTGGATTTTTAAAACTCTATCTCATAGAATTCGAAATCCAAACTTATTCCTCTTTGATTTGATCCAAACCACCTTTCATGTAAGAAAGAAGAGAGAAAACCTTTTGTGGACATGGGAGAGACCTAGGAGAGGGCTTTTGTCACATAAAATAAGAGGAGATTGGTGTGGAATAAGAGAGAGAGCGTGGGGGGGGGCTTATGTGGCGCAAGGTGGAATCCTAGTCTTACTAGGATTCTATCTTATGACTTGTTTTAATTTGATTTTTCAAACCAAATCAAACCAAAATTAGATCAACCTAATTAAAATAGGTCTTAACCCAATTAAGAACCTAATTTAATAAGATTAAATTAGATTTAAATCTGATTTAATTTTCTAATCAAATTAGAAATTAGGTTGACCCAATCCTAATTGAACTAGGACTAGTTTTTCCTTGCAATTGGCTTATCCAATAAACCAATTGGACTTGATCCAATCAAGCCCAAACTAAATCTAATTAAATCATATTTAATTAGACTTAATCTCAACCCATTGACTTAATCAAATTAAGCCAATTAGCAATCAAATTGCTAATCAATCCTCCTGTAACACTTGCACTGGGTTAAATGTCAATCATATTGATCATTTAACCCTAGAATGATTCTTAATCATTGATCAACCATCTGATCGGATCATGAGCTCTAATGTGTGTGACCTTATAGGTCTGAACCTAGTCGGTAGCACAGAAATAAATTTTTATACCAATCGAAGTGACCATCTAGCAATGGTACCCAACGACCGGATAGGTTAAATATGTAGAACAACATCCTTAGAACCCATGCGGATATAGTTTCCATATAATTCATTCCCCTGACCAAAATGATCATAGGACATCTCAGAGTTCAACTATCAACTCTGATCAGGTTGTCCACATTGTATTTCAAAATATCAAATCCATCTATGGATTATCCTGGCTAAGGTTTTGCTAAATTGAAATACAGTGACTCATTCTTCTCCAACTCTTGGAGTGGTCAATCCCATCTCGATCACACTCTGACTTCGCAAGTACTTGACTGTGCCCAGAAGTCTTCCATCCCTGAATTAGAAATTCAGTTAGTCTAGTAACAAAGCACAGTGAGTTGCTTGCAAGTCATTGAGGCGATCTCAGGTCTAAGGGACACTTATACCGATATCCCATCAGAGATATTCTCGACAGCAGAATGCTTTGGAGTTGGTCACATTCAATGATAATGTACCCTTACATCTCACCTGTATACCATACCAGTGTCTCCACACTCCTTGGTTAAGAGGACAACCAACCCATATGGCCTACAGCGACCTATGCTCGATAGAAGCTATCATCCTTATTAACAGCCTATCATTTGGTCGTGAACAGTTTTAAGGACTAATCGATAAATTCTCTCTTTATCAAACTTAAATAGTCCTAAGGACTTCATTATAACAACGGAGTTCATTAAAAGATGAATGCTTATGATGAACATGCTAAATATATTTTATTTATTAACAAATCAATTATAATACTTGATTGCTCAACCGTCAACAGCTTGACGATTGGCTTTTGGGACATATTTTCCAACACAAGAGATCCAAAGAATATTTTTTAGATTAACCATCCGGAGGGATCCACAAAAAGCTAGCACTTCGAGTGGATCTTCGTTCGACGAACCTTCGATTTTGTTGCAGCCTCGTGTGGATCACTTGTAGAGGTCGGATACGTGTGCGGCTCTGAAGACAATAAAAAAAATCAATCGTGGAGTTCTCGACCCACATGAAGGTAAGAGATCTGATCTCTTCTCTTATCTAAATGTGATCTAGATTTTAGATCTGAAACTGTTTCAGATCTAGGATATTGATTTGATCAATACCAAAGCTTTTATTTTTTGATTTATAAATATAATATGACATGTTATAGATCCTAATTATGGAGTTTAGTAATTTGATTACATGCATTTGTAGATTAAATTATTTAATTTACATGTTCCGTTGCGTTATATTTCAAAAATATTTTAAAATTCATGCATAAAACCCTGCACCCTTTCCAACAATAACAATATAATTAATATATTATTTATAGAATAATATTTATATAATATATATTATAATATATTAATATAATGTATAATAATATATGATAATATAATAATAAATTATTATAATATAATATAATATGCTATATTATTATATATAATAATATTATATTATATACTATACTATATTAATATAAGATATTAATATAATATAATATATATTATTATAATATATTATAATAATAATCAAATAATATATAGTAATATAATTTATTATTATATATAATAGGATTTATATAATATATATTATAATATATTATCACATACTATATTATTATAATATAATATAATATAGTTACTATAAAAATATAATAATAATATATTATATTATAATATATTATATCATATTATTATATATAATAAGGGGAGGATGAGAGCCATTGGGGAACGGTGGTGGAGGGATAGGTTTTGTGTGATTTTCTTTTTGAGAGAAAATTATCCAAAAGTTTTTTTGCAGCATTACCGAACAAGTGGTAATCTGGATACCCATCTCTCTCTAAGGCAATCCAGATTACCTCCTGAGAAGTAATCTGGATTGCCATCCAAAAAGCATATCAAATACAGTAATTTGGTGGGCTCACTTTAAATTGCCAACAATCTGGATAGATTGCCAGCTACCAAATGCAACCTCAAGACTAGAAAAAGAAAAGGATGAGGAAGTAGCTGTATTAGAGGACCACCTAGACTTAAAGAAATGAACAATCTTCCATCTGATTTGATTTGCCTTCTGTAGCATTTCACCATTGGACTCCTCAAAAGTCGAATGCAGTTTTGATGTCCTCTGGTGATCATTGATTGATGGAAGAAGTTTGTATTTCTATCACCTTCTTTAATCCACAATGCTCTGGATTTTGAATGCTAAAAGATCTCTTGCTGATGAAGAAGAGAATGATGAAAAGAAAGAGTGCCATGTTAAGTAGATAACTCATCCACCAACAATGATCCATTCATTTCCCCCATCTAAAGATCTGCAATAATATGATCAGCATCCTCCAACGTTCTGAATATATTACCCACACTTTCTCTATCCTATCTTCTCAACCTTCTCTCAATGGACTCCAATTTTTGAGAGATCCTATGCATTGCATCACCTCGAACAAACATCCTCTAGGCATCGCGAACAACCTTCGATGACTGAGGATATGATAACCAAATCTATGGATACCAACAAGGAACACCATCCTCTATGGATACCAACAACAATAATGGTCTGAAGAAATTCAAGGAGATGACGAACCTGGAAGTTGGGAAAACATTGGATCCAGTTGGATGTAGCATAAGTCTTGTTGATCTGTTCCCATATCCTTGCTAGCCCTTATTGATTATTACACCAAGTAAACCAAGGACCAGTAAAACCCAAATGCATCAGCCCATTGACCAAAAGGAATTGACAAAATTCTCTCCAATTTTCTTTGAAAAAGCTTTGCCTCCCTTCTTATCAAGAGGGCCCTCAACATAGTTAAAATCACCAGCCACCATCCATGCAACACCTTGTTGTATAATAGAAGTGACCTCATTTCATAGCACCCTATGCTGCATGTTTGCATACACTGTTGCTAAAAATACAAGGATGCGCATGAGGTTCCGAAATAACCACAACCACCAATGAGAACAATTATGAAATACATCAAACATTACAATGCTTCACCTACATATAATAATAATTCCATCAGATAATCCCTATGGCTCAATTGCATAAAATTTCCAATTATTAGAAACTCATCTTCGAGCTCGTTGAAGACTAATATCTGACAACTGAGTCTCAAACAAGATAAAATTTTTTGGATTTTCAGTTTGTACTAACCCTCTAGAGAAGCCATCAGAGGAAGGCTTCGCTGCCCCTACAATTCCAGAGTAGAAGTCTTATTGGAGGGTGTAATAGGTGGATGATGGTGTCAACTCCACCATGTCCGGTTTTATCAACTCTGTATGTTCAACATGCCCAGACCTCATAATAGGTTTAGGTTTAGGAGTGTGATGTCCAATTGCCGCTCTAACTCACAACACCACTTTATGATGTGTTAACGTCACCCCTTTATCAGACGGCCTAGTGTTCAGCTTACGCAAGCCACCAGAAACCTTTTGTTCATCCTCCAAAGCTCTCAGCATTGAACACTATTGTGGATCTGTACCTTGGCCTCAACTTTTATATTATCACACTGGCCGAGCTATGGAAGATGATGACTATTAGATTATGGGTATACGATAGATGAAGATCATTGGGCATGACCTACCGAGTTGGCCATAGTTCCTACTTAGCCTAATTCTGCTTCACCTCATCCTCAGACGGCCTACCATAGCTCATACATAGCTGACTAATCTTAGATGACCTACCATAGCTTATACATGACTGACCAATCTCAGACGACCTACCATAGTTCATATATTATGACGTCGATCAATCTCAGACGATCTACTATTAGGAAATATGTCTCAATATTTGGTTTACACTGAGCCCACAGTGAGATCCAAAATGACGAACGAAGTCCAACGAGCTCAAGAACGGTCCAAATGGAGTCCAGACGGCAAAGATACATGCGAAAGAAGTTTGGAGCAAATGGCATGGTGCTTGAGGCAACGGAGGCCGGCGGCGGTACAGTTGGGCCCGATGGACACGTGCGTTGCAAGTGCGCATGGCTCAGCATGCAGGCGGGCCCAGCATAGGCATGCGCGGGGGCTGGCCCAGCACGCGCATAGGCATCCAGGCCCAGTGCCCTGCATGGTCCACCATGGACTGCAGGGTGCCAGGTGGTCCATGGAGGCCGTGTGGACCAATCACGTGATCCATGCATGATCCACAAGCACTTTTGCATGATTCAATAGCTCTAGAGCAAGCTGTTCATGATCGAATGGCTGAGGATGACTTCGGATGTGATCAGACTTGATCTGAGGCTATAGTGTACGATCAAACAGCTCTGGTGTGAGTCGATCATGATCGGACAGCCATGGATTGTTCTAGAGTTCATTGAGACTCAAAATTCCTAATGTAACAGTATTTTTTAGATTTTGGATCCTATATAGCTTCGATTGAGGAGCCATTTGTTGCATTAGATAGTTGGTGATATCTTGGAGGTATAGAAAGCTTCAAGAGAAGTTTCAGAGAGCTTTTATGAGGATTTTGGGGCTTCTTGTTGAGATACTCTTGTACAAGAGTTGAGTGATGAGTTTTTCTTATATTGGTTGTGTTTTATTCTCTCATAGTGAAGCTTACACACCCCATAAAGGTAGGCTTGAGGCCGATCCATATATTTGTATTGTGTTTATTGTTTTGTTTCTTCTTTCTTTCTGTTGCACTGTGTGATACCAGATCCTACACAACAAGTGATATCAGAGCAAGGTGGTACCAGAGCATAAGTTGCAGTAGTGGTGATCGAGATAGAAGATGGAGAAGACAAGCACAATCAAGGTGAAGATCAATAGCTTTGATGAAAAGAGCAATTTCTCCTTGTGGCAGTTAAGGGTGAAGGACATACTCATCCAGTAAGGATTGATCGATGCTCTCTTATACAAGAAGAAGCCAACTACTATGGAGGTACAAGATTGGAGGCGGCTCCAGATGTAGGTGGTGAGTACGAGCCACTTGTACCTATCGAATGAGGTGGTGATCTATGTGCTTAGCGAGACATTCCTAATGATGCTGTGGACAAAGCTCGAGGAGTTGTACATGACGAAATCTCTCACCAACACCATCTTTCTCTGGAGGTAATTTTACTAGCTGTGGATGACTGAGAGACAGAGCGTGCAGGAGCATTTCAGCTACTTTCAGAAGATCCTCACCGACCTCCTCAACATTATGAGAAAGTTAAGGAGAAGATCAAGATGTTGGTCTTACTAGCGTTAGTTCTCCCTTCATATGAGTCCTTGATGACTGCTCTTCTAGTAGAAAAGAGCACCATCAAGATGGATGAGGTCACCGTGACCATTATCCAGAATGAGGTTCTTAGAAGGAAGAACCCAGCTTCAAGCTCAGATGGCGGCAGCTCAATTTTAGTGGTTTCTAGAGCAACAGAAGGTAGCAGATAGAGTGATAGGAGAACACGACAAGGGCAATCTAAGTCCAGGATGAGAGATTTGAGCAAGACCAGATATTATCGATGTGACGAGTTGGGGCATCTAGCCAGAGATTGCTCTCAACTTAGGAGATGGATGAGGGATACAGCAGCGATGGCCAGTAATAAGTTAGAGGATGATGTCCTGGGTATATCTGATGAGATATTTACTTCTTTTGAGTAGTGAATTTTAGATTTTGCATACACCTATCATGTATGTTGTAGAGAGGAGCAGTTTGATTTTTTGAAAAGCAGTGAGGGTACTATTTATCTGTCAGATAAATCGAGTTGTGCAATCAGAGGCCCCAAAATAGTCAATTGGAGGACACATGATGATGTAGTGAGGAGATTGGGAGAGATCTGATACATACCCAATTTCAGATAAAATTTTATCTCACTGAGCAGACTGGATTTGAGAGGCTACAGAACGGTAGCTGGTAGAGGAATTCTAAAGGTGTTGGTAGCGATAGGGTTATTCTGAAGGAAAAAAAGAGGACGAGAGGATATTACTACCTGATGGAGAGCCCAGTGCGAGGTAGAGCTTTAGGACCTAGAAGGAGTCCAGAGCAAGGTGGAGCTCTAGGTGGAGGTGGATCGAGCACTACACGAGAGACTCGGGAGGATGAGAGGTGATGTCGCAGAGTGAAGTTCCTATTGCCATAGGAGACCTTTTTGAGTAGATCTTTGGTTAGAGTAGACACAGCCTATGAAGGAGGTGGGATCGAGCAACCTAGGTTGTTCCCACATTTATCCATCTATGAGACAACAGGCATGCCCCAAGGCGTGGGGGTGAGATGGATCATAGGCTCTTAGAGATAGCTGGAGGCCAAATATCTAGTCACATTGAGCCCACAACAAGATCCAAAATGACGAACGAATTCCAACGAGCCTAGGAATAGCCCAAACGGAGTCTAGACGGTAAAGATATGTACGAAAAAAGCTCAAAGCAGATGGCACGGCATACGAGATGGCAGAGGATGGCAATGACGCAGCCAGGCCCGATGGATGCACATGCACAAGCAGATGCATGTGGCCCAGCACATGGGTGGGCCCAGCAGGGTGCACGCACAGGCGCTCAGGCCCAATGCCCTGTGTGGTCCACTATGGATCGCAGGGTGCTGGGTGGTCCATGCAGGCCTTGTGGATCGATCACGTGGTCCACACATGATCTACGAGCATTTTTGCATGATCTAACAGCTCTAGAGTGAGCTGTTCATGATCGGATGGCTGAGGATGACTCTGAACATGATCAGACTTAATCTGAGGCTATAGTGCATGATTGGATGGCTTTGATGTGAGCTGGTCACGATCAAACAACCACAGATTATTCTAGGATTGATTGGAACTCAGTATTCCTAGTGTAATAGTATTTTTGAGGTTTTGAAGCCTATATAGCTCTGATTGATGAGCCGTTTATTATGTTGGATAGCTGGTGATATTTTGAAGGTGTAGAAAGGCTTCAAGAGAGGTTTCAAAGAGCTTTTATAGGAATTTTGAGATTTCTTATTGAAAAACTCTTGTATAAGGGTTGAGTGGTGAGTTTCTCTTATATTAGTTACATTTTATTTTCTTATAGTGAAGCTTGCATGCTCTGTGGAGGTAGGCTTGAGGTCGATCTATGTATTTATATTATATTTTTTATTTTATTTCTTCTTTCTTCCTACTACACTGTGTGGTATCGAATCCTGCACAACACCTACCATAGCTCATACACGATCGACCAATCTTAACTGACCTATCATAGCTCATGCATGGCCAACCAATCTCAGCCAACTTGAGGTCTAACACCTGCTTCGTGGATTCCAGAACTTCAGTTCTAGACAATTTATTATAGCTCATCCGTGGTCGAGCTAAGCTCCTTAGCAGAACTGTCTCCCTCTCAAATTGGGAAAGCCCAAATAGAATAGAATTCCTTCATAATTGAGTCTCCAGTAAAAGAAAAATATCTTATCTGAATCAATATGTGCAATAGATCCAAAAATTTTTAGGACTAAGATGGATATGACTCCAATTCCTTCCTTATAAATAAAGGCTCCGAAACCCTCAAGGTACATAATCGACTTCTTGCTCTCTCCTCTCATCATTCTCCATCTCTTAACTTGAGTGTTGGAGGGTCTTCACCAGAGAACACCCTGGTGAGGACTTCTTTGTAGGTATTCAGGCAAAGTTTCAACAACGGTTTCATCTCAACCACATCAGACTCGACGACGGACCTCAGGTAAAGAGATCAGGAGCAACACTTGGTGCTAGAGGAAGGGCCCTCAACTGATTTTGGAGGCCTATTTTAAGAGGAGAGAGTGTTAGAAAATATATCTTAAAGTCAATCATTTGGATGATTATGCTCTTTATAATTATTATTAATTATGAAATAATAAAAATTATTTAATATTTTTATCATAAGATATACATCTTTCTTATTAGAATTCTTGTGTTGTGATGAAATCCTTAGAACTATATGACAATCGATAAAAAAAGATTCATCAAATAATTCTTAAATATGTTCACAACCAAATGATATATCATTAAAGGATGATGATGTTCATCGAGTGTAGGTCATTGTGTGCCATATAGATTGGTTATCCTCTTAACCAAGGAGTGTAGAGATATTGGTATGGCATGCAAGTGAGATGTAGGAATACATCGTCACTGAACAAGTGACTCACCTGTAGAGCGCTCTGCTTTCAAGAGCAGCTTGTAAGTATTTGGACATAAGTATCCATCAGATCTCAGATTACTATAGTGACTTGCAAGCAATTCACTATGCTTTGATGCCAGACTACCTGCATTTCTAATGCAGTGATGAAAGGCTACTAGGTACAGTCAAGTACTTACAAAATCTATGTGAGGATTAAGATGGGATTGATCCCTCTGGATTATAGGAGATAATCTATTAGTGTATTTTAATTTAGTAAACCCTAAGCCTGGATAATCCATATGATGGATGTGAAAGGTTGAAATACAATATGAATGATTCATCCAGGATTGATAGTTAAATCTAAAGTCATCCTCGACCATTCGAGGTCAAAGGGATGAATTATGTGGTAACCATATGCGTTGGTTCTTGAATATTGTCTTACATATATTCAACCTATTTGGATGTCGAGAACTATTGCTAGATGATAACTTCGATTAGTACAAAAAATTATTTCTGTTGTTGCTCCTAGATTGATTTTGATGATTACAAAGCAGATTGAAGGGATACAAATAATTTTAAATTGAAAAAGTTCTTATGCTCTTCAAGGACAAAATCATAATTTCACTAAAATCCTGATTTGATAGTATCATTTGGTAGAACAAATGATTTGTAATCTATTGGTGAAAATTTTATTATTTTTGGACTTATATTTTTGAAGTTACGAAGGTTTGAAGTGCATGAGTCGACTCATGAGTCAACTCATGGCACTATGAGCTGATTGGCACGCAAAAATTCCCCTTGGCATGCTAGTTTTCTGGCTTGGCACGACCTGTGAGTCGACTCATGAGTCGACCCACAAGGCATGAGTTGACTCATGAGTCGACTTCTGCTATTTTGAGCCAAGAAAATCCAGAAACTGAATCTCTGGTCTTTGCAACAGAGGTCGACTCATGAGTCGACCCCTGAAGCATGAGTCGACTCATGAGTCGACCCCTGCGATGGAAAATATCAGCAATGGCTATTTTTTTGCCCATTTTAATTGCCTTTTATGCTTTCTAAAATTGCTCTAATGGCTCTTTATCTGCCTAAAATGTTTTCTCTTATTTTTTAAGGCTATAAAAGGTTTCAAATGATGAAAGAAATTGAAGAGAGATCAAACATATATACAAGAGGATCCGAAATCTACACGAGAAAGCCTGAGATCAACGAAATACCCAAAAGAAAAAGAGAGAGGATCCACAATATACAAGAGAGATTGTGAAAGAGAAAAGCAAGAGCATTCAAAGAGAGAATTTTTCAAGCCTATTGTTCAACCTTGATCAAGAGATCTTTCAAAGCCTTCAAGAAGTCCTCAGTCAAAGATCATCTTCTTCTCAAGCGTTCATCCACCTTGAGAAAATCCAAAAAGGAGATTCTTCATTTGAGTAAAGTATTTTTATTGTTATATTCGCTCATTTAAGGAGCTGTTATTGTATTAATTTATGCTCTAAGCTATTTTACTCTTTGTGAGTATTTATTCTTATTTTTGGAGGATTTCCAAAACAAGGAAAAGTTGATCCGAACCTGAAATCGGAGTGTTTTGGGTTGACTTGTACCCGAAAAATAAGTAGACTAGCTTGGGATAGCTAGTGTCGAAGTTTTCGACGTTTTGTATTCAGGTTGAATACAAGTATAGTGGATTGAAATTCCCAAGTAGGAGCTTGGGGAGTGGATGTAGGTGCAAGATTGGCACCGAACCACTATAAATCCTTGTGTTTGTGGTGTGCTTTATTGTTTCTCTTTATTTCTTTATTATATCCTTGCATTCTTGCTTTAGGTTATTAATCTTGAATTAAAGTCTTTGTTCTCATTCATCATAAGTAATTAATTAAGCCTAAAATTTTTAGAAACCCAATTCACCCCCCCTCTTGGGTTGCATAGCTGGGCAACAAGTGGTATCAGAGCCCGGTGCTCTAGCCCTTCTTTGATCTAACAATCAAAGAGCCAAAGATCTATGGCAACCCATGTCGGTACTTCTCTAGCCGAGGGGCAATCTACAAACCGACCTTCACTTTTCAATGGGTCTAATTACACCTATTGGAAAGCTTGGATGAAGATATTCATACAAGCACTCGACTATGATATGTGGAGTATCATAGTAAACAGTCCTCACACACCCACCAAGATTATAGATGGTGAGGAGTCAACCAAATTTGAGAAAGAATGGGATGAGGTTGATAAAAAATTGGCACAATTAAATGCCAAAGCTATGAATGTTCTTTATTGTGCACTAGATGCAAATGAATTTAATCGCATTTCTACTTGTGCATCTGCTAAAGAAATATGGGATAGGTTAGAAGTAACCCATGAGGGAACAAATCAAGTAAAAGAGACTAAAATAAACATGCTAGTGCATAAATATGAATTGTTCAAAATAGAGCATGATGAGTCTATAACTGCTATGTTTACTCGTTTTACTGATATAATTAATGGTTTGAAGAGTCTTGGCAAACCTTATACTAACAGTGAGCTTGTAAGGAAGATTCTCAGGTCATTGCCAAGAACTTGGGAAGCCAAGATGACTGCCATCCAAGAAGCAAAGGACTTGAACACTCTACCTCTAGAAGAGCTTCTTGGATCCTTGATGACTCATGAACTTAGCATGAAGCAACATCAAGAGGATGAAGTCAAAAAGAAAAGAACCATTGCCCTCAAATCCACAACTTCGCCTGATTATGAAACGGATGACACTGAAGATGAAGAACAAGATGAAGAGATGGCACTCATCACCCAGAGATTCAAGAAGTTCCTAAGAAAAAAGAAACAGGGGATGAGAAAGAAGTCATTCACAAAAGGGGAACAAAGCAAAGAGAAAGAGAAAGATCAACCCCTTATATGCTACGAGTGCAAGAAGTCGGGACATTTCAGATCCGAATGTCCACAACTGAAGAAAGGTCTCAAAAAGTTTAAAAAAAAAGCAATGATGGCGACTTGGAGTGCGAGTGATGACTCAAGCTCCGATGAGGAAACCTCAACAGAACAAGCCAACCTGTGCCTTATGGCACACGAAAATGAGGTAACTTCTGAATCCACTAGTGAATTTACTTTTGAAGAATTGCATGAAGCATTCTATGATTTAATTGATGAATTAAAGAAACTAGGGAAGAAAAAAAAAGGAATGAAATTGGAAAATCAGTCCTTAGTGAAACAAGCTGAAAACCTTTCGATTGAAAAATCCACCTTGATTCAAGAAAATCAAAACTTAAAAAATGAAATTAACAAGCTGAAACCTATAGTAGATAAGTTCACCTTAAGTTCAAACAAACTAAATATGATTCTTGATAATCAGAAAGCTATATATGATAAGGCTGGACTTGGCTATAAACCCCTGAAGAAATAAAAATTTCTGAAGAATATTTATGTAAATTATTCAAGTAACAAGTCTACAAATATCACTTGTTTCAAATATGGTAGAATAGGACATAAATCATACACATGCCTCAAATCTGCAAACACAACTATAAAGAAAATATGGGTTCCAAAAGGAACCATTCTGACTAACCTAAAAGGACCCAAGAAAGCTTGGGTACCTAAGACAGAAACCTGACCTTTGCTTGCAGGTGTGTCTAGCATCCCAAGGAGGAAACAGGAAATGGTATCTTGACAGTGGATGCTCGAGACACATGACTGATGATGAATCACAATTCATCACGCTTGATACTAAGGATGGAGGGATGGTCACCTTTGGAGATAATGGCAAAGGAAAGATCATCGGGATAGGTAACATTGGTATCACTACCTCCAAATACATTAAAAATATTTTGTTAGTTAAAGGTTTAAAGCATAACTTACTTAGCATTAGTCAATTCTGTGATAAAGGGTATAAAGTAGTTTTTGAATCATCTGTTTGCATTGTGACTAGTCCTGTTAACGATGGCATTAAATTTATAGGACATAGGCATGGCAATGTTTATATGATAGATTTGAATGAATTAGCCAAATTAGACATGCAATGCCTAGTATCCTTGAATGCTAAAATTAATGAGACTAGTTGGTTGTGGCATCGTAGACTTGCACATATCAGCATGCATTCTCTTTCAAAACTAATAAAAAAAGAATTAGTTCTTGGTTTGCCAAAACTGAATTTTGAAAAGGATAGAATTTGTGATGCATGCCAATTAGGAAAACAAACTAGAGTTTCATTTAAATCCAAAAATACTGTTTCAACTTCTAGACCTCTAGAGCTCTTACATATGGACTTGTTTGGACCAACTAGAACCACTAGTCTAGGAGGAAAATGATATGGCTTTGTAATTATAGATGATTACTCTCGTTTTACTTGGGTTTTCTTTTTGGCACACAAAAATGAAACCTTTCATACTTTCACTAAATTTCATCGAAAAGTCATCAATGAAAAAAGATTTTCAATTCAAAATATTAGAAGTGACCATGGAACTGAATTTGAAAATCAAGATTTTGAAAATTTTTGTGATGAAAATGGAATAGGCCATAACTTCTCTACTCCTAGGACACCCCAACAGAATGGGATAGTTGAAAGGAAAAACAGAACCTTAGAAGAAATGGCCCGTACCATGCTTTGTGAAAGCAACCTTCCAAGATATTTTTGGGCGGAAGCAATTAACACAGCATGTTACTCTTTAAATCGTGCTTTGATTAGACAATTTTTAAAGAAAACCCCCTATGAACTTTGGAAAGGAAAAAAATCAAATATTGCATATTTTCATGTTTTTGGTTGCCGATGTTTTGTATTAAATAATGGCAAAAAAAAACTTGGTAAATTTGATGCAAAATCAGATGAAGCAATCTTTCTAGGTTACTCCTCCACTAGTAAAGCATTTAGAGTTTTCAACAAAAGAACTTTAGTAGTTGAGGAGTCCATACATATTGTTTTTAATGAATCTAACGATCTTCCTTCAAGGAAGAATGAGGGTGTTGATGATGCAGATTCACTAATAGAAGGTATGAAGGAGATCACTCTGAAAGATTCAGCAACTCCAGAAGACAAGGATCAAGAAGACGAACAAGATGAGAAAGGTGAAGAAATTCAAGAACAACCTCAAGGTACAAATCACCTACCCAAGGAATGGAGGTATGTTCACAACCACCCTAAGGAGTTAATTATTGGTGATCTTATGCATGGGGTAAAAACCCATTCTTCACTTAGAGATGTAGTTAATCATTGTGCTTTTGTATCTCATTTTGAACCTAAAACTTTTGAAGAAGCTGAAAATGATCATAATTGGATTAATGCAATGCAAGAGGAACTTAATCAATTTGAAAGAAATAATGTTTGGACCTTAGTATCAAGACCTAAAGATTATTCAATAATTGGCACAAGATGGGTCTTTAGAAACAAATTAGATGAGCATGGAAATGTAATTAGAAATAAAGCAAGACTGGTTGCTAAGGGATATAATCAAGAAGAAGGAATTGATTTTGATGAAACCTTTGCACCTGTTGCTAGATTAGAAGCTATTAGACTTCTACTTGCATATGCTTGCTTTATGAAATTCAAGTTATTTCAAATGGATGTTAAAAGTGTATTTTTAAATGGATATATTGCTGAAGAAGTATATGTAGAACAACCTCCTGAATTTGAAAATCATGCTTTTCCTAATCATGTCTTTAGATTAAATAAAGCTTTATATGGATTAAAACAAGCACCTAGAGCATGGTATGATAGGCTAAGCAAATTTCTACTAAATAATGGTTTTTCAAGAGGTAATGTAGATACAACCCTCTTTATTAAAAGAAATCAAAATGATATGCTAGTTATACAAATTTATGTTGATGACATAATTTTTGGGTCTACTAATGAATCCCTTTGTCAAGACTTTGCTAAGCTTATGTAGGGGGAGTTCGAGATGAGCATGATGGGAGAACTCACCTTCTTCCTCGGACTCCAAATCAAACAATCAAAAGAGGGAATCTCCATCATCCAAAGCAAGTACACCAAGGAACTACTCAAAAGATTTGGAATGGAGAACTGCAAACCAATTGGCACACCAATGAGTCCCTCATGTAAGCTTGACAAGGATGATGAAGGTAAATGTGTAGACTTAAAATACTATAGAGGTATGATTGGCTCATTATTATATTTAACTGCAAGTAGGCCTGATATCATGTTTAGTGTTTGTTTATGTGTAAGATATCAATCTAATCCTAAAGAATCTCATTTGAATGCTGTTAAAAGAATCCTTAGATACTTAAATGGTACTCAAACTCTAGGGTTATAGTACTCTAAGGACTCACAAATTGATTTATTAGGATATTCAGATGCTGATTTTGCTGGATGTAAATTAGATAGAAAAAGCACAAGTGGAACTTGCCAATTTCTTAGAGTTAACCTAATCTCATGGTTTAGCAAGAAACAAAATTCGGTGGCACTGTCTACGGCTGAGGCCGAATACATTACAGCCGGAAGTTGTTGTGCTCAAATCTTGTGGATTAAGCAACAACTCGAAGACTTTGGAATCAAACTTAATAAAACACCAATAAGATGTGACAACACAAGTGCCATAAATCTATCTAAAAATCTAATTCAACACTCAAGATCCAAACATATTGAAATAAGACATCATTTTATAAGAGAACATGTTCAAAACAAAAATGTAATTCTTGAATATGTTTGCACTGAAAAATAATTAGCTGATATCTTTACAAAGGCCCTTAGTGAGGATAGATTCTGTGAAATTAGGAGAAATCTAGGAATTCTAGATCCATATGCCTAAACTTTTCTCAATTTCCAAGAATTAATTCTTAGAGCTCAATTTCCAACATCTATCCTGATCCCAAAAGCTCAAATTTATCATTCTAAAAACTTATCATTGAGCAAAACTCCTTCTCCCAAAATTTCAATTTTTTCTGGAATTTATTCATATTTTTCCTGATTTTCTGAACTTCATGAGTCGACCCCCATGAGTCGACTCAATGGCAAACTTGTAAATCCCAACAACTTCCAACGGGCTCATTGTTTTTTATATGGGTTACTGTTCGTGAGCCGACCCATCCTCTCATCTTCCTCCTTCCAAAAGCCGACTTCTCAAATTCCTTTTGCTCCAAATCCAAGGATCTAGTTCGAGGCATTTCTCCCTCCTCCTCTCCACCAAAAATCGCCACCTTGGAAAGGGATTTTTTTGTGCTTTCTCACATTGCTTAGCGCGATTGGAACGTGCCCTAGCACTTCACCGATCTTCCCAAATCCACTTCTTTTCTCCACCAAAATCCTTCTTCACTCTCTTGTGATCCCTCCTTCACTCATTCAAGTGTTCCTCCAAGTCTTCTTACCTGCTACTATATTGAATATGGCTCCAAAGATGAAACTTCCCCAAAGAAGAAAGTCAATCCGTGAGCCTGAAGAAATTGTCCGAAAGAAAAGGCATGCTCAGTCTTCAACTGCTCCCACTCCAGTTTCAGTATCTGCTCAAGGTCCCCCTCAATCCTTCCTAAGCCCCAGTGTGAATTCTCTTTCAGATAGAAAAGTTGAAACCGGGAAGAATATAGATTTTCGGTTCTTTGAGAAAGAGGGCTTTACTTTTGCAAGTAAGATTAAAAACCAAGGATGGGAACTCTACTGCTCCCTTAAGGAAGTCACCTATGTTGACCTAGTTAGAGAATTCTACCAGAATCTACTTTATGGAGATGGGTCAGTGACTTCAACAGTCAAGGGAATTGATATCTGCTTGGATTCTAGGATATTGGGAGAAATACTTCAGTTGCCTAGTGAAGGTTACTCTTATATGGAACTCTCAGTAAAAGAAGAGGGGATCAGAATTATTCTAGGAGAAACTTATTCAGGAAGTTTAAATAGTTAGAAGCAAAGATTTTGTCCATTGAGATGAGGATCCTGCATCAGATGGTAACAAAGCTCTTCTTTCCTAGGAGTGGTAGGCATGGTTTACTTTCCAGCAGAGATGTTTGTATCTTGTTTCATGTCATCACTCAGACCCCCCTGAACCTCCCTGCACTTATGATAGAGGCCATGAGAGAAACTTTGAACAGATCCAAGGCACACTTGCCTTATGGTATGGCCCTTACTAGAGTATTTAGGAGGTTTGGAGTTAGCTGTGAGGGGGAGGCTTCTACTAAACTCTCTCATGTGGACGCTTTCAACCAACACACCCTACACCGAATGGGATTTACAAAGACTGATGGTGGTTGGATCAAGGGCTCTGAAGAAAGAGCTGAGGAGAGAGCTGAGGATAGAGCTGAAGAGAGAGCTGAGAACAGAGCTGAAGAAGAAGGTCCATCATCTCCTGTCCATGACTTCAGGGCAGCATCACCAAATATCCAGTTCATTCCTGATACAGAGGCTGGCCCTTCAGAGTTTACTAGGATGCCCACACCAGTGTATCAGCCAGAGAGCAGAGCACCTCATTCAGAGTTCAAACTGGCTGACGATCAGATCGAGCATATATCACAGCGTGTGGCTTCTTTGCTGTCTAGTCAGTGGAGTAGTACTTCTTTTGCACCAGGAGTCATTTCTTTTGATCAGACCATCACTCCCCACATCTCCACCTTGTTTCAGATGATATCAGATCAGTCCATCCGGATCCAGCAGCTTGAGGACACAGTCTGGAGACTGACTGGCAGAGTTCTTGACTTGCAGGGGCAAGTCCTTGCTTTGGCCCATCCCAAGCCACAGGAGTCAACTATTGAGGTCACAGACCTCACTGTAGAGGCTGGCAGGCTCAGAGGAGCACTAGAGGGTGGATATGAGTTACTGAGGAGAGAGATCCGAGGATCGGGTGAGCATGCAACCACTCAGTTCACTGCTCTACTTCAATCTGTTTCCAGAGCACTGAACGTACTTGATTCTATCAGACTCACCCTTTCTGTTCAGTCCTTAGCCTCTCAGCGTACTCAGCCACCCAGTTCATCTCGCTCTCCTGCTCGTGCCAGAGGCAGACGGGGTAGAGGACGCACTTCAGATCCATCAGCTTCTCATACCATATCTGATGACTCCGATCCATGACTTCTCATGATCATTACTAGATCCTAGGTGTTAGTGTCTTGTTCTAGGATCTGTATTTTGGGGCCATATATTGACAATTAACTGATTAATTTTTATATTAAGAACTATGTATTGAAACAATTATGATTTTATTAGAATCATCTTTTATTTCTACCTTTTGTAATGATGTTGATCATATTTTGGTTATATATATTCTCCTTGTTGAAATATTGTCTTCTCTTTGTTGTTGTTTGCTGTTAATAATTGCTGTATTAAGGGGGAGCAAACATCTGTGATTAACTCTAAAGGGGGAGAAATTAAAGAATATTTCAGAAAAAGGAGAAGTTAACCATGTTTGATGATGTCAAAAAGAGAGAGAAATTAAACAAAAAGCAACTCATCAAAAGCAAAACCCTAAATTATTCAAAAGCAAAATCCTAAATTATGAGAAATTTGGTATCAGACAGAAATTAAACAAAAAATAATTAAATTATGAGCAATTAAAGAAAAAGCAATCCATCAAAAGCAAAACTACAAATTATGAAAAATTAATGAATGAATTGAAGAATTTAAAGAACAATATCAAAAGTACAATGCTAAGTACAATGCAATTATGTAACTTTTAAATTACTTCTTTACATATGCTCTGATTTACTTTAAAATTTTAATATGCTCTGATATACTTTAAAAAAATTCCAACTTGCTTTGATACATCTTTTGAAATTTTATTTACCTTGATACATCTTAAGAAATTTAACTTACTCTGATACATCTTAAAATTTTTTTTTAACTTGCTCTGATACATTATAAAATTTTCTCTGATACATTACAAAATCTTCTCTGATACATTGTAAAATTGTTTTCTTGCTCTGATACATTGCAAAATTTATTTTGCTCTGATATAACTTAAACTCAAAATGAGCTAATACACTTTCAAAATCAACTCTTAAACATACTTTGGCACACATAATTTTTTATCATAAAGCAATTAAAGCACATAAGTATTTTTTGCTCTGATGCTAAAACTAAAATCAAATGAGAATGAAATTTTCAAAATACAGCTTAATCTGATAACAAAAATAAGTTTTCCGCTCTAACACCAAAATCACATATTCCAATGAGCATATCTTCAAATCTTTAAGAAAATAGACAAACTATTTTTGTATATGACCATTTATATTACATGCCAAAAGAATCTTACTCTTTTCAAGCATCTATAATGCATTCACATAAATGCTTTTGTTCAAGTATTTTGTCATCATCAAAAAGAGGGAGATTGTTGCTCCTAGATTGATTTTGATGATTACAAAGCAGATTGAAGGGATACAAATAATTTTAAATTGAAAAAGTTCTTATGCTCTTCAAGGGCAAAATCATAATTTCACTAAAATCCTAATTTGATAGTATCATTTGGTAGAACAAATGATTTGTAATCTATTGGTGAAAATTTCATTATTTTTGGACTTATATTTTTGAAGTTATGAAGGTTTGAAGTGCATGAGTCGACTCATGAGTCAACTCATGGCACTATGAGCTGATTGGCACGCAAAAATTTCCCTTGGCACGCTAGTTTTCTGGCTTGGCACGACCTGTGAGTCGACTCATGAGTCGACCCACAAGGCATGAGTCGACTCATGAGTCGACTTCTGCTATTTTGAGCCAAAAAAATCCAGAAACTGAATCTCTGGTCTTTGCAACAGAGGTCGACTCATGAGTCGACCCCTGAAGCATGAGTCGACTCATGAGTCGACCCCTGCGATAGAAAATGTCAGCAATGGCTATTTTTTTGCCCATTTTAATTGCCTTTTATGCTTCCTAAAATTGCTCTAATGGCTCTTTATCTGCCTAAAATATTTTCTCTTGTTTCTTAAGGCTATAAAAGGTTTCAAATGATGAAAGAAATTGAAGAGAGATCAAACATATATACAAGAGGATCCGAAATCTACACGAGAAAGTCTGAGATCAACGAAATACCCAAAAGAAAAAGAGAGAGGATCCACAATATACAAGAGAGATTGTGAAAGAGAAAAGCAAGAGCATTCAAAGAGAGAATTTTTCAAGCCTATTGTTCAACCTTGATCAAGAGATCTTTCAAAGTCTTCAAGAAGTCCTCAATCAAAGATCATCTTCTTCTCAAGCGTTCATTCAAGCATTCATCCACCTTGAGAAAATCCAAAAAGGAGATTCTTCATTTGAGTAAAGTATTTTTATTGTTATATTCGCTCATTTAAGGAGCTGTTATTGTATTAATTTGTGCTCTAAGCTATTTTACTCTTTGTGAGTATTTGTTCTTATTTTTGGAGGATTTTCAAAACAAGGAAAGGTTGATCCGAACCTGAAATCGGAGTATTTTGGGTTGACTTGTACCCGAGAAATAAGTAGACTAGCTTAGGATAGCTAGTGTCGAAGTTTTCGACGTTTTGTATTCAGGTTGAATACAAGTATAGTGGATTGAAATTCCCAAGTAGGAGCTTGGGGAGTGGATGTAGGTGCAAGGTTGGCACCGAACCACTATAAATCCTTGTGTTTGTGGTGTGCTTTATTGTTTCTCTTTATTTCTTTATTATATCCTTGCATTCTTGCTTTAGGTTATTAATCTTGAATTAAAGTCTTTGTTCTCATTCATCATAAGTAATTAATTAAGCCTAAAATTTTTAGAAACCCAATTCACCCCCCCTCTTGGGTTGCATAGCTGGGCAACACCTGTACTACTGGCTTAGTGTTTGAATCTATGGTATCACGCACAAAGTTGAGCAACGTATGAAAGAATTGACCTAAGTCTATGAGTTCAATTTGAAAGTACTTGACTTGATTGAATGAATAGATTAGCTTAATTAAAAATTAAGTTAGAGATTATATGAGATTAAACAGTTGACTATGTCTAGCTAGCACTAGACATAAGGTTCAGGTTTAATTTCGAGGATGATAATGATTTGATCAATGATCCAAGAGATTTATGAGAGATTGAATTTAATAGATAATTAATTTTAGATTAGATCTGATTTACTTAGACTTGAATTAGATTAAAAATTTAAGTTAAACTTAGATCAGAATCTTAATTAGATTAGAATTGACAAACTCTTTTAATCTAGTTAGAATCAAGTACGAATCGGATCTAAATTGAGTCGATTCGAAAGTCACTTGGTTTAGAACCAAAGAGTCCCAACTATCAGGGCTCTCTCTCATAATTGCCAACCAAATAAAAGGAGGAGGTGCTAAATATTCTGCCCCATATTAGATGAGCCACATGAAAGGTGTTTGCGTGAGATATTGGCGCTCTCCCTTCTTAAGTCAGATTCTCTACTTGGACATGGTTTTGAGTCCCAAACTAATTAGGACTTTGGATCAGATTTGGATGCCTCAATTACAAAAGGGAAGGACCACAACTAATTGATTGTTGTGAAATTATGTGTGCGACAAAAATTAAAACACCGAAGAGGAGGGGCACTATTGTTGGATGACTTCCTATCTTGTGCATGGAGGTCTTAGCATCCAAGTTCTTGGCATGACGTGTCACATCCGAGATCATAATTCCTCCCTTCCCTTACTGTCTTGAGAAGGTGCAGCATCCTGAGGCTTCATCCCTCTTCTCTACAGAGTTGGCATGCGCTTGAAGTAGAGGGTTTGTATGTTCAAACCTCGTGAGGCTTTGGATTCAAGAAAGAAATTCTTAATATTTGATCTCTATTCCATTACAACCAAAGTAAATATAAATGTTATACTACCATTAGAATAGAAAAAATTTTCAAAACACACCCTGGTGATCCGATCAGATCGGAGAATCTTTTTTCAACTGATATCAGAGCAAGGCCTGATAGATGGATGCATAACTAATTTTTTTGGTATGATTACATATTGTATGTAATCAAATTTTTTATGTAGGATATTAAATGTGATTTAGACTTTTAATTAAAAATAATTTGATCTGATTTTGATCATATTTCAAGATTGAAATCAATAGTTGATAAAAATCTGTTATAAACTTGTTATAATAGAATTTTCTTGATACAGATTTTTATTGAAATAACAATCAAATTAAAATCTATTTTAAATCTATTTTGATAAATTTTTTATTATATTATTTTAGATTGAAAGTAAGACTTAATCAAGATCTGAATTAAATTTATTTTGTCATATTTTTAGATCTGATTTCAAATAAAATTCTGTACAATGTAAAATCAAGTCTAACTAAAAATTTTATTTCTATGCATTCATATGTGTATTTGAATTATTTTTCTATAAGATTTTGGATCTAATTTAAGTATTTTATATGCTGTATAAAAGTAGATTCAGATCTAAAATTTATATAAGATTTACTAAAATTAATCTGATGCATTGATCTAATTAGATTAGATACATAATATGAATGATATGATCATATTCATGTAAATGCATACCTATTTTGATTATTGCATATATAGGTGCAATTAATTTTTGAAATTAGATTTTAGATTTTTGTAATCTAGTACTTGAATTGAGATGATCACCAGATCATTCGATCATAAGAGGAAGCAGGGATTGAGTCCCTCTCTTGTCCATTCGACAGATTCTCTTATGACATGTAGGGGTGCCATTGTGATCATGTCTCATGAAGAAGAATAGTGAAAAAAATTTTAAAATTATTTTAATTATAAATATACTTAGATTAAATCTAAAATAATTTATAATTAATTATAATTTTAATAAAATAAATTCAGATATAAAAATTATTTTAAGATCTAAATTATAGGTTACATATGATGTAATCGATAGTGATCTAAAAATGATCATGATACATGTAATGTATAAATGATATTTAGATCAGATTTATGCATGTTTAATTGTTAAACATAGATCTAAAAATTAAATTTTAGGATCTGAAAATTGTATGACATATGATGTATGTTTTACTTAAAATCCTAGTAGAATAGTTCTACAAATTGAAACACATATTTCATATACTTAATTTGGAATTAAGTAAATTAGATTTGAGAATTGAAGATGTTAAGATACCTCATAAAATGATGGGCAATGGGTTAGCATAAATCAGATTTTCTAACTGGATTAGACCTAGGATTAGAAACTAATATGGATCAATTAGAGAAATTGATTAAATCTAATCAAGAATTGAGTTAGATTAGGTCAGAATTTCTCTAAGATCAACCTCAATAATTGTAGTTTAATCAACTCCATATTTTTGACCATATCAAATGGACCTAATTGTGGCTCAATGGTTTAGCTCAAGTCTTTTGGTTAATCGAACCAAAACTAATTGACCAATTGGTGTCTAAGATAAGTTTGACAATACTGCTTAACAATACGATGAGTGGTTTTTAATTGGCAGTCCGCTTGTCTGGCCATTTTGATGGTGTCTAAGACAAGCCAAAATAGATCCTCCCACTGATCTCACTTACTTGACCAGTATGATAGATTATATTTTGATTAGGTCACTAATTGATTCGAGCTGACCCATGCTATTAAGGTAAATCAGTGTGACTGATTTAGGTGTCTCTCATCAGGCTTGTCTCTAATTCTCTTCATAAGTTGATAAAGTCAGTGGGAGGATTTATGACTTACCAGTTAATCTCTTCTCTTATTCTCAAATCATTAAATCAGTTTGATTGAATTAGGTGCCCTTTTGATCAGCTTGTTTCTGATCCAATTCAATGACTTGGTGAAGTCAGTGGAAGAATTTTTTATTACTGATTGATCACTTTTTTTTTCTAAAATATATTAAATAATTTTTTTAAATTATTAGGTCCATAAAATAAGCTATGAGGATAACTAGATCATAGCCTCCCATTAAGTTGGATGATAATGGATCCATTAGTCTGATAATCATTGGAGGCCCAAAGGCCTGATGCTTATCTACTATGAGAATTATCATTCATAATATGATAACTCAGTCGTGTCTCTCTGATGGATGGTCAGATTGGTCGATCAAAGTCGGGCCTAATTATTCATTAGTCAGATGCACTGAGTATGGTCATGTTAATAGTTGGATCTAATCGAGACTTTCAATGGAGAACAAAGCCTACTGAAAAGAAACCTAGAGCAAAATTATTACTAAAAATTATTTGGATAAATAATTGATTAAGAACCTACCCATACATGCATATGGGTTGGTCGGCCAAAGTCAGGCTTGTGTGCAGTCTGTGTGGATTTTAGTATCCACGAAGAAATTAAGGTAATTCCTCGAATTGAAAGTAGAGGCTACCAATTCGTATAAAATAGTAGAAGAATCTTTAGACAAAAGTCCAAGTCTCTAGGATTAATTAATTTATATACTAATAGATCTTTATTTTTTCACTCAGTGATGGTTAGTAGTTTATTGCTTCGCTCACTATTGGATAGTGACAAGCTTATAGGATCAAATTTCAATAATTGATATTGAAAGCTGAGAATAGCTCTCAAGCATGAGAGAATCCTATATATGATTACGGATCTAGCATCTGAAGTATCTGCTTCCAAAGCAGAGGTGATGGTTAAAGATACTTATCAGAAGTGGCTCAATGACTGTATGATAGTATGTTGCATAATGAGAGCTGCTATGAATGACAAATTTAGTTGTAAATTCATTAATGCTCAATCGAAAGAGATGCTTCAAATGTTAAACAAGTCCTTTGGTACACTTGAGGATTTATCCTCAAAAGGGCATCAATCCTCTGAGAGAGGAAAGAAAAGTATGGTGCATGGTATCATGCTACAGCTTCAAAGTCCAATCGAACTAACCAGTCTAAAGCAGATCAGAGTCAGGCAGAATGCTTCTTTTATAAGAAGCTGGAGCACTGGAAGAAAAATTATCCTCTATATCTAGCTTCGTTTGATTCGAACAGGCCTAGGAAGAGAAATCAATAAATGGTTGCTGGATAAGGTACTTATATGATAATACCTTGTAATTTCTCTATCTGTGATACTACTATCTAGGTATTGATATCGAAAGTCTGATTCATATCTGTAATTTGTTGCAGAGATTTTAGATTAGTAAAAAATTTGAAAAAAGCGAATGATTCCTGAATATTAGAGATGGAAGAGCTGTTCCAATTCTAGCATTAGGAAAAGTTCAGCTTACTCTCCATTCAAATATCATTGTTTTAGATGATTATCATTATTGTCCATCATTCCTTATGAATGTAATCTCTGTAGGTCTTTTGGCTAAAGAGGGTTATAACTTCTGAATAAAGGAAGATTTCTGTGATATCATGATGAATGGTGTCACAGTCATGAGTGGATAATTGAAGTATGGCATTTACATTTTATTACAGCCTATTAGTGTAATGTACACATCAAACAAATACCCTAGAATAGATAATATCATGGATGCCTATCTTTGGCATTATAGGCTCAATTATATAAATAAGAATATGATAAACAAGTTAACTAAAGACAGAATCTTTGATATCAATGATTGTAAATCATTGCTGATCTGTGAGTCCTATCTTCTTGAGAAGATGATCAAGTCATCCTTTACTAAAAAGGATGAATGAGCTAGTGATATTCTAGGTCTAGTACATACTGATATATGTAGACCTATGAACATAGACACCAGAGAAGGGTATAATTACTTCATTACATTTACTAATGATCTATCAAGGTATGGATACATCTATCTTATGAAGCACAAGTCTGAATCATTTGAAATATTCAAACGATTTCGTAATAGGATAGAAAAACAAACAGATAAGAGTATTAAAATTTTTTGATCAGATCGAATAGGTAAATATCTTGTCAATAAATTTTTGACATATCTAAGAGAGAATGAGATTCTCTCATAATAAATTCCTCTGGAGATATCACAACATAATAGAGTGTCAGAAAGGAGGAATCGGACTCTATTAGATATGGTTCGGTCCATGATGGGGTTTGCGAGTCTGCCAATCTCTTTTTGGGATTATGCTCTTGAGACTGCATGCTATGTTTTGAACAACATTTTGACCAAATCGATCACAAAAATATCATATGAGATTTGGACTGGATGTAGGTCGACACTTTCTTATCTTAGGCTTTAGGGTTATCCGGCTTATGTCAAATATTTATAGACTGACAAGCTCGGACCTAGATTCAATAAGTATTATTTTGTAGGGTATCCTAAGAAAACTAAAGAATTTTATTTCTATCTTGCTGAAGAATAAAAGTTGTTCATCAGTAATAAGGCAATCTTTTTAGAAAAAAGTTCCTTAGTGAAGGAACTGATGCCTTTAAGATTGAACTTGATAAAGTTCGACAGATAGAAGAACCGACTTAAACTAGTAAAAATATAGAACCAGATTTGATTAGATCAAATCTAGAGCCCATCGTTAAGGCACCTTTGAGGAGATCCGGTAGAGTACCACGTTAGCTAGATAGATACTATAATTTCTTGATCCAAAATGGTGATCCTGTTGAACTCAATGAGAACAATGAGGATCCGATCACCTACATAGATGCCATATAAAGGTCTGACTCTGAGAAATGACTTGAGGCCATGAAATCTGAGATGGAGTCCATGGAGATCACTAGTGTATGCACTTGTTGATCCACTCAAAGGGATTAAACCCATAGGGTATAAATGAATATTCAAAAGGAAAAGGGGTACAGACAGAAAGGTGGGGACCTATAAAGTCCATTTGGTTATCGAGGGATATCATCAACATTATGGTGTTAACTATGATGAGATATTTTCTTCTATGGCAATGCTCAAGTCTATCTGGATTATGCTTGCGATAGCAGTACACTTAGATTATGAGATTTGACAAATGGATGTCAAAATTACTTTTCTTAATGGGAAGCTAGAAGAAGAGGTATATATGATACAACCTGAAGAGTTCACATCCATAGATGAATCAAAAGTGTGCAAGCTTAGAGATCCATTTATGGATTGAAACAGACATCTCAAAGTTGGAACATACTTTTTGATAAAGTGATCAAAATATATGGCTTCATTCGGAATGGAGAAGAACCATGCATTTATAAATGGGCTAATAATTCTATAGTCATCTTTCTTATACTGTATGTAGATGACATACTGTTAGTAGGAAATGACATTCCTGCTTTACAAAGTATAAAGCTTTGGCTGTCTTCACAGTTCTTCTTGAAAGATTTGAGAGAAGCATCCTATATCTTAAGGATGAAGATCTATATGGATAGATCAAAGTGGTTGCTTAGATTGTCCTAATCTATGTACATAGATACCATGCTGAAACAGTTCAGTATGAAGAATTCTAAGAAAGACTATGTCCGAACAGGTCATAAAATTACTCTCCCTAAAAAAGATTGTCCAATAACTCCACAAGAAAGAGAGCATATGAGTAAAATCTCATATGCTTTGACAGTGAGATCTATTATGTATGCCATGATATGTACGAGGTTGGATGTAGCATACTCACTAAGGATAATTAGTAGGTAACAGTCTGATTCAGATGAGAACCATTGGAAGATTGTAAAGATAATCCTTAAGTATTTGAGAAATACTAAGGACCAATGACTTATCTATGGAGACACTGACTTGAAACTTATGGGATATACTAATTTCAACTTTCAGTTAGATCATGATGACAGTAAGAGCGTATCGGGTTATGTGTTTAGTCTGATTGAAGGAGCGATCTGCTGAAAAAGTTCTAAACAGCACACCGTAGCTGACTCAACTTGCAAGGTAGAATATATCGCGGCATCCGATACTATGAAAAAAGCTGTCTGGTTGCGAAAGTTCATCAGTGAGTTAGGAGTGGCACTTTCCCTTGATGGTCCTATTCTGCTATACTGTGGCAACATTAGAGCCATAGCTTAAGCAAAAGAATCAAAGTCCCATCAGTACACCAAGCATATTCTGCACCGCTACCATTTGGTTTGAAAGATTATGGATTGAGGTGATATCGAGCTTCGAAAGATCAACGAAAAGAAAAACTTGATCGATCCATTTACTAAAGCCCTTGAAATCAAAAAGTTTGATGAACACAAATAGAAGATGGGTATTAGATACTATACTAATTGGCTTTAGTTCAAGTGAAAGTTGTTAGAAAATATATCTTAAAGCCAATCATTTAGATGATTATACTCTTTATAATTATATATAAATTATGAAATAATAAAAATTATTTGATATTTTTCATCACAAGGTGTACATCTTCTTTATTAGAACTCTTGTGTTATGATAAAGTCCTTAGAACTATATGACAATTGATAAAGGAGAATTTATCGAATAGTTTTTAAACATGTTCATGATCAAATGATACGTCATCAAAGGATGATGATGTTTATCGAGTGTAGATTGTTGTATACCGTATAGGTTGGTTATCTTCTTAATCAAGGAGTGTGGAGACACTGATATGGCATACAGATGAGATGTAGGAGTACATCATCACTGAACAAGTGACTCACCTGTGGAGCACTCTACTGTCAAAAGCAGCTCATGAAGTGTATGGGTATAAGTATCTCTCAGACCTAGGATCACCATAGTAACTTGCAAGTAACTCACTGTCCTTTGATATCGGACTACCTATATTTCTAATGCAATGACGAAAGGCTACTGGATACAATCAAGTACTTATAAAATCTATATATGGATCAAGATGGAATTGATCCTTTCAGATTATAGGAGATAATGCATCACTGTATTTCGATTTAGTAAACCCTAGTCTGGATAATCTATATAATAGATGTGAAAGGTTGAAATACAATATGGATGACTCATTTAGGGTTGACAGTTAAATCTTAAATCATCCTCAAGCATTCGAGGTTAAAGGGATGAATTATGCGGTAACAATATGCGTTGGTTCTTGAATATTGCCTTGCATATATTCGACCTATCTGAACATCAAAAATTCTTACTAGATGATAACTTCGATTAGTACAAAAAGTTGTTCCTGTACTATCGGCTTAATGTTCAAATCTATAGAGTCACGCACAAAGTCGAGCAATGTAGAAAAAAATTGACCTAAGTCTATGAGTTCAATTTGAAAGTACTTGACTTAATTAAATGAATAGATTAGCTTAATTAAGAATTAAATTAGAGATTATATGGGATTAAACAGTTGACTATGTCTAGCTAGCACTAGACATAAGGTTCAGGTTTAATTTTGGGGATGATAATAATCTATTCAATGATCTAAAAAATTTATGACGATTGAATTCAAGGGCTAATTAATTTTTGATTAGATCTGATTTAATTAGACTTGAATTAGATTAAAAATCTAAGTTAGACTTGAAACAGAATCCTAATTAGATTAGGATTGATAGACTTTTCTAATCTGGTTTGAATCAAGTTCGAATCAGATTTAAATTAAGTCCAATCGGAAGCCATTTGGTTTAGAACCAAAGAGTCCCAATTACCAAAGACTCTCTTTCATAATTGTTGACCAAAGAAAAGGAGGAGGCACTAAATATTCTGCCCCATATTAGATGAGCCGCATGAAAGGTGTTTGCATGAGATATTGGCACTCTCCCTTCTTAAGTTTGATTCTCTACTTGGACATGGTTTTTAGTCCTAACCTAATTAGGACTTTGGATTAGATTTGGATGCCTCAATTATAAAAGAAAAGGACCACAACTAACCGGTTGTTATGAAATTATGTGTGTGACAAAAATTAAAACATCGATGAAGAGAGTTTTATGCGATAACACTAGAAGAGGAGGGGCGCTATTGTTGGACAACTTCCTATCTGGTGCATGGAGGTCTTAGCATCCCAGTTCTTGGCGTGAGGTGTCACATTCGAAAACATAATTTTTCCCTCTCCTTGCTGCTTTGAGAAGGTGCAACATCCTGAGACTTCATCCTTCTTTCCGACGGAGCTTGGCGTGCACGCAAAGTAGAGAGTTTGTATGTTCAAACCTCGTGAGGCTTTGGATTCAAGAAAGAAACCCTCAATATTTGATCCCTCTTCCATTGCAACTAAGATAAATATAAATGTTATATTACCACTAGAATAGAAAAATTTTTAAAATACACCTTGGTGATCTGATCAGATTGGAGAATTTTTCTTCAGAGAGCTCACCACCACCCATCATGAGGCCATGAAGAGGAGCATCATATACATCTCGCCACTCAAATGATGCACAACCTAATGATGTTCAGCAAGAAGCCATGGTACCTGAATCTATTCAGGCACTGCCACCACCTCCTCAGCTTACACCAGCGATCGTAAAGGATCAATTGTTTAGCAGGTGTAGGCTTGGATCACTGTGATATAATGTACGCAGCAGGCCGCCGTCGCTCAACCTACACCAAATCCACCACCTCCCCATGAGACCAAGTTAGATTGGTGATCTAGCGATCACCTCCTCATAGTTCAAGGTAGGGGCACAATCGACAAAACTAACTTGAGGGCCTCGATCGAGGATAGCATATGTGCTCACCGTCTCTACAATTAGGAAGAGACTCCCACAACTCAAAAGCTAGCATGATAAGAGCTTTTAAGTCCTCATCTATCATCTAGTTTCTTCTCCTTATAGGTTGACAAGTCCATGAGCACCTCAGACTGAGGTTGAGCTACTGAGCCAAAGGTTGAGGTGAAAATCATGACAGATTTGAGGTAAAGATTGAGGTCGGGCTACCAAGCCAAAAGGTCAAGGTGAAAATTAAGATTGATCCAAGGTGAAGAAAGAGGCTGAGCTATCAAGCTCAAGGCACTCCATCAAGTCGAGGAGAAGATCAAAATCAAGGTTGAGCTATCAAGCCAAAAGCCAAAGTGAAGATCAAGACCGAGGCCTAGCTATCAAGCCAAAGGCTGAGATAAAAATCAAGACAGATCTAAGGTGAAAATTGAGGCCAAGCTACCAAGCCAAAGGCCGAAGTGAAAATCAAGACTGATCCAAGGTGAAGAAAATGACGGAGCTATCAAGCCTAACATGTTTCACCAAGCCAAGATAAAGATCAAGACCGAAGCCAAGCTTCCAAAGGCCGACCTTCCCAAAGCTGAGCTCTCAAAAGGCCAACCTCCAAAAGGTCAAATCTCCAGAAGGCCGAGCTTCCAAAGGTCAAGCTTCCAAAAGTCGAGCTTTCGAAAGGCCAACCTCCAAAAGATCGAACTTGCAGAAGGCTGAGCTTCCAAAAGATCGAGCTTCCAAAAGTCGAGCTCCCAAAAGGCCGACCTCCAAAGGCTGAACCTCCAGAAGGCCGAGCTTCCAAAAGTCGAGCTTCCAAAAGGCCGAACCTCCAAAAGGTTGAGTTTCTAAAAGGTCAAGCTTCCAAAAGTCAAGCTCCCAAAAGGCTGACCTCCAAAAGGCCAAACTTCCAGAAGGCCAAGCTTCCAAAAGTCAAACTCCTAAAAGGCTGACCTCTAAAAGGCCGAACCTCTAGAAGGCCAACCTTCCAAAGACCGACCTTCCAAAAGTCAAGCTCTCAAAAGGCCGACCTCCAAAAGGTCAAACCTTCAGAAGGCTGAGCTTCCAAAAGCCATGCTCCCAAAAGGTTGACCTTTAGAAGGCCGAACCTCCAGAAGGTTGATCTTCCAGAAGGTCGAGCTTTCAAAAGGCCGAACCTCCAGTAGGCTAAGCTTTCAAAAACTGAGCTCCCAGAAGGCCGAACCTCTAGAAGGCCGAACTTCTAAAAGGCTGAGCTCCTAAAGGCCGACCTCCTAAAGGCTAAACCTCCAGAAGGTTGAGCTTCAAAAAGGCTGAGCTTCCAAAAAGCCGAGCTCCTAAAGGCCGACCTTCGAAAAGATCGAGCTTCCAAAAATCGACCTCCAAAAAGCCGAACCTCCAAAAAGCCGAGCTTTCAAATACCGACCTTCCAAAAGACTGACCTTCCAGAAGATCGAGCTTCTAAAAACTAAGTCCCAAAAGGCCTACCTCCAAAAGGCCGAACTCCAAAAGCTAAGCTCCCAGAGACCAAACTCCCGAAGCTCAGCTCTTGAAGGGCAAAGTGAAAAAGATTACTTGGGAAGGTCGACTAGAGGCAAAGTAACTAAAATAGGATAGCATGATTTTAATCATCTATTACTTTCTTTATTATTATTTCGAAGTACGATCTAACATAGGAAATAGAGGGCCTAGCCAAAGCCAATCTGATGAGTTCTTTCATTCTTTATACGCAGATCTACAGTCTGAATCTCCAATGCACGCTCCTCGTCCACAAACGAGCTGAGTGAAATACGTCTCCATACAGTTCTTCAAACACATATTCATCAGCCATGATCGAGAATCGAAATGTGTTCTCCATGTAGTTCTTCGAACACATGTTCTTCAGCCACAATCGAGGATCGAAACGTGTTCTCTATACGGTTCTCAATATAGTTCTCTAAACACATGCTTCTCGACCATAGTCAAAGATCGAAACATGTTCTTTATGCGGTTCTCCAAACATATGCTCTTTGGCCACGGTCGAGAATCGAAACGTGTTCTTCATGTGGTTTTTCATATGGTTCTCCAAATACATGCTTCTTGACCATGGTGGAGGGTCAAAACATGTTCTCCATGTGATTTTCCAAATGCATGCTCCTCAGCCACGGTCGAAGATCGAAACGTGTTCTCCATGCGGGTCTCTATATGGTTCTTCAAACACGCGCTCCTCGACCATGATCGAGGATCAGAATGTGTTCTCCATACGATTTTAGGTTCAAAATGTATTCTCCATGTGATTTTCTAAACACACGCTCCTTGGCCACGGTCGAGGATTGAAACGTATTCTCTATGTGGTTCTTCATACAGTTCTCTAAATATGCGCTCCTCGATCATGGCTGAGGATCGAAATATGTTCTCCATGCGGCTCTCCAAATACACGCTTCTCGGCTATGGCTGAGGATTGAAACATGTTCTCTATGTGGTTCTCCATACGGTTCTCTAAACATGTGCTCTTCGGCCACGATCGAGGATCGAAACATATTTTTCATGTGATTCTTTAAATATATGCTCCTCAACCGTGGTCGAGGATCGGAACATATTCTCCATATAGTTCTCCATATAGTTTTCCAAACATGCACTCCTCAACCACGATCGAGGATCAGAACGTGTTCTCCATGCAATTCTCCATATGGTTCTCTAAATATGTGCTCCTCAGCTATGATCGAGGATCGAAATATGTTCTCCATGTGATTCTCTAAACACATACTCCTCAATAATGGCAGAGGATCAGAATGTGTTCTCCATGCAGTTCCCCATACTGTTCTCCCAACACGCGCTCTTCAGCCACAGTCGAGAATCAGAATGTGTCCTTATTAGAAAATATATCTTAAAGCCAATCGGTTGGATGATTGTGCTCATTTTGTAATATGTATATGAATTATTAATCAATAAATAAAAGTTATTTTGATATTATTCATCACAAAGTTACATCTTCCTTGCTAGAACTCTTTTGTTGTGATAAAATCTTTAAAACTATGAAATAATTGATAAAAGAGGATTTATCATATAGTTCTTAACCGTGTTCATAATCAAATGATACGTCATTAAAGGATGATGATGTTAATCAAGTGAAGGTCATTGTGTGACATATGAGTTGGTTGTCCTCTTAACCAAAGAGTGTGGAGACACTGGTATAGCATACAGGTGAGATGTAAAAGTACATTATCACTAAACAAGTGACTCATCTGCTGAAAGCTTTGTTGTCAAGAGTAGCTCCCGAAATATATGGGCATAAGTATCCCTCAAACTTGAGATCACCATAGTGACTTGCAAGTAACTCACTGTACTTTAATGTCAGACTATCTGCATTTTTAATACAGTGATAGAAGACTACTGGGTACAGTCAAGTACTTGCAAAGTCTGTACGTGGATCAAGATAGAACTGACCCCTCTGAATTATAGGAGCTAATGCATCACTGTATTTTAATTTAGTAAAATCTTGATCAGGATAATCCATGTGATGAATTTGAAAGATTGGATTACAATATGGATGATCCTTCAAGATTGACAGTTTAATCCTAGACCGTCTTAGAGCATTCAGGATCAAAGGGATGAATGATGCAGTAACCATATGCATAGGTTTTTGAATATTGTCTTGCAATAATTTGATCGATCTGGATGTCTAAAATCATTGCTAGATGATAACTTTGATTAGTATAAAAAATGATTCCTGTGCTACCGGCTTAGTGTTCGAACCTATAGAGTCACATACAAAGTCAAGCGATATAGGAAAGAATTGACCTAAGTCTATATATTGAATTTAAAAGTATATGATTTGATTGAACAAATAGATTAACTTGATTAAGAATTAAGTTATGGGTCATACAAGATAGAACAGTTGACTATGTCTAGCTAGCACTAGATATGAGATTCAGATTCAATTCTGAAGATGAACGAGATTTGATCTTTGATCCAAAGAGTGTATGAGAGATTAAATTTAAGTACTAATTAATTTTAAATTAAATTTAATTTAATTAGACTTAATTAAATTTATAAATTCAAGTTAAACTTGATCCAAAATCTTAAACAGTTTGGGATGGACAGCTTATTCAAAATTAGTTTGAATCAAGTTCGAATTAAATTTGAATTGATCTATATTTGGATTAGATCTTTAAAGTCGATTTTTACTAAAACTCTCTCTCCTCATAGCCAACCAAGAAGTGATGGGGTGCTGGTTGTTGCCGCCCCACCCTTGGGTGGAGGTGTGGGTGCATAAGGGCACTTAGTTTAGCGCCAATCCTTTCTCCCTCAAGACTTCTTCTTTGATAAGTTATGGATTAATTCAAAGCCTATTTGAATTAGGAATCTTAGTCTTATGGGTCATAAAAAATCATCTATAAATAGGAAAGATCTTTCACTATCACGGCATAATAATTAGATTGTTTGCTAAGGTGAGAAAGAGAAAAAGAGAAGGCGTAAAGTAGTAGTGGGCATCCCCTTCCCTCTTGGCATGAGCTCTCTTGGGCGTCCCACCTCTCCATGGCATTAAGGCTTATTGGGCATCCTTCTTGTTGGTGTGAGGCATCACATCAAGAGCCTCTCTCCCCTCCCTTGGTGCCTTATGAAGGTGCTTCAATCTAAGGCTTCATCCTACTTTCCTGCGAAGTTTGATGTGCATGCGAAGTAGAGGGTTTGTGGATTCAGACCTACGCGAGGCTTTGGATTCAGAATCTTTGAGATTTGATCTCTATTTCATTACGTATTAGGTAAAGATCTAATCTTTATTAAATTATTATAAAAAAATTTTAGATGCACCCTGACTATCCGCTGTGTTTTTGATAGAAACAGGCTTTCTTTCCCTTCAATTGGTATCAGATCTAGGCTTTGATACATGGATGTATAATTAATTTTTTTATTTATTTATATATTATATATAATTAAAATTTTATGTTAAATATTAAATCTAATTTAGATCTATTTAAATAAAATTTATGATCTAATTTTGATTAGATTATAAGAACCTAATCAATAGTTGGTTAAGATTTGTTATAAATTTGTTATAACAAAATTTTTATTTTTACTGAATTTTATTGAAATAATAATCTATTTTAAAATCTATTTTAAATTAATTTTAATAGAATTTTAATATTATTATTTCAGTTATGAAGATGGACTTGTTTTAGATCTGAATTAAATCTGTTTTGATAGATTTTCAGATCTGATTTCCAACAAAATTCTGTGCAATGTTGAAACAGATCTAACCAGAAAATTCATCTTTATGTGTTCATATGTGTATCTAATTTATTTTCTATAAGATTTTAGATCTAAATTTGATAGTTTATAATCAGTATAAGATATATTTTAGATCTGATATGATATATATGATGCATCAAATCTGATTAGATTAGATGAAGAATATGGTTGATGAGATCAAAGTCATGTTCATGACATAAAATATTTTATCAAATTACATGTTAATGTGATTCCATATGAAATAAGATTTTAGATCTTAGTAGTCCAGTACTCAAATTGATGAAATCATCAGACCATCTGATCATAAGAGGAAGAAGAAATTAATCTTCCTCTCTTGTCCATTCGATGAATTCTCTTATGACGTATAGGGGTGTCATTGTGATCCGATTTCATGAAGAAAAAAATTAAACATATTTTTATAAATTATTTTGATCATAAATAAGTTTAGATTAAATCTAAAGTAATTTATGATTCATTGCAATAAGATAAATTTAGATATAAAAATTATTTTAAAATCTGAAAAGTATATTACATTAGATATAATCGATAGTGATCTAAAAGTAGTCATGATACATATGATGTATGTATGAAGTTTAGATCACACTTATGCATGTTTAATTGTTAAATATATATATAAAAATTTATTTTCATGATATGAAATATATGGTATGCTTTACTTGAAACTATGGTAGAATATTTCTACAAACTGAAACACACGTTTCATATACTTAATTTGAAATTAAGTTTAAACGATCTAGATTTGAGAATTAAAGATTTCTAAGACACCACATAAATCCATGGGCAATGGATTAGCATGAATCAAGTCCTTCTAATGAGTTAGACCTAGAGTTAGAAATAAATATAGACTGAATAGAGAAATTGGTTAAATCTAATCAAGAGTTGAATTAGATTAGGTCAGAATTTTTTTAGATCAACATTAATAGTTGAAGCTTGATCAAGTCTATATTTTTTATCTTACTAAATGGATCATGATCATGGCTCAATGGTTAAGCCTGAATCTACTAGTGGACCAAATCAAAACTAATTAATCAGTTGGTGTCTAAGGTAAGTTTGGCAGTTTTGATCAAGTAGTTATTAACTGAGAGCTACTCACCTAGATGGTGTCTATGGTGAGTTAATGGCATATCCCTCTCACTGATCTTACTTACCTAGCCAACATAACGGATTATATTTTGATTAGGTCACTAATCGATTCGTGCTGATCCATGCCATTAAGGTAAATCAGTATGACTGATTCAGGTGTCTTTAGATCAGCTTGTGTTTAATCCTCTACATGACTTGATAAAGTCAGTGAGAAGATTTACGACTTGCAAGTCAATTTTTTCTCTTATTCTCAAATCAATAAATCAAATCTTCTAAATTATTAGGTCCTTAAAATGATACAGTTATGGAGATAACTTATTCATAGCCTCCCATTAAGGTATGTGATAATGAGTTTAATAATTTAAATAGGCATTGGAGGTGCCACACATCTGGTGTCTAATGAGTATTGAAATTATCATTCATCATATGACTATCTTGTTATGCCCTTCAGATCAATGCTCGGTTGGTCGAGCCACACTCAGGCCTGGACATTCATTTGTTGATGCACTTGGTGTAGTCATGTTAATGGTTGGACCTAACCATAATTTTTAATGAAGGTGCCACATGCCTGCTAAAGAGAGGTCTGGGGTAAAACCTAATTGCTAGAAGTTGTTTAAAAAAATAATTGATTATGAACCTACCCATGGATGCACTAGGGTTGGTCGAGCCACACTCGAACCTGAATGCAATCTGTGTGGATCTTAGTATCCGTTAAAGGAATTAATGTAATTTTTTGAATTGGAGGTAGAGGCTACCAATCTGTATAAAATAGTAAGAGAATCTTTAGACTAAAGTTCATATCTTTAGGATTAAAGATAATTCATATACTAATAGGTTTATATTTCTTCTTTTCAGCTATGACCAATACACTATCGCTCCGATCACTGTTGAACAGCGACAAGCTTATCAGACCCAACTTCGATAGCTGGTATGGAAAGCTGAAGATTGTCCTAGAGTATGAGAGGATCCTGTACGTGCTTACAGATCTACCACCTGAAGAACTTACTGTCAATACACCCCATGCTGTGAGGGACACTTACTTGAAGTAGCTCAGTGATCGCATGATGATGCATTGCATCATGAGGGTAGCCATGAATGACAAACTTAGTCATAAGTTTGAGGATGCATAGCTAGAGGATATAATTCAAATGTTGAATGAGTCCTTCAGCATCCCAGAGAATGCAGAGAGACACAAAACTTTTTGTGCAGTGTTCAATGCCCTTATGTGAGAGGAGACGTCAATCACCGATCATGTATTGTACATGATCGAGCAGATTGAATTCTTGAGCAAATTTGACTTTCCATTACATGAATAATTAGACAAGTTTGCTATCCTTAATTCGCTACCAAAATCCTACCTACTCTTCTTGAGTCATTATAGAATTACCAAGCCTGCAGTGAACTATCATGGTTTGCTAGGATTGCTGCAGACATTCGAGAAGGATCATCACTCTAGAAGGAGCGGTGCATGTAGTGGGAGGTTCGTCTGTAGGTCGTTGATTCTCTAAGAGAGAAAAGAAGAAGAAGGTTTAGAGAAATCATGCCGTCGATCCCAAGCCAAAGTAGAGCAAAAAATCAAAAGTCAAAAAGAGCCAAGCATAATGCTTTTTTTGTAAGAAGCTGGATCATTGGAAAAAAATTTATCCTACTTATATAGCTATCCTTGACCCAAATAGACCAAAGAATAAGAGAATCAAGCAATTGATTGCTTCACAAGGTACTTATATGATAACTCCTTATAATTTCTCTATTTGTGATACTACTACTTGGGTATTGGATACCGAAAGTCTGACTAATATTTATAATTCATTGCAGGGACTGCAGGTTAGTAAAAAATTTAGAGAAGACGAGCAGTTCCTGAATGTTGGAGATGGAAGTCTTGTTTCAGTTCTAGCTTTAGAAACTATACAGCTTATTTTTTAGTCTAATAGTATCATATTAGATGAGTGTCACTATTGTCCTTGCTTTTTTATGAATATCATCTCTGTAGACCTTTTGGCCAAACTTGATTTTAAGTTTTTAATAAAAGATGATTTTTGTGATATCATTATTAATGATACTATAATTATGCATGGATAATTAAAATATAGCATATATATCTTATCACAGTCTGTTTGTGTAATGTATACATCAAACAAATATCCTAAGATAGATAATGTCAGTGATTCCTATCTTTGGCATTATAGGCTAGGTCATGTGAATAAAAATAGGATAGACAAGTTAATCAAGGAGACTGTTCTTGAAATTAATGATTGTAAATCATTATCAATCTGTGAATCCTGTCTACTTGGTAAGATGATCAAGTTATCTTTTAAGAAAAAAAGTGAACGAGCCAGTGATGTTTTAGATCTAATATATAGTGATGTATGTAGACCCATAATATAGCTATCAGAGAAGGATACTATTCTTCATTACATTTATAGACCACCTATCGAAGTATGGGTATATCTACCTTATGAAGCACGAATCCAAATCATTTAAAATATTCAAATGATTTCATAGTGAAGTAGAAAAATAGACTAGAAAGAGTATTAAAACTCTTCGATCAAATCGAGGAGGTGAATACCTCACCAGTGATTTTCTAACATATCTAGAAGAGAATAGGATTCTCTCTCAGTGAACTCCTCCTAGAACACCATAATATAATAGGGTATCCGAAAGGAAGAATCGAACCCTATTAGACATAGTTCGGTCTATGATGGGGTGTGCAAATCTGCCAACCTCCTTTTGGGGATAAGCTCTTGAAATTGTCTGCTATATTCTGAATAAGGTTTTGAATAAGTCTATTGATAAAACTCCATATGAGATATAGACTAAATGTAGGTCGATGCTCTCACACCTTCGAATTTAGGGGTGTCCAGCTTATGTCAAGCATTTAAAGATAGATAAACTTGGATCAAAGTCTGATAAATGCTTGTTTGTAGGGTACCTAAAAGAAACTAAAAGGTACTATTTCTACGTAACTGAAGAACAAAAGATGTTCATCAGCAACAGGACAGTCTTTTCAGAAAAAGAGTTCTTTGGAGAAGGAACTAATGCTAGCAAATTGAACTTGGTGAAGCTTATGAGGTAGAAGAACTGACACACATAAAATTGATTTGATTGGAGAATCAAATCTGGAGCCTATAGAAGCACCATTAAGGAGATCCGATAGAGTACTGCATCAACCAGATAGATACTATAGTTTCTTGATCCGGGATGGTGATCCTATCGAACTAGATGAGAACGATGAGGATCCGACCACCTATATGGAAGCCATGGAAAGGCCCAACTTCTAAAAATAGCTTGAGGCCATAAAATTTGAGATAGAGTCCATGGAGATCAATGGTGTATGGATACTAGTTGATTCATCCGAAGGGATAAAATCCATAGGGTGCAAGTAGATTTTCAAAAGAAAAAGAGGAGCAGACGGAAAGGTGCAGACCTATAAGTTTGTCTGGTTGCCAAGGATTACCATCAATGTTATGATATTGATTATGATAAGACATTCTCACCTGTGGCAATGCTCAAGTCCATTCGGATTATGATTGTGATAGTAGCATATTTAGATTATGAGATCTGGTAAATGAATGTCAAAATTATTTTCCTAAAAAAAGAAGAGGTGTATATGATACAACATGAAGGGTTCACATCCACAAATGAATCTAAGGTGTGCAAATTAAATAGGTCCGTCTATGGACTGAAGCAGGCATCTAGAAGTTAGAATATGCATTTTGATAAGGTGATCAAAATATATGAATTTGTTAGGAACGGAGAAGAATCTTGCATCTACAAATGGGCTAACGATTCTGTAGTCATCTTTTTTGTACATATATAGATGACATATTGTTAATAGAAAATGACATCTCAGTTTTGTAGAGTGTAAAGCTGTGGCTCTCATTATAGTTCTCCATGAAAGATTTGAGACAAGCATCCTATATCCTAGGGATGAAGATCTATAGAGATAAATCTAGAAGGTTGCTTGGATTGTCCCAATCCACGTACATCGATACCATATTGAAATGGTTCAACATGGAGAATTCTAAGAAAGGCTATCTTTCGATAGGCCATGGAATTACTCTCTCCAAGAAGGATTGTCCGACAACCCTCAAAAGAGAGAGCGTATGAGTAGGATCCCATATACTTTGATAGTGGGGTCTATCATATATGCCATGATGTGTATGATATCAAATTTGGCTATTCACTAGGGGTAGTGAGTAGATATCAGTCTGATCCAGATGAAAACCATTGGAAGATTGTAAAAATAATCTTTAAGTATTTAAAAAATACAAAGGATCGATGGCTCATCTATGGAGATACTGATTTGAAACTTATGAAATATAGTGATTCTAATTTTCAGTTAGATTATGATGATAGCAAAAGTATGTCAGACTACGTATTTATCTTGAATGGTGGAGTAATTTACTGAAAGAGTTTCAAGTAACATACTGTGATCGATTCTGTATACGAAGTAGAATATATTGCTGCATCCGAAGCTGCAAAGGAGGTGATATGGTTGTAGAAGTTTATGACTAAGCTTGGAGTTACACCCTCTGTTGATGGCTCCGTTCTACTATATTGTAACAGCATTGGAGCCATAGCTCAAGCGAAAGAACCAAAGTCACACCAGCGTATCAAGCATATTCTGTGCTGCTATCATCTTATATGTGAGATCATGGATCGAGGTGACGTCGAGCTTCAAAAGATCGACGGAAAGGAGAACATAGCCGATTTCTTTATTAAAACTCTCAGGATCAAAGAGTTCGATGATCATAAGTGAAAGATGGGTATAAGATACTATCTCGATTGGTTTTAGTTCAAATGAGAATTGTTAGAAAATATGTCCTAAAGTCAATCATTTGGATGATTGTGCTCATTTTGTAATATATATATATAAATTATTAATTAATAAATAAAAATTATTTTGATATTATTCATCACAAAGTTACATCTTTCTTGCTAAAACTCGTGTTGTGATGAAGTTCTTAGAACTATGAAATAATCGATAAAGGAGGATTTATCGTATAGTTCTTAAACATGTTCGTGATCCAATGATACATCATTAAAGGATAATGATGTTGATCAAGCGAAGGTTGTGTGCCATATGGGTTGGTTGTCCTCTTAACTAAGGAGTATGGAGATATTGGTACGGCATACAGGTGAGATGTAGGAGTACATCATCACTAAATAAGTGACTCACCTGCTGAGTGCTCTGCTATCAAGAGCAGCTTGTGAAGCATATGGGCATAAGTATCCCTCAAACCTGAGATCACCATAGTGATTTGCAAGCAACTCACTATGCTTTATTGTCGGACTGTCTGCATTTCTAATGCAATGACAGAAGGCTACTGGGTACAGTCAAGTACTTACGAAGTCTGTGTATGGATCAAGATGGAATTGACCCATCTAGATTATAGGATCTGATGCATCACTGTATTTTAATTTAGTAAAATCTTGATCAGGATAATCTATGTGATGGATTTGAAAGATTGAAATACAATATGGATGATCCTTCAGGGTTGATAGTTTAATCCTAGACTGTCCTAGAGTATTCAGGTTCAAAGGGATGAATTATATAGTAACTATATGAATAGGTTCTCGAATATTATCTTGCAATAATTTGACCTATCTAGATGTTGGAAACCATTGCTAGATGGTAACTTCGATTAGTATAGAAAATAATTTTTGTGCTACCGACTTAGTGTTCGAACCTATGGAGTAACACATAAAGTCAAGCGATGTAGGAAAGAATTGACCTAAGTCTATATATTCAATTTGAAAGTATGTGACTTGATTGAATAAATAAATCAAGTTGATTGAGAATTAAGTTATGGATCATATGGGATGGAACAGTTGACTATATCTAGCTAGCACTAGATATGAGGTTCAGATTCAATTCTAGAAAAAAATGAGATTTGATCTTTGATTCAAAGAGTCTATAAAAGATTGGATTTAAGTATTAATTAATTTTAAATTATATCTGATTTAATTAGACTTAATTGGGTTCACAAATCCAAGTTAGACTTGATCCAAAATTCTAAACGGTTTGGGATTGACAGCCTATTCAAAATTGGTTCAAATCAGGTTCGAATTGGATTTGAATTGATATATATTTAGATTAGATCCTTAGAGTCCACTTTTATTAAGACTCTCTTTCCTCATGGCTAACCAATGGGTGATGGGGTGCTGGTTGTTGCTGCCTCACCCTTGGGTGTAGGCGTGGGTGCCTGAGGGTGCCTAGTTAGGCATCAATCCTTTCTTCCTTAGAACTTCTTCTTTGATAAGTTATGGATTAATTTAAAATCTATTTGAATTAGAAATGTTAGTCTTATGGATCATAAAAAATCATCTATAAATAAAGAGGACCTCTAACTATCATAGCATGATAATTAGCTTGTGTGCTAAGGTGAGAAAGAGAGAAAGAGAAGTGGCGAAGGAGTAGTGGGCGTCCCCTTCCCCTCTTGGCATGAGCTGCCTTGGGCATCCCACCTTTCCACAGTATTTAGGCTTATTGGGCATCCCTCTTGCTGGTGTGAGGTGTCACACTAGGAGCCTCTCTCTCCTCCCTTGGTGTCTTGTGAAGGTGCTTCAATCCAAGGCTTCATCCTACTTTTTTGTGAAGTTTGACGTATGCACGAAGTAGAGGGTTTGTAGATTCAAACCTATGCAAGGTTTTGGATTCAAAATCTTTGGGATTTGATCTTTATTCCTCTGCATATCAGTTAAAGATCTAATCTTTTTTAAGTTATTATAGAAAATTTTTAGATGCACCCTGACTATCCGCTATGTTTTTTATAGAAACAGGCTTTCTTTTCCTTCAATCCTCTATGCGATTCTCCAAATGTGTGCTCCTCGACCATGATCGATAATCGAAATATGTTCTCCATACGGTTCTCCAAACATGCAGTCCTTAATCAGGGCTAAAGATCGGAATGTGTTCTCCATGCAGTTCTCCAAACATATGTTCTTCAGCCACGATCGAGGATCATAATGTATTCTCCTTGCGGTTTTTCATACGGTTCTCCAAACACGCACTCCTCGACCATGATCGAGGATCGAAATGTGCTCTCCATGTAGTTCTTCAAATATATGCTCCTTGATCATAGTCGAGGATCAAAATATATTCTCCATGTGGATCTCCATCATGCGTTCCTCGACCATAATCAAGGAATGGTATGTGTCTCCATTGTATGCTCCTCAGCCATGGTCGAGGAGCAGTGTGTGCCTCCATGCGGTTCTCCACTTGATTTCTATCATGCACCCCTTAGTCACAATTGAGAAGTGGTACACATCTCCACTCGATCTCCATGAGCTCCTCATCCTTAGATAGGTTGAGTGGGAGGTCGGTAAAAGCTGACGTCGGCCAATGGACATCCCCTGTCCTTGAACAAGCTGAAGCGGAGACCCTAAAATGCCGATTAGCCGCGGCACTCTTTCTCCTATTGCAAAAACTTGAATATCGACATCGGAGGTCGGCAAAAGTTAATGCCTATCACAAAACACTTCATTTCAGATCAAGACAAGATGGATGACGATGCACCAAACTCCAAACGAAGCTCAACGTAACTTCAGACAAAACCCTCAAATACCAAAGATAAGAATAAAAATTCATTGAAGATCGAACTCAATTATAAAAATATCGATCCTCAGGTATACTCGAACCTAATTATAAAAAGAAGCAAAAAAAAGGAGTCCTAAGCTTCAGCTGAAGTAGGGGCACCTTGCTCAGAGGGAGCTCCTAGCTCGAAAGTTCTCAGCTATAGGCAAGGACTGGAGGGCAAAAGCATCTTCTTTAGCTCTCTTCACTTCATCTCCATCTTCATCGTCCTCATCATCGACATCCAGCAAGTTGAAGTCGATGTTCAGGAAAAGACATCAAACCCTAGCCTTAAGATCAGCAAGGCCCTGCATGTACGACTCCAAAGCGAACTCCAGTTTTATCTTGGTGAACTCTTCAGAAGAGCAAAACACTTCCACGATGGCAGCCTTTTCTTGCTCAAGTTTCTTCTCCCATTGACTTGCTGTCAATCGAAGCCCTTCAGTCAATCGAGCTTCAGCCTAGCTTTGAGCCTGTGTGACCTCGATCTCCATCAACTTCAACTTAGCCTTCAAGGATCGGACCTCCTCTTTAACCTCAAATTGATCTAAGGGGGAACCGACATAGGAGGGATTGACTTCGACCGGCCTTCTAGCCGAAGATCAAGAATGTCAAAAATGAGCTTGATGCGCTCATCTCTAGATATTTCTTAAATGAAGTAAAAAAAGAAAAGAGGTCTACCAAAATTCGATGATCGAGCTGGCCAAGGGACAAAACTTAAAATTTGGAGATTGGAGTTTGGCTACAACCGAAGATAATGGAGTTCGGCTACATCGAGGATGAATGCATCAACTGACAGCGATCACCAGAGGTTCATCAAAAATCATCCAGAAATCACTTTTTGAGCTCGAAAAGAAAAAAGCGGCAAAGTGGTGGAGGCCCTAGCAACAATGATTGGCTGTTTATAAGAAATAGGATGGATCCGATCTGATGACGATTCAGGAAGCCACCGTGGATGAACGCCATTTGGCAGCTCATGATTGACCATTGTCAGCTCAACATAGAAACTTAGATTCGATGATCCAGATCAACTGATTGAGACATCCGTTGCTCAGAGGTAGCAACCTAAGAGGGAGGGGTTGAATTGGATTTTTTTTAAAAATTCAGCTAAATTAAATCTTAAGACAAATATGTGCTTTAATCTCAACTAAGATGTGAGGTTGAGATGTAAACAAGATGATTAGCAGTGAATTTAAAAAATAAATGATGATAAGCCAGAGTAAAAATAAATTTAAGCAAGGATTAAAAGTATGCAAGGTATATAAATGAAGTAATGAGTGCAAGAAAGATAAATTAGAAAGAGCACAATACAAACACACTAAATTTTATAGTGGTTCGGGGCAAGCCGCTCCTATGTCCACTCCCCAAGCTTTTTTTGAAAATTTCACTATAATTATTTGACTACAGTGTGTTTGTTTTATCGAACTCACAAACAAATCTAATTGATTTTTTCAGGATCACCAACCACAACCCTACATCGCTAGTTTTCCATGCTCACTAACAATCCAATTGGTTTTAACCCAGGTCAACTAATCACAATCTTTACAACATCCAATTACGGGCTTGGATTGGCCTAATCTCTAAATTTCTTTCTCTCAAAGAAACTTGTAAAAAAATTATAAAACAATATATGAAAATTTAGGCACAAAATAAGAAAACAAAAAGAACTCTTTTAAGGCATGAGGAAGAGGCTGAATGCTTGACTCTTTTGAAGCTTGAACACTTTTCCTTGAAGGCTGAGAGGATGAAAAAAAGTTATTAAAGATCTCTTTTGAATGCTCTCTAAATTTGAAGCCCACACTCCTCTCTTTTCTCTTCCTTTTTTGGATTTACAATGATGCTCACACTTTTAATGATTTTTCTTTGATAATCCACTTTTCTACTTTTTCTTTTGATTCTCTATCTTTTAATAGACTTGACAATGGCTGGAGATTGAGATTAGACCATTGGATGACTTGAACTAGCCATTGGAGATGAAATAGAGCCGTTGAGGATGAACTGGAAACTAGCCATTGAAGTCAATCCTATTGCCCGAGTCGACTCGACTGTCTTCGAATCGACTCCTATCACCTCTGAGTCAACTCAAAATTCTGTCGAGTTAGCTCAGCCATAGGATCTGAAAAGCAACTTTCTGTTCTTGAGAAGGAGTCAACTCAGATTCTGCTCGAGTCAACTCGACCCCTGTGCCAATGCTTCTCCTCATGCTAGAGTCGACTCCAATCTTCTTGGGGTCAACTCTAATTCACCTGAAACTTGAATATCTTCATTTTAAGCTTTCTTTCAGTGAATGGGTCGGCTCTTTTTGCTCTGGAATTGACTCTACCAAGTCTAAGATTTGATTTTTCTTCTTTAAAACCTTTGACTTGGTGATTTTTATGGAGATCTTTTCTTTAGATTATTTCTCCATCTTAAGTACCTGAAAAGACCTACAATAACTCTTGAAACACTTAATTAGAATCACAATTGCTCAAAGTTTGATAATCTTCAAAATCAATAATGGGGTCAACAATCTCTCCCTTTTTTATGATGGCAAAACTTTGAGTATATGCACAAAATAAAATTAATATATTTCAATTAACTAGCTAGTATGAATAATGAAGGGAGAATGTACATAAATATAAATGCACACTTCATGAATGCTCCTTATAATCCATATACTTATATTAAAATGTCCATATACTCATATTAAAATAATTTCTCAATTCAAATCAATGAATATTAAGATTTCAAGCATCAAATTTCAAGCAGCAATGAGTATTAAGGTTTCAAGCATATACTCAATATTCCTTTCTCCCCTTTTGACAATATCAAAAAGCTCAAGGGAAGGGCAAGAAAAATCATCAAAATCAATGCTAAATTTAGAATATAAGGATGTATCAAATTTTAACTCAAATGAATCATCTCCCTATGAAGTGCTATCTTTTGATTCAAAATAAGTTTAAAATATATCAATCTTCTTAAAATTAGCTTGAATTCAGAAATTAAAAAGCTTTTTCCTTTTTGAATGAATTTATCTCTATAATTTAGATTTTCAATCAAAATCAGTAATTGCTTTGGACGTGTAAAGAGAATAGTGCTTTCCAAAAGATTCAAATAGTGAAATCAAGCATAACATTTTTCTCTAAATTCATTCTTTTCTTTTCTCAAAAGAACTCCATCATTTAAATTTGGAAAAGGTATGTATCGCGAGTGTATTGAGTAAAGTAAAAAAACTTCTGTAATGTAGTCAGATTTTCGATTATATTTCAGCAAATTTGGAAAAAGTTTCAAATTCAATATTTAATTCTAAGTTAATTTTCAAGGATAATCAAGTAAAGATTGGCACATGGAAGAACTCAATATCATTTTCACATCTATAAATGAGTTTTAAGGTTGGACTTTGAAATACATTTCTTGGAGTAAAAATGTGTTTCCAATTCAATTCAACTCTCATTCATTTTCAAGAATGATTATACAAACCAAATTTATAAAAGTTTGGTACATGAAAAATTCAGCATTATGTTTAGATTTATACATAAGTTTTAAAATTATTTTAACTCCAATAAGTCATCAAAGATGATTTGGCAATCAAATCAAGTAAATCAAATAAAAAATGCATATGAAAGCTCAAATGAGGAAAAGCAACAATACAAAGGTTTGGAAATTTAAGATCAACATTAATTCAATACAAAATAATTTAAATTTTCAAGATAAAATATGAAAATCATTTCTCAAAATGAATTAATATGAAGAACACCATGTAAATGCTTAAATACATCCACAAGATCAAAACAAGCATGATGCTAAAATTCATAAAAAGGTTTGTCTTTAAGATTTATAATGATTTTCTTTATTACATTTCAAAATTATTTCTCATCCTATTTTTCATAATTAATGTTGGATAAGTTTAATTTTCAATTATATGTCTCTCCCTTTAAATTAAGCATATTAAAATTCAGATTAACATTTTCTCCCCCTTTTTTCTTTAAAAATTTGCAAACTTGTGCTTTACCATTTTTGTTACTCCCTCTTAGTTTTACAAATTAAGGTATTTTCAATCAATTAACTTTTTGAAGATCATAGTTTTATTTTCTCCCCCTATTTTTATAGGTCAAGATATTTTCAAATAGATAATCTTTTAAGATCAAATTATTTTCTTAAGTATGTTCTCCCTTTTTTTGTAGAAATAAATTCTCAAGTTTAGTTATAAAATTATTTTTAGCTTTAAAGGTTCAATGATGATAGAGATTTTAGAACTACAGAATTGAATAGATGATTTATAGTAAAGCACAAAATATGTTTAAATTTGTAAAGATTGATTCTTTCTTCCTTGAAGAGTTATTAACCTCTTTGAGTTCAGAAAAAAGATATAAGGTTCTGAATTTATCTCAAATGATATCATGTCAAAAATATATCAATGTAAAATATATTTAAAATAAATATTTATTTTTTATCAAAAATAATACAATAAACTTCAAGACAAGAATGATAACATTCATATCAAGTGAGAATTTTTTTAAGAAGAATCTTTTTGATACAGATTGTGAAAATAATCTTCTTTTAATGGAATCAAATAATAGCTTGCTAAAAGATTTTTCTTTATACCACTTGATTTAAAATTCAAATAATTTTGAGAATTTTAAAAGGTGATAAATCATTTTAAATTGATATTAACAAATCATTCAAGGCAAATTATAAACTAATTTTTTGTTATTCTTTAAAAGATCATTTCATCCTTTCACATAAGATATTAAGCAATTAGAATTAGAAAAGATATTAACTTCTTCGATTTGTCTCAAATAATATCTTATCAAGAATATAGACTTTTCAAAAATAGATTTGAGACAAAGCTATTCTTTTCTTTTTATCAAAAAAAAATAATGCACTGAAATATAAGGTAGAAAGTAAGCTGTTTGTAACAATTAAAAAAAATCTTCTTTAAATATTTGACTTTAAAAACAAATGACAGCTTCCTTAAAAAATTGGCATCATATCAATTTCAAAAGATTTAAAAAGAGTATTTTTCAAATACATCTTTCATTATCAATCAATAAAATTAAATATGAGTATTATTAAAAAAAAATTTAGATAAAAAATGATTGATTATCAAGAATTAATGATCAAAATATTTTGTTCAAAGCTAATTGAATGATCAAAACCTTCATTTAACCTCAAAAGTGATTTTTTTTTATAATGTTTAGATAATATTTTCTTAATTTATCTATTTTTCTTAAGTTTGATTAATCATCAATATCTTCCCTTAGTTTTATGACATATTTTTAATCAAACATCATCAACCATACTCAATTTTTCAAAAGAGGTCAGATTTTCATAGATTTGTTAAAATATGATTTCAAGGTTTGATCCATACATTCAAAATGCATAAGAGCTACTTGTATCAAAAATATAGATTGCTAAGAATACTAATGCACTAAAAAGGAAAATCTTACATCTTAAGATGTGGGTCCAGACTAGCTAGTAGGAGAGAGAGGTCTGATTTTGGTGGGAGAAGGGTTTGAGAAAGATTTTCGCTCGAAAAAACTGTGAAAAGATGAACAGAGCCTTGAAACAATTCAATTAAGAAATCCATCTCAGACATAGGGGTCTATTAGAAATCGGGTAGGTTGCATGTATGAATTTCAAAATGATTTTTGATCACAGCAGAAAACAGATCTAGGTTAAACTCCTTTAACCCCACATGCAATAGATCTAATCTATACTACCCGAGCCCCTGGATCTATGACATACACATAATATGAAAAATAAAAAAAATATTGAGATCAAATCTCAATACCTTTGCACAGGTCGATCTACACCGCAATCGATGATCGTGGATCTGAATGTGATCCTTAGCTGCGCGCGCGCCCGACCTCCACAGGTATCTACATGAGGACTTGTTTCGACCAAAAGTAAGTGTCTTCACCAGGGTGCTAGCTTCCTTGTAGAAGACTTCTCTTTGATAGCTAAGGTTATTCTCTCACAGATCTCATAGACTCTCTTGGGAACTATGGAGAACGGGAGGAGGAAGAAAGAGGGCTAGTTTTTTCTTATTTTTCTCTTTTTTTTTAAAGCATCCAAGTATTGGACCCTTTTTATAAAGGGGCTAGGGATTAGGGTTTGGAGGAGGGGACGCCACCAAAAGTTTTCATAAAATCTCTGATTGGTTTCTTTCTTATCTCCTTATCTAGATTTAAATCAAATTCAAAACAAGAAGGAGATAAGGATTATGACTTTTCAAGAAACACCCTGCCTCATCCTTTTGATTTGAATCATATTCATATTAGGAAAGGATAAGGATCATGACTCATCATGAAACCACCTACTTATCCTTTTGATTTGAATCATATTCATATTAGGAAAGGATAATGATCATGACTCAAACCAAATCATTGAGGAGTCCCAGAGTCTTGAGATTCTGGGTTTCCTATTTTGTATCAAACTAAATCTTATTTGGTTTGGACCCAAAAAAAGAAGGGAACTGTTGGGTATAAAATACCCTCAGCCGAAGTTCTTGACGGGATTGACCCTTGCAAGTCTCCTCCGACTTTCGACTGCTGATGGCGAACTCCCATCGCTCCGCCCACAACTCCAACTGCAAGTAAGCTCCGCCCGAACTCCTACGGGAGCTGGGCTCCGTCACCAACTTCAACTGCTGGTAAGCTTCGTCCGGACTCCTACGGGAGCCGGGTTTCGCCCCTGACTTTAATTGCAGGAAGACTCCGCCCGGACCCCTACCGAGGCCGGGCCTCATCCCCGACTCCGGCTGCAGACAGATCTTGTCCGGACTCCTACGGGAGCCAGACTCCGCCCACAACTCCGACCGCAAGCAGACTCCGCCAGGACTACTACGGGAGCCGGACTCCGTCACCAACTTCAACTGCTGGTAAGTTTCATCCGGACTCCTACGGGAGCCGGACTTCGCCCCTGACTTTAATTGCAGGAAGACTCCACCCAGACCCCTACGGGAGTCTGGCCTCATCCCCGACTCCGGCTGCAGATAGACCTCATCCGGACTCCTATGGAAGCTGGACTCCACCCACAACTCCAACTGCCAAGTAGACTCCGCCCGGACTCCTACAGGAGCCAGACTTCACCCCTGACTTTAATTGCAAGAAGACTCTGCCCGGACCCCTACGGGAGTCGGGCCTCATCCCCGACTCCGACTGCAGACAGACCTTGTCCGGACTCCTACAGGAGCCGGACTCCGCCCACAACTCCGACTGCAAGCAGACTCCGCCCGAACTCCTACGGGAGTCGGGCTCCATCCCCGACCTCAACTGCTGGAAGGCTTCGCCCGGACTCCTACGGGAGCCGGACTCCGCCCTCGACTTTGACTGTTGGTAAACTCTGTCCGAACTCCTAAGGGAGCCAGACTTCGCCCCTAACTTTGAGTGCAGGTAGACCTTGCCCCGGCTCCTACGGGAGCCAGACCTCGTCTCTGACTCCGGCTGCGGGAAGACTCCGTCCGGACTCTCACGGGAGCCGAACCTCGTCCCCAACTTCGGCTGAAGGAAGACTTCGTCCGGACTCTTACGGGAGTCGAACTCTGGGCTCCTCTCAAACGGATAGCTAACCACCCCTCTCCACCAGACACTCCAACCAAACTTCAGCCGACAGGTCTGCACTCCCTGGCGTGACGCAGCAACGGCCACGATCCTGCCCCACTTCCTGCGACGGATTTCGTGCGGCCCCATTGCTCCCTGACGGGCCACAGTAACGGCCACGACTCTGCTCCACTTCCTGCGACGGATTCCGCACGGCTCCATTACTCCCTGGCAGACCGCTATGATGCCCATGATCCTGCTCCACTTCCTGCGACAGATACCACGCGATTCTTCCATCCTCTAGCAAGTCGCGACAACGGACGCCGCTCCACTCCCCGTGATAGACTCCACGTGGCGTATCCCGGTGATAGCCACGATTCCACCCCACTACTCTTCACAACAAACTCCCCCTGACTCTGGGCAGCCCACTGCCAGACGGTTACAGACATCGCTATCAGTCTATTGCTCCCTCCGCCTATAAAAGGGATGTTGCTCCTAGATTGATTTTGATGATTACAAAGCAGATTGAAGGGATACAAATAATTTTAAAATGAAAAAGTCCTTATGGTCTTCAAGGGCAAAATTATAATTTCACTAAAATCCTGATTTGATAGTACCATTTGGTAGAACAAATGATTTGAAATCTATTGGTGAAAATTTTATTGTGTTTGGATTTATATTTTTGAAGTTATGAAGGTTTGAAGTGCATGAGTCGACTCATGAGTCAACTCATGGCACTGTGAGCTGATTGGCACGCAAAAATTCTCCTTGGCACGCTAGTTTTCTGGCTTGGCACGACCTGTGAGTCGACTCATGAGTCGACCCACAAGGCATGAGTCGACTCATGAGTCGACCCCTGCTAATTTGAGCCAAGAATTTCCAGAAATGCATTCTCTGGTTTTTGCAACAGAGGTCGACTCATGAGTCGACCCCTGAAGCATGAGTCGACTCATGAGTCGACCCCTACGATGGAAAATGTCAGCAACGGCTATTTTTTTGCCCATTTTAATTGCCATTTATGCTTCCTAAAAATCCTCTAACGGCTCTTTATCTACCTAAATTGTTTTCTCTTGCTTCTAATGCTACAAAATGCTTAAAATGATGAAAGAAATTGCAGATTAAATAGCGGATCAAATGTGAAATCAAAAATGAGAAGAAGTGAAGAACAGAAGAGAGGATCTGAAATTTGCAAGAAAAAGCCTGAGATCAACGAAAAATCCAAAAAGAAAAAGAGAGAGGATCCACAATATACCAGAGAGATTGTGAAAGAGAAAAGCAAGATCATTCAAGGAGAGAATTCTTCACGCCTATTGTTTCAACCTTGATCTAGAGATCGTTCAAAGCTTTCAAGAGATCTTCAATCAACAATCAACCTCTTCTCAAGCATTCAAGCGTTCATCCACTTTGAGAAAATCTGAAAAAGGGGTTCTTCATTTGAGTAAAGCTTTTATTGTTATATTCGCTCATTTAAGGAGCTGTTATTGTATTAATCTGTGCTCAAAATTTTCTAACTCTTTGTGAGTTTTTGTTCTTGTTTTTAGAGGATTTCCAAAACAAGGAAAGGTTGATCCGAACCTAAAATCAGAGTATTTTGGGTTTACTTGTACCCGGAAAATAAGTGATCTAGCTTGGGATAGCTAGTGTCGGAGTTTCCGACGTTTTGTATTCGGGTTGAATACAAAGGATAGTGGATTGAAATTCCCAAGTAGGATCTTGGGGAGTGGATGTAGGTGCAAGGTTAGCACCGAACCACTATAAATCCTTGTGTTTGTGGTGTGCTTTATTGCTTTATCTTAATTCTTTATTATATCCTTGCAATACTGCTTTAGGTAATTAATATTGATTTAAAGTCTTTGTTTTGTTCTTCATAAGTAATCAGTTGGGCTTAAAATTTTTAGAAACCCAATTCACCCCCCCCCCTCTTGGGTTGCATAGCTGGGCAACAAGTGGTATCAGAGCCGGTGCTCTAGCCCTTCTTTGATCTAATAATCAAAGAGCCAAAGATCTATGGCAACCCATGTTGGTACTTCTCTAGCCGAGGGGCAATCTACAAACCGACCTCCACTTTTCAATGGGTCTAATTACACCTATTGGAAAGCTCGGATGAAGATTTTCATACAAGCACTCGACTATGATATGTGGAGTATCATAGTGAATGGTCCTCACACACCCACCAAGATTATAGATGGTGAGGAGTCAACCAAACCCGAGAAAGAATGGGATGAGGTTGACAAGAAATTGGCACAATTAAATGCCAAAGCCATGAATGTTCTTTATTGTGCACTAGATGCAAGTGAATTTAATCGCATTTCTACTTGTGCATCTGCTAAAGAAATATGGAATAGGTTAGAAGTCACCCATGAGGGAACAAATCAAGTAAAAGAGTCTAAAATAAACATGCTTGTACATAAATATGAATTATTCAAAATAGAGCATGATGAATCCATAACTGCTATGTTTACTCGTTTTACTGATATAATCAATGGTTTAAAGAGTCTTGGCAAATCTTATACTAACAGTGAACTTGTAAGGAAGATTCTCTGGTCACTGCCAAGAACTTGGAAAGCCAAGGTGATTGCCATCCAAGAAGCAAAGGACTTGAACACTCTACCTCTAGAAGAGCTTCTTGGATCCTTGATGACTCATGAACTTAGCATGAAGCAACATCAAGAGGATGAAGTCAAAAAGAAAAGAACCATTGCCCTCAAATCCACAACTTCGCCTGATTATGAAACGGATGACTCTGAAGATGAAGATCAGGATGAAGAGATGGCTCTCATCACCCGGAAATTTAAGAAGTTTCTAAGAAAAAGGAAACAGGGGATGAGAAAGAAATTCACAAAAGGGGATCAAAGCAAAGAAAAGGAGAAAGATCAACCCCCTATATGCTACGAGTGCAAGAAGCCAGGACATTTCAGATCCGAATGTCCACAATTGAAGAAAGGTCCAAAGAAGTTCAAAAAGAAGGCAATGATGGCGACCTGGAGTGCGAGTGATGACTCAAGCTCCGACGAGGAAACCTCAACAGAACAAGCCAATCTGTGCCTGATGGCACATGAAAATGAGGTAACTTCTGAATCCACTAGTGAATTTACTTTTGAAGAATTGCATGAAGCTCTCTATGATTCAATTGATGAATTAAAGAAACTAGGGAAGAAAAACAAAGAGCTGAAATTGGAAAATCAGTCCTTAGTGAAACAAGCTAAAAATCTTTCAATTGAAAAATTCACCTTGATTCAAGAAAATCAAAACTTAAAGGATGAAATGAACAAGCTGAAATCTATAGTAGATAAGTTCACCTTAAGTTCAAACAAACTAAATATGATCCTTGAAAATCAGAAAGCTATATATGATAAGGCTGGACTTGGTTATAAACCCCTGAAGAAACAAAAATTTTTGAAGGATATTTATGTAAATTATTCAAGTAACAAGTCTACAAATATTACTTGTTTTAAATGTGGAAGAATAGGACATAAATCATACTCATGTTTTATTAACAAATATGCAAACACAAAGAATATATGGGTTCCAAAAGGAACCATTCTGACTAACCTGAAAGGACCCAAGAAAGCTTGGGTACCTAAGACAGAAATGTGACCTTTGCTTGCAGGTGTGTCTAGCATCCCAAGAAGGAAACAGAAAATGGTATCTTGACAGTGGATGCTCGAGACACATGACTGGTGATGAATCACAATTCATCACGCTTGATGCTAAGGATGGAGGGATGGTCACCTTTGGAGATAATGGCAAAGCAAAGATCATCGGGATAGGTAACATTGGTATCACTCCCTCCAAATACATTGAGAATGTTTTATTAGTTAAAGGTTTAAAGCATAACTTACTTAGCATTAGTCAATTCTGTGATAAAGGGTATAAAGTAAGTTTTGAATCATCTGTTTGCATTGTGACGAGTCCTATTAACGATGGCATTAAATTTATAGGACATAGGCATGGCAATGTTTATATGGTAGACTTGAATGATTTAACTAAATTAGACATGCAATGCCTAGTTTCTTTAAATGCTAAAATAAATGAGACTAGTTGGCTGTGGCATCGTAGACTTGCACACATTAGCATGCATTCTCTCTCAAAATTAATTAAAAATGATTTAGTTCTCGGTTTGCCAAAACTAAATTTTGAAAAGGATAGAATTTGTGATGCATGCCAATTAGGTAAACAAACTAGAGTATCATTTAAATCCAAAAATACTGTTTCAACTTCTAGACCTTTAGAGCTCTTACATATGGATTTATTTGGACCAACAAGAACCACCAGTCTAGGAGAAAAATGATATGGCTTTGTAATTATAGATGATTATTCTCATTTTACTTGGGTTTTCTTTTTAGCTCACAAAAATGAAACTTTTCAAATTTTCACGAAATTTCATCGAAAAGTCACTAATGAAAAAGGATTTTCAATTCAAAATATTAGAAGTGATCATGGAACAAAATTTGAAAATCATGACTTTGAAAATTTTTGTGATGAAAATGGAATTGGCCATAACTTCTCTGCTTCTAGGACACCCCAACAGAATGGGGTAGTAGAAAGGAAAAACAGAACCTTAGAAGAAATGGCCCGTACTATGCTTTGTGAAAGCAACCTTCCAAGATATTTTTGGGCAGAAGCTATTAACACAGCATGTTACATTTTGAATCGTGCTTTAATTAGATAATTTTTAAAGAAAACCCCCTATGAACTTTGGAAAGGAAGAAAACCAAATATTGCATATTTTCATGTCTTTGGTTGCCGATGTTTTGTATTAAATAATGGAAAAGAAAAACTTGGTAAATTTGATGCAAAATCAGATGAAGCAAACTTTCTAGGTTACTCTTCCACTAGTAAAACATTTAGAGTGTTCAACAAAAGAACTTTAGTAGTTGAGGAGTCCATACATGTTGTCTTTGATGAATCTAACGATCTTCCTTCAAGGAAGAATGAGGGTGTTGATGATGCAGATCCACTAATAGAAGGTATGAAGGAGATCACTCTGAAAGACTCAGCAACTCCAGAAGACAAGGATCAAGAAGACAAACAAAATGAGAAAGGTGAAGAAATTCAAGAACAACCTCAAGGTACAAATGACTTACCCAAGGAATGGAGGTATGTTCACAACCACCCTAAGGAGTTAATAATTGGTGATCCTATGCATGGGGTAAAAACTCATTCTTCACTTAGAGATGTACTTAATCATTGTGCATTTGTATCTCAACTTGAACCTAAAACTTTTGAAGAAGCTGAAAATGATCATAACTGGATTAATGCTATGCAAGAAGAACTTAATCAATTTGAAAGAAATAATGTTTGGACCTTAGTGAAAAGACCTAAAGATTATTCAATAATTGGTACAAAGTGGGTCTTTAGAAACAAATTAGATGAGCATGGAAATATAATTAGAAATAAAGCAAGACTGGTTGCTAAGGGATATAATCAAGAAGAAGGAATTGATTTTGATGAAACCTTTGCACCTGTTGCTAGATTAGAAGCCATTAGACTTCTACTTGCTTATGCTTGCTTTATGAAATTCAAACTATTTCAAATGGATGTTAAAAGTGCATTTTTAAATGGATATATTTCTGAAGAAATATATGTAGAACAACCCCCTGGATTTGAAAATCATGCTTTTCCCAATCATGTCTTTAGATTAAATAAAGCTTTATATGGTCTAAAATAAGCACCTAGAGCATGGTATGAAAGGCTAAGCAAATTTTTACTAAATAATGGTTTCTCAAGAGGCAATGTAGATACAACCCTATTTATTAAAAGAAACCAAAATGATATGCTAATTATACAAATTTACGTTGATGACATAATTTTTGGGTCTACTAATGAATCCCTTTGTCAAGACTTTGCTAAGCTTATGCAGGGAGAGTTCGAGATGAGCATGATGGGAGAACTCACCTTCTTCCTCGGACTCCAAATCAAACAATCAAAAGAGGGAATCTCCATCACCCAAAGCAAGTACACCAAGGAACTACTCAAAAGATTTGGAATGGAGAACTGCAAACCAATTGGCACACCAATGAGTCCCTCAAGTAAGCTTGACAAGGATGATGAAGGTAAAAGCGTAGACTTAAAATACTATAGAGGTATGATTGGCTCATTATTGTATTTAACTGCAAGTAGGCCTGATATCATGTTTAGTGTTTGCTTATGTGCAAGATATCAATCTAATCCTAAGGAATCTCATTTGAATGCTGTTAAAAGAATCCTTAGATACTTAAATGGTACACAAACTATAGGGTTATGGTACTCTAAGGACTCACAAATTAATTTGTTAGGATATTCAGTTGCTGATTTTGCTGGATGTAAATTAGATAGAAAAAGCACAAGTGAAACTTGCCAATTTCTTGGAGTAAACCTAATCTCTTGGTTTAGCAAGAAACAAAATTTGGTGGCACTGTCTATGGCTGAAGCCGAATACATTGCAGCCGGAAGTTGTTGTGCTCAAATCTTGTGGATTAAGCAACAACTCGAAGATTTTGGAATCAAACTTAATGAAACACCAATAAGATGTGACAACACAAGTGCCATAAATCTATCTAAAAATCCAATTCAACATTCAAGATCCAAACATATTGAAATAAGACATCATTTCATAAGAGAACATGCTCAAAACAAAAATATAATTCTTGAATATGTTTGCACTGAAAATCAATTAGCCGATATCTTTACAAAGGCCCTTAGTGAGGATAGATTCTGTGAAATTAGGAGAAATCTAGGAATTCTAGATCCATTTGTCTGAAATTTCTCAATTTCCAAAGAATAGATGTCAAAAAATCTTAGAGCTCAATTTTCAACATCTATCCTGATCCCAAAAGCTCAGATTTATCACTCTAAAAACTTATCATTGAGCAAAATTCCTTCTCCCAAAATTTCAAATTTTTCTGGAATTTATTTGTATTTTTCCTGAATTTTTGAACTTCATGAGTCGACCCCCATGAGTCGACTCAATGGCAAACTTGTAAATCCCACAAACTTCCCACGGGCTCATTGTTTTTAAACGGGAACCCTGTTTGTGAGACGACTCATCTTCTCATCGTCTTCCTTCCGAAAGTCGTTCTTTCCAACTCTTTTTTGCTCCAAATCCAAAGATTTATCTCGAGGCAATTCTCCCTCCTACTCTCCACCAAAAATCGCCTCCTTGGAAAAGAGATTTCTCGTGCTTTCTCGCATTGCTTGGCGCGGTTGGAACGTGCCCTAGCACTTCACCGAACTTCCAAAATCCACTTCTTTTCTCCACTAAAATTCCTCTTTACTCTCTTGTGATCCCTCCTCCTCTCAATTCAAGTCTTCTTGTCTGCTACTTTATTGGATATGGCTCCAAAGATGAAACTTCCCCAAAGAAGAAAATCAATCCGTGAGCCTGAAGAAGTTGTCCGAAAGAAAAGGCATGCTCAGTCTTCAACTGCTCCCACTCCAGTTTCAGTACCTGCTCAAGGTCTCTCTCAATCCTCCATAAGCCCCAGTGTAAATCCTCTTTCTGATAGAAAAGTAGAAACCGGGAAAAATATAGATTTTCGGTTCTTTGAGAAAGAAGGCTTTACTTTTGCTACCAAGATCAAAAATCAAGGATGGAAACTTTATTGCTCTCTTAAGGAAGTCACCTATGTTGACCTTGTTAGAGAATTCTACCAAAACCTACATTATGGAAACGGGTCAGTGACTTCAACAGTCAAAGGGATTGACATATGCTTGGATTCTAGGATATTGGGAGATATACTTCAGTTGCCTAGTGAAGGATACTCATATATGGAACTCCCAATTAAAGAAGAAGGGATCAGAATTATCTTAGGAGAAGCTTTTACAGAAAATTTAAACAAACTGGAAGCAAAGCTATTATCCATTGAGATGAGGGTCCTGCATCAGATTGTAACAAAACTCTTTTTTCCTAGGAGTGGTAGACATGACTTACTGTCTGGTAGAGATGTATGTGTCATGTTTCATATCATCACTTAGACCCCCCTAAACCTCCCTGCACTTATGATAGAGGCCATGAGAGAAACTTTGAACAGATCCAAGGCACACTTGCCTTATGGTATGGCCCTTACTAGAGTATTTAGGAGGTTTGGAGTTAGCTGTGAAGGGGAGACACCTACCAAGCTCTCACATGTGGACACTTTCAACCAACACAGCCTGCACCGAATGGGAATTACAAAGACTGTTGGTGGTTGGATCAAGGGCTCTGAAGAAAGAACTGAGGAGAGAGTTGAGGAAAGAGCTGAAGACAGAACTGAAGGCAGAGTAGAAGAAGAAGGTCCATCTTCTCCTGTACATGACTTCAGGGCAGCTTCACCAGATACCCAGTTCATTCCTGATACTGAGGCTGGCCCTTCTGAGTTTACTAGGATGCCCACACCAGTGTTTCAGCCAGAGAGCAGAGCACCTCATTCAGAGTTCAGACTGGCTGACGATCAGATCGAGCATATTTCACAGTGTGTGGCTTCTTTGCTGTCTAGCCAGTGGGGTAGTACTTCTTTTGCACCTGATGCCACTTCTTCTGATCAGACCATTACTCCCCACATCTCCATTGTATTTCAGATGATTTCAGATCAGTCCGTCCGGATCCAGCAGCTTGAGGACACAGTCTGGAGACTTACTGGCAGAGTTCTTGACTTGCAGGGGCAAGTCCTTGCATTGGCCCATCCCCAGCCACAGGAGTCTACTATTGAGGTCACAGACCTCACTGCAGAGGCTGGCAGGCTCAGAGGAGCACTAGAAGGTGGATATGAATTACTGAGGAAAGAGATCCGAGGATCGAGTGAGCATGCTACCACCCAGTTCACTGCTCTACTTCAATCTATTTCCAGAGCACTGAATGTACTTGATTCTATTAGACTCACCCTTTCTGTTCAGTCCCTAGCATCTCAGCGTTCTCAGCCACCCAGTTCATCTCATTCTCCTGCTTGTGCCAGAGGCAGACGGGGTAGAGGACGCACTTCTGATCCATCATCTCCTCACCCTATATCTGATGACTCCGATCATTGACTTATCTTGATCTTTACTAGGTCCTAGGAGTTAGTATCTTGATCTAGGATCTATACCTTGGGGCCATGTATTGACAATTAGCTGGTTGAATTTTATTTTCAAGAACTATGTATTGAAACAATTATGATATTAATGGAATCATCTTTTACCTATATTTCTACCTCTTTGTAATGATCATATTTTGGTTATATATTTTCTTCTTGTTGAAATATTGTCTTCTCCTTGTTGTTGTTTGCTGTTGATAATTGCTATATTAAGGGGAAGCAAACATCTGTGAAAAAACTCTAAAGGGAAAGAAATTAAAGAATATTTCAGAAAAAGGAAGAGTTAACTATGTTTGATGATGTCAAAAAGGGGGAAAAATTAAACAAAAATAAAAATTGAAATTAGACAAAAAGCAAAACCCTAAATTATGAGAAAAAGGGGGAGAAATTAAACAAAAACAAAGATTGAAAGATTAAAACAAATATTGGAGAAATTAAACAAAAACAAAGATAGGAAGATTAAAACAAATATTGGAGAAATTAAACAAAAACAAAGATTGGAAGATTAAAACAAATATTGAAGAAATTAAACAAAAACAAAGATAGGAAGATTAAAACAAATATTGGAGAAATTAAACAAAAACAAAGATTGGAAGATTAAAACAAATATTGGAGAAATTAAACAAAAACAAGGATTGAAAGATTAGGATTGAAAGATTAAACAAAACCTTGAGAAATTTGGTATCGAAATTTGGTATCAGACAGAACTTAAAGCCATCCATCAAAAGCAAAATCATAAGTACAATGCAAATAAGTATTTCTTTTTTTTGCTCTGATATATTTCAAAATTCAAACTTGCTCTGATACATCTTTTAAAATTTTATTCACCTTGATACATCTTAAGAAATTTGTTTTACTCTGATACACCCTAAAATTTCTTTTAACTTGCTCTGATACATGATAAAATTTGCTCTGATACAGTGTGAAGGTTTCTCTGATAAATTATAACATTTGATCTGATACAGTGAGAAAGTTTCTCTGATATATTATAACATTTGCTCTGATACAGTGTAAAATTTTCTCTGACATTTGCTCTAATACAGTGTGAAATTTTCTCTGATATATTATAAAATTTTCTTGCTCTGATACATTGTAAAATCTTTTCTGATATCATTGTAAAAATTATTTTTTTTGCTCTGATACATTGCAAAATTTATTTATCTTCTCTTTCTCTGATATATCTTAAACTCAAAATGATCTAATACCCTTTTCAAATCTTTAAGAAAATGGACAAACTATTTTTGCATTTATATTACATGCCAAAAGAATCATACTCTTTTCAAGCATATACACCTATAATGGATTCTTTTGAAATTAATGCATTAACATAAATATTTTTGTTCAAATGTTTTGTCATCATCAAAAAGGGGGAGATTGTTGCTCCTAGATTGATTTTGATGATTACAAAGCAGATTGAAGGGATACAAATAATTTTAAAATGAAAAAGTCCTTATGGTCTTCAAGGGCAAAATTATAATTTCACTAAAATCCTGATTTGATAGTACCATTTGGTAGAACAAATGATTTGAAATCTATTGGTGAAAATTTCATTGTGTTTGGATTTATATTTTTGAAGTTATGAAGGTTTGAAGTGCATGAGTCGACTCATGAGTCAACTCATGGCACTGTGAGCTGATTGGCACGCAAAAATTCTCCTTGGCATGCTAGTTTTCTGGCTTGGCACGACCTGTGAGTCGACTCATGAGTCGACCCACAAGGCATGAGTCGACTCATGAGTCGACCCCTGCTAATTTGAGCCAAGAATTTCCAGAAACGCATTCTCTGGTTTTTGCAACAGAGGTCGACTCATGAGTCGACCCCTGAAGCATGAGTCGACTCATGAGTCGACCCCTGCGACGGGAAATGTCAGCAACGGCTATTTTTTTGCCCATTTTAATTGCCATTTATGCTTCCTAAAAATCCTCTAACGGCTTTTTATCTACCTAAATTGTTTTCTCTTGCTTCTAATGCTACAAAATGCTTAAAATGATGAAAGAAATTGCAGATTAAATAGCGGATCAAACGTGAAATCAAAAATGAGAAGAAGTGAAGAACAGAAGAGAGGATCTGAAATTTGCAAGAAAAAGCTTGAGATCAACGAAAAATCCAAAAAGAAAAAGAGAGAGGATCCACAATATACCAGAGAGATTGTAAAAGAGAAAAGCAAGATCATTCAAGGAGAGAATTCTTCACGCCTATTGTTTCAACCTTGATCTAGAGATCGTTCAAAGCTTTCAAGAGATCTTCAATCAACAATCAACCTCTTCTAAAGCATTCAAGCGTTCATCCACTTTGAGAAAATCTGAAAAAGGGGTTCTTCATTTGAGTAAAGCTTTTATTGTTATATTCGCTCATTTAAGAAGCTGTTATTGTATTAATCTGTGCTCAAAATTTTCTAACTCTTTGTGAGTTTTTGTTCTTGTTTTTGGAGGATTTCCAAAACAAGGAAAGGTTGATTCGAACCTGAAATCGGAGTGTTTTGGATTTACTTGTACCCGAGAAACAAGTGATCTAGCTTGGGATAGCTAGTGTCAGAGTTTCCGACGTTTTGTATTCGGGTTGAATACAAAGGATAGTGGATTGAAATTCTCAAGTAGGATCTTGGAGAGTGGATGTAGGTGCAAGGTTAGCACCGAACCACTATAAATCCTTGTGTTTGTGGTGTACTTTATTGCTTTATCTTAATTCTTTATTATATCCTTGCAATACTGCTTTAGGTAATTAATATTGATTTAAAGTCTTTGTTTTGTTCTTCATAAGTAATCAGTTGGGCTTAAAATTTTTAGAAACCCAATTCACCCCCCCCTCTTGGGTTGCATAGCTGGGCAACAAGGGAGACCCCAGATACGTTATTCTCTAAGCTCTCATTTTTACCTAGAAACTCTGCTAAAATTTTCGTTCAAGCACTCCATTCCCGTTGAGGCAGAGAACTGACTTGAGCGTCGGAGGGCCTTGCCGGAGCAACCCCACCTCCGGTTTAGACTTCTTTTGCAGGTCTCGACGGCGATCGTGACTCCAGCTTCTCCGACGTAAGCAGATTTTTGCACCAACAGGATTGGCGCTAGAGGAAGGGGGGCCTGTGTCTTCGCAGTATCCTTGTTCTTAAAGGAGCGCTCAACGGGACCGCCCCCGGGCATCTTTTCTGGCATCCTCTCCTCCTTCCTCCACTTGGTCTTTGCTCGATGCCTCCCCGCAAGGCATCCACGCGATGATCCACGGCCTCCACGGCCAGATCTCAGGCTCCAACCTCACCTCCAGTTTCCCAACCTCCTCCTCCTCCTCCGACGACGACGGTCGGCACGGAGCAATTTGATCTGCTAGCGCAGCAGGTCAGAGGCCTCACTGAAGTTGTACAGGCCATACAATAGCAGCAGCAGCCGCAGGCATCGGTGCGCCTGGAAAGAGCATCACCGGAACACCAGAATCCGATGGTGGGGTGGGCCACTTGGGCCAGCCGTCCCGTCTTTCCTGGGAAGACGAACCCGAGGGTGGAGAGCCCTTAATCAGATCATGACTCCACCCCTGAAAGATCCCTACCTCCATTTTGCTAGAGGACCCTCGAGACCCGAAGTCGAGAGGATTTCTTGGATCGGAGACTCCAGGAGATGAACCGGTGGATCGAAGAACTCCGCCACGCTCCCCCTGCTTATGGTGAGGATATTTGCACTGACCCTCCCTTTTCTCAAATGATCATGCAGGAACCGATCCCGCCAAACTTCAAACTCCCCCAGTTCGAAAGCTACGACGAGACTTCAGACCCAGTTGATCATCTGGAAGCCTTCCGGATGATGATGCTACTTCATGGCGCACCCGATGCCATTCTATATCGAGCCTTCCCATCCACCTTGAAGGGAGCGGCGAGAAATTGGTACTCGATGCTGAAGCCGGGTACCATCTTTTCCTTCGATCAGATGAGCCACCAATTTATGGCCCATTTTGTCAGCAGCCGACGCCCCCGGAAGGGCTCGGAGTCCCTCATTAATATCAAGCAGAGGGAGGGGGAGTCCATTCGGGCCTACATCAACCGCTTCAATGTCGCAACGCTGGAGGTCCGGAATTTGGACCAATCAGTCGCAATGGCCGCTCTGAAGGGCGGCCTTCAGAAGAATGACCTTTTGTTCTCCCTGGAGAAGAAGTACCCCAGTGATTTTACTGATTTGTTGGCTCGGGCTGAAAGGTACGCCCGAGCGGAAGAAGCCTTCAAAATGAAGGATGAGGAGACCGCGAGAGAACGGCAGGTGGGAGACTCGAGTAAGCCCGCAGTCGAAAAAAGATCGAGAGAAGCTCGGTCGCATTCTCGATCCCCTCTTGGGCACAAGCGTGCCCATACTCCTCTTCGGGTACGTAGGCAGAGAAGTTCAGATCACGGGGTTCGGTGGGGTTCTCCACCGAGAAGATTCCACAACTACGCCCCCCTCAATGCCTCAAAGACCCAGGTACTGATGGAGGTCAGAGAGCAGCTCCCTAGGCCAGAGAGGATGCGCACACACCCCGGGAAGCGCAACCCAACAAGTTCTGTCTCTACCACCGCGACCACGGCCACGACATGGAGGAATGCATCCAGCTCTGAGATGAGATCGAGGAGCTCATCCGGCGAGGTCGACTCGACAGGTTCATCCGATGTCGGCCTGAGGGTATAGAAGATCGGCCAAGGGCCCTGCCGCAACCTAAACCGCCAAGGAGGGAGGAGCAGCCCGGAGATCAGCCTCCAATCGGGACCATCGACTCCATCACCGGAGGGCCTCAAAGAGGAGCAGACCTTCCACGACCATGGAACTCGAAAAACCTGTAAATGTATCACTTACGACTTTGCCCTGAATCTAAATTCCTTTCGACTTTGCATGTTCTTCCCATTTGGCATGGATTTGTTACGACTGGGGATAACCCCTTCAAACAATTAAAACAAGGTTATGTTAAGAATAGGAGGAGAACCTCATCCTAACATAAATAAAATGAAAGTTCGATTATCTTGAGATCAGATTGAGGGAGAGGCCCATATAACGGCCCTTAGGTGCCCCCATGGCCATGTTAGGAACAGGAGGAGAACCTCGTCCTAACATGAGCAAAGTCAAAGGCCCAGTTCTTTTAGACCGGATGGGGGGAGAGGCCTTACAATGCCCGAATGCGCTCCCACAGCCATGTCAGGAACAGGAGGAGACCTCGTCCTGGCATGAGCAAACTCAAAGGCCCGATTCTTTTAGATCGGATGGGGGGAGAGGCCTTACAATGCCCGAATGCGCCCCCACAGCCATGTCAGGAACAGGAGGAGAACCTCGTCCTGACATGAGCAAAGTCAAAGGCTCGGTTCTTTTAGACCGGATGGGGGGAGAGGCCTTACAATGCCCTAATGCGCACCCACAGCCATGTCAGGAACAGGAGGAGAACCTCGTCCTGACATGAGCAAAGTCGAAGGCCCAGTTCTTTTAGACCGAATGGGGGGAGAGGCCCTTGCGATGGCCCTTATGTGCCCCCACGGCCCCGTTGGGAATAGGAGGAGAACCTCATCCTAACCTGAGCTGAGATCGACTACGTCAGGAACGGAAGGAGAACCTCATCCTGATGGTGACGAAACCCGACCGCCCAACAAGATCGGATGAAGGGGAAAGGCCCCTCAACGGCACCTCCACACTTCTATGCAACCCCACGAAAGGCAAGGGGAGGACCCTCACTCCGAAAGGAGGGGAGAAATTAAAAAGGAAAGCGGTGAACTACATCAAAAATAGATGAAGGATGAACTACGCCAAAGACGTAAGGAACCTCATCTTAACAAAGACAGGAAGTTCCTACCAGGCGCCCCCGGCCTCTAAGAGGGCTCTCGACATAGGTCAAGAAAACAGCGACACCTTCAGGGTAATGCGGAGATCGGACCACCAAGCTCGAGCCTACGACCATGGACGATGAGGAAAGTAAATCAGCATGTCAACGACTGGGCACCTCCAAACGACGTCAACGTCAGACAAGTCAAAAAGCCAGAGAAGTTCGACGGGCGATAATTTAATACAATACGTGGACGAGGTAACACAAAATCCTCTTTTCATTCTATTTGCGAAATATACACTACGAAGCCCAGAAGGCCAAAGGAAGAAAAGCAAAACGACAAAAGCGAGACAAAACAACAAAAGAGAAAATGTATACATGAAAAGACGGAAGGCCAAAAAGAGCCCTAGGGAAGCTCTGCTCCTTCCGACCTAGAATTATCTGCTCCACCTCTTATCCAGGACTACCTCAGATTCTCAACTTCTTCTTCTAGCTCTCTCTTTTTCAACAGCGCATCCTGGAGCGCCCGATGAAGTCGCTGGCTTTCGTTCTCCGCCTCTCAACGCCTCTTTCTCAGGACCTCGGATTCCACCTCCACGTCCGTGATGGCCTACTGCTCGTATGCCAGCTGGATCTTCAATTACTGCAGCTCAACCGTCCTCTCCCCGAGGGCGATAGAAAGCCCTTCGGCGGTTCCTCTTAGGGACTGGAGTTCGTTGGAATCCCGAGAAGAGGTGAGCTGAGCCCTACCAGCCAGCTACCTTTGAAGACGGGCAACTTCGTCAGTCGCCACCCTGAGTCTCCCTTTATATTCATCCACCTGCCTGCGCCAACCGACCCAATACACATCATGGCTCACCTCGGCATCCTGAAGCTACTGCTGAAGGTCAGAGACCTTCTTCGACCACTCCCGATCGCCGTCAGCCCGGGCCAAGAGCCGGGACGAACTTCCCTCCAGCTGGCCAATCCTCTCCTGCGCAGCTGACAGTTCCACCCTGAGAGAACTTATCTTGACAGCTTGAGCCCAAATTCGATCACTGGCACTCTTCTTGTGTTCCTCAAGCTCCTTAGCGAAGTCCACCTTCCTCCGGCTGTACTCCATGATCCCCTTCACATGGAGATTTCGAAAGCGGGTGGCCTCTGAGGTGGCTTCAGAGTAGCCCTCCCTTAACCTGCGAAGCTCGCCTTCCATCTTCTTCGCCCTTTTTGTCGCATGAAGAACCTCCTTCTTTAGCCGCTGAATCATGGACTTCAGTGGGATCCCCTGGGGCAAGGGAAGTGCCTCGGCAAGACACTGCCATCGAGAGACTGGAGCGTCAAGGCGCGTCTCATTGCAGAAAGAAAAACAAAAAAGAAGGAAGAAGGGGGAGAAGAGAAGCCATCCACGATGAGAAATTCAACTTTATTGATTGAATGATTCTTGAAGATAAAAAGGAAAGAAAAAATTACAGTAAAAGAAAGCTACAAGGTCGGAGGTCTCAGACCTCAGAGGCAGGAGTTGGGGAGCTCGGTGTCCCTAGAAGGGGGGCTGCGGCAGCAGTAGCGACAGGAGAAGGCCCAGCCTCATCTTCAGACCCCTCACCCAAGAAGCTGAGGTCGAGCTCGGGAAATTTTCTGGCCACTTTCTCCTGGCAGAGCTCGAACCCCTTGATGAATGCTTCCTGGCCAAACCGGACGTTCAGATCTCTCATCTCCGTGGAGGCCTTGAACTCCTCTACCACAAGACCCATGGCCTCCGAGATCAAGACCGAAATCTGCTCCGTCAAATTGGTGACCACGGCCTCCGCCTTTCTCGCCGTCCCTTCCAAGGTCTATTTCTCTTCCTCCCAGGCTTGCTTTTCTCTCTCCAAGGCCTCTTGGAGGGCAACTACTTCAGCGGCCTTTTCCTTGAGGTGGGCGACTTCGGCCCGGCGATGCTCCTCCGCCTGGGCGGCATCCCTCCTCGCCCGATTCATCACCTTGATGTTGGTGAGGAGTTGGTGCCCAATCTGTAAGGACGGCTAAGGGATCAAAACAAGGGTCGAAAAACTAATTAAACGAAGATTTGTTTACCTCGAGAAAGGACCCTAGGGAGTCCCAAACCTGCTGCTCGGGATCGGCATGATCGATCCTCTCGATGACCTCAGGCAGGATGCAGCCGTCGATCAACCGCTTGATCAAGTCCCTGTCATTAAAGGGGTTCTCTAGCTCTTCTTCAAAATCGAGGGACTCGTCAGCGGTGGCCCAGCGGCTACTCGCCCTACGGGCCACCAACTTCCTTCTCCTCCCCCTCTCGACTACGGGCGCCTCCATGGAGCGGACCCCCAAAATGGGAGCCCCAGTCGGCGGACTCTTTGAAGAGGCCCGGGGGGCCGTTGGTTCGACATCCGAGGGAACGTCGATCGTTGGAGCCACCTGGACGGGTGCGGCCAAGCTCGACTCCTCCGCCCTAGCCCTCTTTGCTAATCCGGAGGCCACGGCACCCTTTCTTTTGTGGGCCTTGAGGCCTCTGGCGAGCATCCGTGCTGCTTCGGCGTCCATTCCTAAAAAAAAAAAAAAATTAATCCAAAATCAAAAATCAATAATGGGATGAAAAAGGAAGGGGTAGCATGTAAAAAAAAAAAAAGAGAGAAAAGAAAGAAGAAGAAAAAAAGAAAAGAGAAAAGAGAAGAAAAAGAAGAAGGACGGAAGAAAAGAAGAGAAAGGAAAAGATGGAGTACTCGCAGGGTCCTGAGGGCTCAGGCCGATGTTGAACAAAAATTGCTCCCTCAGAAGGTTGGGAAGGGAAGGAGCGGAGTAGTCAAGAAGCTTCCGGACAGCCTGGAGATCGTCCTCCCCCAGGCTAGGGGCCCGGTGGACAGAGTCCCTCAGAGAGCCCCAAGGGGGCAGGCCCAGCCTCAGGGTCGGGCAGTGGACGAAGAGGTATTTCTCCTTCCAATTGTGGATTGAAGAGGAGGCACCTTTCAGCAACCCCTTCTTGCCAAACTGAGGGGAGAAATACCACCAGTCCTTCGTCGAAGGATGACGCTTGAAGGTATAGAAATGCCTAAACAGAGAGAGGGACGGCTGGACCTCGACTACGTGGCAAAGGGAAAGAAACCATATCAAAAACCTAAAGGAATTCAGAGCAACCGAAGCCAAAGAGATATCTAAGAAGTGGAAGAGGATGACAACAAAGGACGGAAGCGGAAGCCGGAGCCCGGCATGAAACGCCTCCTGATACAGGCAAAAATGATCGGGTGGGGGAGTGCTAGCCCAGTCGGAGGGGTCAGGCAGCTCCAGGTCGTACTTCGAAGGAACTCCATACTGAACCCTTATCAGAAGGAGTTCATCCAGAGTCAGGGAGCATGGAATGGCACCCGACGCAAAAATCGAGCGAAGCCCAGCCCCAGATGCGGGTTCATCTACAGAATGGAGGACCTGGGGGGTTGAGGCGGAAGAACTCCCAGAACCGCTGGAAGCAGAAGTGCCGGAAGACATTTCAAATAACTTCAAATGAAGACCCTAAAGATCCCGAAGAAAATAGATGGGACAAAGGATGAGAGGTTACAGGAGACTAACTCGGAGGAATACGACAGAAGAAAATGGCGAAGAAAAAGGCCCCTAAATGGCAAGAAGAAGAACGGAGGTTCTGGGACTAACCTAGATCGCCCTGAGGGATGCAGAGGGGCGAGGAAAGGGACGACTCGAAGGATGCCTATGGCCCAAGAAGATGCCAAGGAGAATCGGGACTCTCGAAGAAGGGGCGGATACCGATAGAACTCTCAGGCGGAATAGGGCCCCTAAAGGTGGAAGGGCGGGTTTAAATAGACCCTGGGATCCGACGCCATAATGATCGCGAATCCCCCCAGACCAGCCCGCACTCGACACGTGTCCCACTCGCCACGACAGGTGGCTAAAAGCGGCTGACGGCTGACAGGGCCATTACTGCATCGTACCTGGGCCAGTGTACCAGCGAGAATTTCGAAGGGTCCCTTTGTATCGCCCCTATTCAAAAAGACTCCAGCACGCGCACATTTAATGTCGAAATATCTGGGGGTGGTCGTGCACAGGATTCAAAGGGACAACTTCGGCTGTGCAAACCTCTCTGTACTTTCTTCATTCGAAATTCAAACTCGAAAGTAGGGGGACTGGTGTTGGATATAAAATACCCTCGGTCGAAGTTCTTGATGGGATTGACCCTTGCAAGTCTCCTCCGACTTTCGACTACTGATGGCGAACTCCCATCGCTCCGCCCACAACTCCAATGCAAGTAAGCTCCGCCCGGACTCCTACGGGAGCCGGGCTCCATCACCAACTTCAACTGCTAGTAAGCTTCGTCCGGACTCCTACGAGAGCCGGGTTTTGCCCCTGACTTTAATTGCAGGAAGACTCCGCCCGGACCCCTACGGGGGCCGGGCCTCGTCCCCGACTCCGGCTGCAGACAGACCTTGTCCGGACTCCTACGGGAGCCAGACTCCGCCCACAACTCTGACCGCAAGCAGACTCCGCTCAGACTCCTACGGGAGCCGGGCTCCGTCACCAACTTCAACTACTGGTAAGCTTCATCCGGACTCCTACGGGAGCCGGACTTCGCCCCTGACTTTAATTGCAAGAAGACTCCGCCCGGACCCCTACGGGAGCCGGGCCTCGTCCCCGACTCCGGCTGCAGACAGACCTCGTCCGGACTCCTACGGGAGTCAGACTCCACCCATAACTCCAACTATCAAGTAGACTCCGCCCGAACTCCTACGGGAGTCGGGCTCCATCACCAACTTCAACTGCTGGTAAGCTTCGTCCGGACTCCTATGGGAGCCAGACTTCGCCCCTGACTTTAATTGCGGAAGACTCCGCCCGGACCCCTACGGGAGCCGGGCCTCGTCCCCGACTCCGACTGTAGACAGACCTTGTCCGGACTCCGCCCACAACTCCGACTACAAATAGACTCCGCCCAGACTCCTACGGGAGCCAGGCTCCGTCCCCGACCTCAACTGCTGGAAGGCTTCGCCCGGACTCCTACGGGAGCCGGACTCCGCCCTCGACTTTGACTGCTGGTAAACTCCGTCCGACTCCTAAGGGAGCCAGACTTCACCCCTGACTTTGAGTGCAGGTAGACCTCGCCCCGGCTCCTACGAGAGCCAGACCTCGTCTCCGACTCCGGCTGTGGGAAGACTCCGTCCGGACTCTCACGGGAGCCAGACCTCGTCCCCAACTTCGGCTGAAGGAAGACTTCGTTCGGACTCTTACGGGAGCCAGACTCTGGGCTCCTCTCAAACGGATAGCTAACCACCCCTCTCCGCCAGACACTCCAGCCGAACTTCAGCAGACAGGTCTACACTCCCTGGTGTGATGCAGCAACGACCACGATCCTGCCCCACTTCTTGCGACAGATTCCACGCGGCCCCATTGCTCCCTGGCGGGCCGCAGTAACAGCCATGACTCTGCTCCACTTCCTACGATGGATTCCGTGTGGCTCCATTACTCCCTGGCAGACCACTATGATGCCCACATTTCTGCTCCACTTCCTGCGATGGATACCGTGCGATTCTTCCTCCTCTGGCAAGTCGCGACAACGGACGCCGCTCCACTCCCCACGACAGACTCCACGTGGCGTGTCCTGGTGATAGCCATGATTCCACCCTACTACTCTTCACAACAAACTCTCCCTGACTCTGGGCAGCCCACTGCCAGATGGTTACAGACATCGCTATCAGTCTGTTGCTCCCTCCGCCTATAAAAGGGGGACCCCAGATACGTTATTCTCTAAGCTCTCATTTTTACCTAGAAACTCTGCTAAAATTTTTATTCGAGTACTTCATTCCCGTTGAGGCAGAGAACTGACTTGAGAGTCGGAGGGTCTTGCCAGAGCAACCCCACCTCCGGTTTAGACTTCTTTTGCAGGTCCCGGCGGCGATCGTGACTCCAGCTTCTCCGGCGTAAGCGGATTTTTGCACCAACAAGAACCTAACCAAATTAGAAACTCAATCTGCTCAATTAAATTCCAATCTAATCAAGAATTGACTGAACTCAAGTCTTGATCAAATCAAGAATTAATCTCTCTCACAATTAGGCTTGATCCAATTAAACTCAATCCAAATCAAACTGAATCCAATTCAATTAGACATAATCCGAACCTCAATGCTCAGTCTAATTGAGTCAATTAGCAATCTAATTACTAATTAATCATCTCATAATTTACTAATACTTGTGAATTATCTAATTGTAATATTTGTATAAAGTTAATCATCAATCATATTGATAATTTTATCCTTCAATGATTCATAATCATCAATCAGCCATCTGATTGGACAAGAACCTCTTTTGTGTGTGACCCCATAGGTTCCATTCTGTCTAATAGTAAGATATATTATGATCTCCATCACAATATCATCAAAACTCTTTTTGATGGATTGAAAAATTTTAATTTTGCCCTTCGAGAATCATCAATCATCAAGATGACACTCGATGAGTCCTACAATCTACCAATGACACCTAGCAGTATGTAGTGACAATCCAACAGAATGAAAGTATAAAGTCCTAGATGTAGTTACCATGTGATTCAGTCTTTCTATCATGAGTCCCGACTTGACGAAGGTCATGAAAAACTCGTCAAACTCCATCGTCAGTCATATGCAAGATTGGCTCGACTCGAGCTCACTTGTGAATTCCGTCGAAACTCTTTTTCAGTATTCACTCTTACTCTGGTCGGAGATTTTTTAAACTCAATCTTGTGAATTGCATAGGACTACTCCTTTTCTATCAAGATTAATAGATTCCATCTAGGTGCATCCTACTCCAAATAGTGAACCTGAACCTACAATAGCCAACATACACAGCAAAGATCTGAATGACTAGAGATCAAGAAAATATGCAGTCAAACTAGGTAGCCTCGCTATGAATAACCAACACACCACAGGTCAAAGGACCAGTCACACCACTGCAACATCGAAAAAATCACTAATGAGTGAGTAGACATCCAAGTAATTTTTCGTATTGATCACGCTCAGTGCAAGTTGTTCTCTAACAACCACCTGCACTCTCACATCAATGTCTCCACACTGTAGACTCAAGATCCATCATCCAGAAGGAAGGTGATCCATGCACCGATCTTAAATAGATTGATCACAGTCCTCCGTGATGATCCTACAATTCAGAATATTTAAAAATTAACCATTAATGATGTATGTCTCAAATTCTCAACACCTTGAGAATATACAAAATTATCTTCTTAATTTTTAGGATAAATCATGGACACATACAAAATGATTGGTAATAAAAAAATTATCCAACAAGAACAAAAATATGCCTTAGAGAAATATATGCATCAGTCAAAATTGGCTTTTAGGACATACATCTAACAAACTCTCACTTGCACTAAAGCCAATCTACTATATACCTGAGCCCCATCTTCTGAAAACAGGCTTTGGTATTTAGCTAGCTAAGTGAATTGAGCCTGTCATATTTCATATAGAGTCTACTCTCTGTACCTCTATGTATTTCTACTTAAGGCAATTGTGTATATCCCTGTTCTATGTGCTTAGACTTTTGGTGAGATCTTGACTCCTTAGTAAATACTATGGGTCATTATCTTTGTAGTACGGTGTCATGACATCTGATGTCATGATATCGAGTCTTGCAATTATCTTTGTAGTACAGTGTCATGACATCTAGCACATCTACAGCATATTCAGCTTCTATTGATCAGTTGCTTGGAATCCTTCCAACATACCAATGTTGGGAAATGTGTCCCAAAAAGCCAATCGTCAAGCTGTTGACGGTTGAGCAACCAAGTATTGTAATTGATTTGTTAATAAATAAAATACATTTGGCATTTTCATCATAAGCTTTCATCTTCTAATGAACTCCATTGTTATGATGAAGTCCTTAGGACTATTTAGATTCGATAAAGAGAGGATTTATCGATTAGTCCTTAAAACTGTTCACGACCAAATGATAGGCCGTTAATAAGGACGACAACTTCTATCGAGTATAGGTCGCTGTAGGCCATATGGGTTGGTTGTCCTCTTAACCAAAGAGTGTGGAGACACTGGTATGGCATACAGGTGAGATGTAAGGGTATATCGTCATTGAACATGACCAACTCTAGAGTCTTCTACTGTCAAGAATATCTCTGATGGGATATAGGTATAAGTGTCCCTTAGACCTGAGATCGCCTCAGTGACTTGCAAGCAACTCACTGTGCTTTGGTACTGGACTAACTAAATTTTTAATTCAGGGAGGGAAGGCTTCTGGGCACAGTCAAGTACTTGCAAAGTCAGAGTGTGATCGAGATGGGATTGACCACTCCAAGAGTTGGAGAAGAATGAGTCGCTGTATTTCAATTTAGCAAAACCTTGGCCAGGGTAATCCATCAGATGGATTTGATATTTTGAAATACAATGTGGACAACCTGATCAGAGTTGACAGTTGAACTCTGGGGTATCCTATGATCATTTTGGTCAAGGGGATGAATTATATGAAAACTATATCCGCATGGGTTCCAAGGATGTTGTTCTACACATTCGACCTATCCGGTCGTCGGGTACCATTGCTAGATGATCACTTCGATTGGTACAAAAATTTATTCCTATGCTACCAGCTTAGGTTTGGACCTATGAGGTCACACACATTAGAGTTTATGATCCGATCGGATGGTTGATCAATGATTAAGAATCGTTCTAGGGTTAAATGATCAATACGATTGACATTTAACCCAGTGTAAGTATTGCAGGAGGATCGATTAGCAATTCGATTGCTAATTGGCTTAATTTGATTAAGCCAATGGGCTGAGATTAAGTCTAATTAAATATGATTTAATTAGATTTAGTTTGGCCTTGATTGGATCAAATTCAATTGGTTTATTGGATAAGCCAAGTGCAAGGAAAAACTAGTCCTAGTTCAACTAGGACTTGGGTCAATCTAATTTCTAATTTGATTAGAAAATTAAATCAGATTTAAATCTAATTTAATCTGATTAAATTAGGTTTTTAATTGGGTTAAGACCTATTTTAATTAGGTTGATCTAATTTTGGTTTGATTTGATTTGGAAAACCAAATTAAAACAAGTCATAAGATAGAATCCTAGTAAGACTAGGATTCCACCTTGCGCCACATAAGCCTTCCCCACGCCCTCTCTCTTATTCAACGCCAATCTCCACTTACTTTGTGCAACAAAAGCCCTCTCCCAGGTCTCTCCCATGTTCACAAAAGGTTTCCTCTCTTCTTTCTTACATGGAAGGTGGTTTGGATCAAATCAAAAAGGAATAAGTTTGGATTTCGAATTCTATGAGATAGAGTTTTAGAAATCCAAAACTCTTTCAATTTTACATCGAATTTATCCAAATTTTTTTTGGAATTTTTGTGGCTTTTAGGATACACATTGTGCACCCTTTACTGATAATCCATGCATAAAAATAAGGAGGAGGTGCTCAAGAGTTGGGCGCCCCTTATCTTGCCATGTTTGGATAAGCCTTGACTAGATATTTGACCTAGACAAGGACTCTATCATATCTCTCTATATAAGATGAGTTTCTTCATGAAATTTTTAATGAAAATAGAGATTTGAGAGACCTTTGTGCCATCCAAAAATCAGAGAGAAAGACCTTTGGGTCGTGGAGATATAAAAGACGTAAGTTAGGATGTCTAGAGAGAAAAATGTGAAGAAGAAGAGGGTCTTCTTCTAGGGTTTTTTATTTTCATATCTTTCCTCCCTCCATCTTGAGTTTCCTGAGAGCGTCTCAGATCTAAAACTCCTCCTTTTACTTTCCATCTTTGAAAGAGTCCAAATCAAGAAGAAGGAGGCACCTGATCAACCATCAAAGAAGGATCAGCGCAGTACTAGCATACTGTGCTGATTTCCTGAAGCAGGACTTCTGATCGAGATTTGTGGGCTCGTGTGGATGACTCCTAGAGGTCGGATGTGTGTGCGGCTTGCAACATTATCCTTAAGCCCAGATCAGCGAGGTTAGAGTGTCTAACTTGCAAGGTAATAGATCTGATCTATTGTTTAATACATACATTAGATGAGTATAGAAACATGTTGATATGATCAACATGTAGTTTATGCTATATTTATATATTTTAATTTTTGATTTAATACTATGTAATAATCATGTAATAAAATCTTAGATCTAGAGATTCTCTGATTTTAGAAAATAAATTTTGATTTATTTTAGTCTTCCGCTGTATGATCTTGAAAAAGTTTCAAGATCTAACCCTGAAACCCTAGATATGGTTCCTTCAATTGGTATCAGAGCGAGGTTCTTTATTACATGATTATTTATACATGCTTAGATTATTTTTTAGATTAGATCTAATTTATAATCTGATTATTAAATCTAAAATTAAAATTTTAGATCAATCACAAACTGCAAGGTTGTCCTGCTGTAAGGTTTACCCCTTACAGTGCAAAGGTTGTCCTAGTTTGTGTAGATCTAGCTTTAATCATAAATTTGTTAGATATGATCTAGATTAAATTTATAATTTATTAGATTTAAAATATGTTTAAATCTGAAATAAAATCTCTTTGTTAATAATTTTTGTGCAAAGAAATTATTTAAAGTTGAAATTATTTCAATTACATGAACCTGTTTAGATTAGATCTAAAGTAGTTTCATATTTATTTCACTTGCATCTTGATTATGAATCAAACATGCAATATGGTTGGTAGAATTATATTATAAAATTATTTTACAAATATAAAAATTATTTTTTTAAAAGCCAAACCCAACCCTCAGCCCAAAACTTAATTAAGAATTAAGAAGTTGTTTGATTAGGTTCTAGGATTGTGAATTGAAGAACCTAAGACACAAATCATAACATATTGGGTTAATGGGTTAGTGGGAATTAGGTCCATTAATTGGGTTAGACCTATGGTTAGATTAAAGATGGACTTAATTAGAGAATTGACTAAATATAATCAATTATTGTCTTAGATTAGGTCAAAGATTCTCTAGATCAATTACAATAGTTGTAGTTGGTCAAGTTCATGTCTTTAACGAGAACCAAATGGACTTGATTCTTGGCTAAGCGGTCTAGCATGAACTGTTAGGTTGATTTAATCGAAACTAATTAAAACAGTTGGTGTCTAAGGTAAACCAGACCGGTGGTTTTTAATTGGGAGCCCGCTTACCTGGCCATTTCTGATGGTGTCTAAGGCAAGCTTTGGCAGACCCTCCCACTGATCGAACTTACCTGGCCTCTTGGTGAAATTATGTTTTGATCGGATCACTTGACTATTCGAGCTGACCCATGTCAGCTAGGTAAATCAGTGTGACTGATTTAGGTGCTCCTAGACCAGCCCTTTTAATGGTCTCCCTTAAGCTGACATGGTGAAGCCAGTGGGAGGATCATGATAAGCTGGTTCATCTGACCTCATCCTCTATATTATTTAAATCTTCTAAAATTATTAGGTCCTTAAAATGATAAAGTTATGGAGATAACTGAGTCATTGCCTCCCATTAAGGTGTTTGATAATGAGTCCATTAACTCAATAATCATTGCAGACCCAAAGGCCTGGTGCTTGTTGACTAATGAAATTATCACTTATCATATGACGACTTGAAAGTGTCTCTCTAATGGTGGTTAGGTGAGCCAACCAAAGTTGGGCTTAATCATTCGATTGGTTAGATACACCAAGTATGATCATGTTAATGGTTGGACCTAACTGGATCCTTACAGTGGAGGCCAAAGCCTACTGATTAGGTTTCTGAAGCAAAATTAAAATTACTAGAAATTATTTAGAGAAATAATTGATTATGAACCTACCCTTAGATGCACATAGGTTGGCCAACCAAAGTTGGGCTTGTGTGCAGTCTAAGTGGATTCTAGTACCCACTAAGGAATTAGGGTAATTCCTCGAATTAGAGGTAGAGGCTACCAATTCGAATAAAATAGTGAGAGAAATCTTTTAATTAAAGTCCAAATCTTTAGGTTTAATGAATCAATTACTAATTAGGTTATGATTCTCCTTTGTGCAAATATGGCCACTTCCCTATCGCTCCGATCATTGTTGGACAATGATAAGTTGGTGGGACCCAACTTCGGTAGCTGGTACCGAAAGTTGAAGATAGTCCTGGAGCATGAACGGATCTTATATGTGATATGGATCCTGCACCTGAGGAGCCAGCTGTCAATGCACGTGGAACAGTCAGAGACACTTACCAGAAGTGGCTCAATGATCGAACCACGGTGTGCTGTATCATGCTGGCTGTCATGAGCGACGAGTTCAGTCGTAGATTCGAGATGGCTCAGCCAAAGGACATGCTTCAAGTGTTGGAGGATGCCTTTGGTACACCCGATGATGTGGAGAGGCACAAAACTAGTTGTGCCATCTTCAATGCCAAAATACGAGATGGTGCCTCTATCACTGATCATGTATTGTACATGATCGAGCTGATGGAACGATTGAGCAAGCTCGGCTTTCCCTTGCATGAGCAGCTTGGGAAAGATGCAATACTGAACTCGCTGCCCAAGTCTTATCTCCCATTCCTCACTCATTATAGAATGACAAAGCCTGAAGTAAACTACCATGGGTTACTGGGGTTGCTTTAGAACTTTGAGAAGGATCACTAACTTCACAAGGAGTCGGTGAACTTAGTGGGAGGTTCATCTTCCAGTTCTCGATCTTTTGAGAAAGGGAAGAAGAACAAGAAGAAGAAAGTGAAGAAGGTGCAAGTTCAGGCTGGGACATCAGTGCAGAGCCAGACCAAAAAGATCAAACCTGATAAGAGTCTATTCTACTGGCAAGCACCCTAGATTAGATAGTGTGTCAGATATCTACTTTTGGCACTGTAGGCTAGGTCATATAAACAAGAACAGAATAAACAGATTGACTCAAGAGGAAATCCTCGAAGTCAGTGATTGTGAATCACTTCTAACCTGTGAGTCCTGTCTTCTTGGTAAAATGACCAAGTCACCTTTTACTGAAAAAGGTGAGAGAGCTACTGAGCTCTTGGGCCTAGTACATACTGATGTATGCGGGCCCATGAGCACCAGTGCTAGAGGTGGATATTTCTACTTCATAACTTTCACGGATGACCTATCCCAATATGGATATGTCTATCTGATGAAACATAAGTCGAATTCATTTGAAATTTTCAAAAGATTCCAAAGTGAAGTAGAAAAACAAACTGGGAAGAGTATTAAAACTCTTCGATCTGATCGAGGAGGAGAATACCTTTCTAGTGAATTTCTCACATATCTAGGAGAGAATGGGATTCTCTCCCAATGGACTCCTCCAGGAACACCACAACATAATGGTGTGTCTGAAAGGAGGAATCGGACTCTGTTAGACATGGTCCGATCCATGATGGATTTTGCTAGCTTGCCGATATCCTTCTGGGGATATGCACTCGAATCGGCCTGTTATCTGTTAAATAGGATTCCAAGTAAGTCTGTAATTAAGACTCCATATGAGATATGGACAGGGCGTAAGCCAGTACTTTCACACCTTAGGGTCTGGGGGTGTCCGGCCTATGTCAAACGATTAGTCACAGACAAACTTGGACCTAGGTCTGACAAATGCTCATTCATAGGGTACCCCAAAGAGACAAAAGGATATTTTTTCTACCATGCTGATGAACAAAAGGTGTTCATCAGCCTTAAGGCAATCTTTTTAGAAAAGGAGTTCCTTGGTGAAGGAACCGTGCCTCTAAGGTTGAACTTGATGAAGTTCAATAGGTAGAAGGACCGACACCAATAGCTGAACCTGAGTCGGATATGATTAGATCAGATTCGGAGCCCAATGTACCTGTACTATTAAGGTGATCTGGTAGAGTACCGCATCAGTCGGACAGATACTACGGTTTCTTGGTCCGAGATGGTGATCCTATCGAACTTGATGAGAATAATAAGGATCCGATCACCTATATGGATGCAATGCAGAAACCTGATTCTAAGAAATGGCTTGAAGCCATGAAATCCGAAATGGAGTCCATGAAGGTCAACGATGTATGGATATTGGTTGATCCACCTGAAGGGGTTAAACCCATTGGGTGTAAATGGATCTTCAAAAGGAAGAGGGGTGCAGACGGAAAGGTGGAGACCTATAAAGCCCGTCTGGTCGCCAAGGGGTATCGTCAATGTTATGGTATTGACTATGACGAGATATTTTCTCCTGTGGCAATGCTCAAATCTATTCAGATAATGCTTGCAATAGCTGCCCATCTGGATTATGAGATCTGGCAGATAGATGTAAAGACAGCTTTCCTGAATGGAGAGCTAACTGAAGAGGTGTATATGATACAACCTGAGGAGTTTACATCCACAGATGAGTCCAAGGTGTGCAAGCTTCAGAGATCTATTTATGGACTGAAGCAAGCTTCTCAGAGTTGGAACATGCATTTTGATAAGGTGATCAAAACGTATGGCTTCATTAAGAATGGAGAAGAGCCCTGCATCTATAAATAGAAAAATGGTCCAGTTGTGGTATTTCTTGTCTTGTACGTGGATGACATTCTCTTAATCGAGAATGACATCCCCACACTACAGGGAATAAAAGTTTGGTTGTCATCACAGTTCTCCATGAAGGACTTGGGTGAAGCATCCTACATCCTAGGGATGAAGATCTATAGGGATAGATCTAAAAGGATGCTTGGGTTATCCCAGTCCATGTACATAGACACTGTGCTGAAGAGGTTCAGCATGGAGAATTCCAAGAAGGGCTATCTACCGATAGGCCATAAAATTTCTCTCTCTAAGAAGGATTGTCCGACAACTCCTAAAGAGAAAGAGCGTATGAGTAGAGTCCCATATGCTTCAGCCGTGGGATCTATCATGTACGCCATGACATGTACAAGACCAGATGTGGCATACTCACTAGGAGTAGTGAGTAGATACCAATCTGATCCTGGAGAAAATCACTGGAAAGTGGTTAAAGCCATCCTTAAGTATTTGAGAAATACTAAGGACCAATGGTTGGTTTATGGCGAGTCAGATCTGAAACTTGTGGGGTTCACAGACTCCAGCTTCCAATCTGACCATGATGACAGCAGGAGCGTGTCAGGTTATATCTTTACTCTGAATGATGGAGCCATCTACTGGAAGAGTTTCAAGCAGCATACTGTGGCAGACTCTGTTTGTGAAGCAGAGTACATCGCAGCATCGGATGCCGTGAAGGAAGCTGTGTGACTGAGGAAATTCATCAACGAGCTCGGAGTAGCACCCTCCCTCGATGGTCTGGTACTGCTCTACTGCGATAACACTGTTGCCATAACTCAGATGAAGGAACCCAAAGCACATCAGCGGATGAAGCACATCTTGTGCCGCTTCCACCTGGTCTAAGAGATCGTGGGTCGAGGTGACGTCGACCTTCAGAAGATCGACGGAAAGGAGAACCTGATCGACCCCTTCACTAAAGCCCTGGCAATAAAGGAGTTCGACAACCACAAGTCAAAGATGGGTATTAGATACTGTGCCGAGTGGCTTTAGGACAAGTGGGAGTTGTTGGAAAATATGTCCCAAAAAGCCAATCGTCAAGCTGTTGACGGTTGAGCAACCAAGTATTGTAATTGATTTGTTAATAAATAAAATATATTTGGTATTTTCATCATAAGCTTTCATCTTCTAATGAACTTCATTGTTATGATGAAGTCCTTAGGACTATTTAGATTCGATAAAGAGAGGATTTATCGATTAATCCTTAAAACTATTCACGACCAAATGATAGGCTGTTAATAAGGACGACAGCTTCTATCGAGCATTGGTCGCTATAGGCCATATGGGTTGGTTGTCCTCTTAACCAAAGAGTGTGGAGACACTGGTATGGTATACAGGTGAGATGTAAGGGTATATCATCATTGAACGTGACCAACTCCAGAGTATTCTGCTGTCGAGAATGTCTCTGATGGGATATAGGTATAAGTGTCCCTTAGACCTGAGATCGCCTCAGTGACTTGCAAGCAACTCACTGTGCTTTGGTACTGGACTAACTGAATTTTTAATTCAGAGACGGAAGGCTTCTGGGCACAGTCAAGTACTTGCAAAGTCAGAGTGTGATCGAGATGGGATTGACCACTCCAAGAGTTGGAGAAGAATGAGTCGCTGTATTTCAATTTAGCAAAATCTTGGCCAGGGTAATCCATCAGATGGATTTGATATTTTGAAATACAATGTGGACAACCTGATCAGAGTTGACAGTTGAACTCTGGGGTGTCCTATGATCATTTTGGTCAAGGGGATGAATTATATGAAAACTATATCCGCATGGGTTCTAAGGATGTTGTTCTACACATTCGACCTATCCGGTCGTCGGGTACCATTGCTAGATGATCACTTCGATTGGTACAAAAATTTATTCCTGTGCTACCAGCTTAGGTTCGGACCTATGAGGTCACACACATTAGAGTTCATGATCCGATCGGATGGTTGATCAACGATTAAGAATCGTTCTAGGGTTAAATGATCAATACGATTGACATTTAACCCAGTGCAAGTATTGCAGGAGGATCGATTAGCAATTCGATTGCTAATTGGCTTAATTTGATTAAGCCAATGGGCTGAGATTAATTCTAATTAAATATAATTTAATTAGATTTAGTTTGGGCTTGATTGGATCAAATTCAATTGGTTTATTGGATAAGCCAAGTGCAAGGAAAAACTAGTCCTAGTTCAACTAGGACTTGGGTCAATCTAATTTTTAATTTGATTAGAAAATTAAATCAGATTTAAATCTAATTTAATCTGATTAAATTAGATTCTTAATTGGGTTAAGATCTATTTTAATTAGATTGATCTAATTTTGGTTTGATTTGATTTGGGAAACCAAATTAAAACAAGTCATAAGATAGAATCCTAGTAAGACTAGGATTCCACCTTGCGCCACATAAGCCTTCCCCACGCCCTCTCTCTTATTCAATGCCAATCTCCACTTATTTTGTGCAACAAAAGCCCTCTCCCAGGTCTCTCCCACATTCACAAAAGGTTTCCTCTCTTCTTTCTTACATGGAAGGTGGTTTGGATCAAATAAAAAAGGAATAAGTTTGGATTTCGAATTCTATGAGATAGAGTTTTAGAAATCCAAAACTCTTTCAATTTTGCATCGAATTTATCTAAATTTTTTTTGGAATTTTCATAGCTTTTAGGATACACATTGTGCACCCTTTACTGATGATCCATGCATAAAAATAAGGAGGAGGTGCTCAAGAGTTGGGCGCCCCTTATCTTGCCATGTTTGGATAAGCCTTGACTAGGTATTTAACCTAGACAAGGACTCTATCATATCTCTCTATATAAGATGAGTTTCTTCATGAAATTTTTTATGAAGATAGAGATTTGAGAATTCTTTGTGCCATCCAAAAATTAGAGAGAAAGACCTTTGGGTCGTGGAGATATAAAAGACGCAAGTTAGGATGTCTAGAGAGAAAAACGTGAAGAAGAAGAGGGTCTTCTTCTAGGGTTTTTTGTTTTCATATCTTTCCTCCCTCCATCTTGAGTTTCCTGAGAGCATCTCAGATTTGAAACTCCTCCTTTTACTTTTTATCTTTGAAAGAGTCCAAATCAAGAAGAAGGAGGCACCTGATCAACCATCAAAGAAGGATCAGTGCAGTACTAGCATACTGTGCTGATTTCCTGAAGCAGGACTTCTGATCGAGATTCATGGGCTCGTGTGGACGACTCCTAGAGGCCAGATGCATGTGCGGCTTGTAACATCATCCTTAAGCCCGGATCAGCGTGGTTAGAGCGTCTAACTTGCAAGGTAATAGATCTGAACTATTGTTTAATACATACATTAGATGAGTATAGAAACATGTTGATATGATCAACATATAGTTTTTGCTATATTTATATATTTTAATTTCTGATTTAATGCTATGTAATAATCATGTAATAAGATCTTAGATCTAGGGATTCTCTAGTTTTAAAAAATAAATTTTGATTTATTTTAGTCTTCCGCTGTATGATCTTGAAAAAGTTTCAAGATCTAACCCTGAAACCCTAGATATGGTTCCTTCAACCAATCCAACATAACTCAAGAATACATACTGATACAGATATTCTACCATCAATGTATCCTCCCACTCTTAGGTCTAATCTTTCTCCAAAGATCAAAAATAAATGCTTAGTATTTCTCAAATACTTAAGGATATTTTTCACAGCAATCCAGTACTCTCAGCCTGGATTCGATAATTATTTGCTCGTGACTCTCACAGCAAGATATATGAAATTGAGTACATAGCATGGCATACACTTATGTCCTAGAAGATAACGGATCTCTCTTGGAGGTTTCTATGCTGAACCCTTTCAGTACCTTTTCTATGTACTTGTCTATGAAAAATCAAATATCCTTTAAGATCTATTTTATAGACCTTCATTCCTAGAATATAGGATGTTTGTACTAAGTCTTTGATGAAAATTCTATATGTAACTGCATCATAACCGATGTTAACCTCCCACTGACCTTCATGTAAACACATGATTCCTCCTCACTTTTGATAAAATCAAACAATTTGATTACATCATTAAAACAACTTAATTTGACTCTGAAACTTTTGCTTAAATCCATAAATAAATTTTTACAGTGTGATCTTTATCACTGGAAGTGAAATCCATAGGCCACTGCATATAGATACCTTCTCAAGATATCCATTCAGTCAGACTATTTACACTCCATTTCTCGGGGTCGATGTCCAACATTGTCTCATTGTAGATTTTAGGATCATCTTTATGTTCCCAATCTTTTTTAAGAAACACTTTCTCTTAATCTTCTATAAGAATACCAAGTTCCTTTCAGAAGGATGGAAGATCCTACTAAATCTACAAGGTAGAGGAGGTACTATATGTACTGGCTCATCATGAAAAAATTCTACAGGTCCTATGACTCATTCTTTAGAGACTCTCTCTTTGAGTTCATCCTCTCACTGTTTCTAAGAAAACAGTATGATTGGTCACAATCATATTGTGAACCACTGAAAAGAGTAAGTGGCATCCCAAACTTTTTAGGATATCCCATAAACGAGCTCTCAAGACCTATCCTCTAACTTGTTCACCATACCATATCTCATACGGTGTGATGGAACCAACTTTAGAGGGAATCTAATTTAAACTTTAGAAATTAAAGCTTATTCTTGAAGAAACAAAGGTTAAATCAGTGAAGTTCATAATGGACCGAACCATATTTAATATAGTGTCATTCCTCCTCATAGATACCCCATTGAACTGAGGTGTATTAGGAGGATTTCATTATGAAACTATATCATTTTCTAGAGATCATCGTGAAATTCTCTATTTGGTATTGCATCCTCAATCTGATCGAAATATCTTTAAGATTTTTTTTGATTTACTTCTCTACTTTATATCTAAATTCTTTGAACCTTTCAAAGGCTTCAAATTTATATCTCATATACATACCTATACCATGACTGATCATCAATAAAGATAATGAAATAGATATAACCTTCCTCGTATGACTCATCAAATGTGCCGCACACATCAAAGTATACTAGGATAAGTATCTCAGCAGTCTTATCCTTTTGTCCCATAAAGGATAGCATAGGTATTAATTTTCAAAGAGATGATTTACAGACTAGATATGATTCAATAGTCAATGAGCCCAAAAGCTCATATTTCTCCAATCGGTAAATTATTTCTTCTCCTATATGACCTAACCTGAAGAACCACCTATATACTTCAGGTTATTTGATTTCTAGACTTTTCAAAATTAATGGCATTCATTGTTTGCTCGAATATGTTCATATATGCATCACCATGTAAATATTAGAGAACTAAATTCAAAATGATAATCACCGAGGTTAGGTGCCCACGATCACAATGCAATTTTTGCACCATCGTTGACTCAAAAGAGTCACTTCACCTTCTCTCAGCCCTTTTCCTTTTCTTAGACACTATATTGAAGTGCGTAATATGCACTAGAGTCTGATACTCAACTGGAAGAAGAGGAAATCGTAAGATCAAATTTGAGTAATTCGACATATCTTCTAAAGGTGTCTATATTTCTTTAGGCTTTTCAGATATATACCTATGAACTTTTCAATATTCATTTAGTTACCAACATATTGACCAATTCAGTTAAGGTGCTTTAATGTTTATTCATATAATAGTTTCATAAACTACTCATTTGAATCAAAAATTATAGGATCAAATTTATTAGCAATTCCTTGTGCATGATCATGTCGAGCTTCTCAAGCTCTTCATTGTCTTTGATTATTGTCAAACAATAATTATGGACAAACTATCCATCACGCATCTCATTCACTATGCGATTTTGATTATTTCACAACTATTGCAAATGAATCAACATGTCGTTGGCAGTCTATATGTCCTTATGTACATATTGGAGTTCATCAACTATAGACTCCAATTTATAGCACCTAATCTAGTTGTTAATATCCAACCATTTGTCAAGTATAGCTCGTTGACTATTGCTTGGATAAGTTGATGACATTGAGTTAACCTGGTTAAGAATATGGTTTAATTTTTACAAAGCTAAGAACTATTCTTAGATTTCTGAGCCAGAATATGTAACTAGTTTTAGTTAAGTGGTTGATATCTAAGATTCGAGCTAGAGAATTGGAAGCTGACAGAATTAACTACAGAGAATAAAGATTTAATTAGATGATTGTACTTGTAAAAATTTATTTTAGAGACTTTAAAAATAAACAAAAGCTCCCACTAATTTTTTCAAGTCTCTCACACTCTTCAGGTGGAGAAACAAAAATCCTAACATGATGAATAGTTCTAGTGGATGCTGCGGTCTCATCGATGTACGGTACCTTACCTAACAGTTATTCGTAATATGTACACCAATGCATGGATAACTTTTTATCCAGATACTTCTCCAAGCATGTTGTAGCAACTTGATCTCTAAATCCTGTGGCCTCACCTAACAGTTATTGACATATTTCTTAGTTAAATCCAATTCACCATTCACCAGTGAGCGCAAAGCCACCATTGAGTTCCTCATCTAACAATTATTGAGCCCAACCTCATCTTTATCTCGAGATATCTAATACCATTAGAGTGGTTGTATCTTCCTGATGTAATCGAACCACTATTACCAGCCGAGAATGATCAACGTCGGAAAAGGCATCCGTATCTCTACAATAGTAGAAGACTAGTAGACTTAATATTTAGTGAGAAAATTTAAGTTTAGGTCTCTTCTAATAGTCACATACAACTGATATAGATGACTAATCTGATTTAAGTCAGTACATCATCTCATGTCTGACCAACCTAGTCGACATGAGTGAACTTGAGTCAATAAGTAACCTAATAAAAAATATAATCTTCCAAAATGGTCAGATAAGTGAAGATGAGTGAGAGTCCCCTCGTTGCTTTCCTTAGACATCAACGAATTGATCAAGTCAGACAACGAAACCAATTAAAGAACCACCATCTAAGACTTGCCTTAGACACTAAATTAGTTGATTAAAATCGATCAGATTAACTTATAAACCCAGACTCAAACCATTGAACCAAATTTGGAATTGATTTAATTAATTCACATCACATGTGAATCAATTTGACTAACTACAACTAAACTCAATTTTGAGCCCCTTTGATCTAATCCTAATCAACTTTTGATTAGGTCCGATCAACTGCTCAAAATCAAAAAGGATTTTAATCTGATCTAATCATGGATCCTGTTGGTGCAAAAATCCACCTACGTCAGAGAAGCTGGAGTCGAGGGAGTCACGGTTGCCGTCGGGACCTGCAAAAGAAGTCTAAACTGGATGTGGGGTTACTCCGGCAAGACCCTCCGACGCTCAAGTCAGTTCTCTGCCTCAACAAGAATGGAGTGCTCGAACGGAAATTTTAGCAGAGTTTCTAGGTAAAAATGAGAGCTTAGAGAATAACATATCTGGGGTCCCCTTTTATAGACGGGGGGAGCAGTGGATTGATAGAGACTATTTATGATCGCCTCGTCGTGGGCCGTATGGGGCCAGAAGGAATTTATCATGAAGAGTAATGGGGTGTAGTCATGGCTGTCACCATGGCTCGCCACGTGGAATCAGTTGCGGGAAGTGGAGCGGCGTCCGTTGTCGTGACTCATCAGGGAGTGGTGGAACCACATAGGATCCACCGCAGGGAGTGGAGCAAAATCGTGGCCGTTACTGTGGCCTATCAGGGAGTAATGGAGTCGCGTAGGATCCACCGCAGGGAGTGGAGCAGAGTCGTGGCCATTACTACGGCCTACCAGGGAGTAATGGAGCCACGTAGGATCCACCGCAGGGAGTGAAGCAGAGTCATGGCCATTACTACGGCCTGTCAGGGGGTCCAGACTTGTCGGCTGAAGTTTGGTTGGAGTCTGTAGCTGGAGTCAGAGGTGAAGTCCGGCTCCCGTAGGGGCTTGGACGAGGTCTTCCTGCAGTCGAAGTTGGGGACGAAGTCTGGCTCCCGTAGGAGTCCGGATGAAGTTTGTCTGCAGTCGGGGTTGGAGATAGAGTCTGGCTCCTGTGGAGTTCGGATGAAGTTTACCTGCAGTTGAAATTGGAGACGGAGTCCGGCTCCTGTAGGAGTCCGGATGAAGTTTACCTGTAGTTGAAGTTAGAGGCGAAATCTGGCTCTTGTAGGAGTCCGGACGGAGCTTACCAACGTTCGAAGTTGAGGACGAAGTCTGGCTCCCATAGGAGTCCGGACGGAGTCTTCTTTCGATCAAAGTCAAGGGCGAAGTCCGGCTCCCGTAGGAGTCCGGACGAAGTTTGCCTGCAGTCGAAGTTGGAGATGGAGTCTGGCTCCCGTAGGAGTCCAGACGAAGCTTGTCTGCAGTTGAAGTTGGAGACGGAGTTCGGCTCTCGTAGGAGTCCGGACGGAGCTTACCAGCATTCGAAGTCGAGGACGAAGTCTGGCTCCCGTAGGAGTCCGGACGGAGTCTTCTTTCGATCAAAGTCGAGGGCGAAGTCCGACTCCCGTAGGAGTCCGAACGAAGTTTGCCTACAGCCAAAGTTGGAGATGGAGTCTGGCTCCCGTAGGAGTCCGGATGAAGCTTGTCTGCAGTTGAAGTTGGAGATGGAGTCCGAATCCCATAGGAGTCCGGACGGAGCTTACCAGCGTTCGAAGTCGAGGATGAAGTCCGGCTCCCATAGGAGTCCGAACGGAGTCTTCTTTCGATCAAAATCGAGGGCGAAGTCCGGCTCCCGTAGGAGTCCGGACGAAGTTTGCCTGCAGCCGAAGTTGGAGATGGAGTCCAGCTCCTGTAGGAGTCCGGACGAAGCTTGCCTGCAGCCGAAGTTGGAGACGAAGTCTGGCTCCCGTAGGAGTCTGGATGAAGCTTTCCTGTAGAATCCCCGAGGGGTCACTCCGGACACGAACTTCGGCTGGGGGGGTTTTACACCCAACAGATCCTATTGTAATTTAATCTCTAGATCTAATTGGTTCAACCCATACCCAAGCTCATATTTTATGCAATAAAAATTTAGATCTTAAATTCATAATTTTTAGATCCTTTAATTTTAAATCTTAATTCTCAATGAAGTACATCATGGATATAGGTTCAGTTTAGATGTCAAAATAATTTTTAATCTAAACCAATTAATATTGTATCACATACAATTTTACTATCCGTAGACATGAGTCGACTCACCCTGGATCTCGAGTCAGCTCATCTAAGATCAACAGGAATTGTAAGCCTTGGCCTGCAGATTTGAGTCAACTCCAACAAGAATGAGTCAACTTTCTAGGGACTCGAGTCAACTCGAATAGAAATCGAGTCAGCTCGACAGACATGCCAGCTACAATTTCATATTTTGATATTTTTCTTACATCATTTAAAATTTTAATTTAGATGAGAAATAATTTTCAAATCTAAACAACTTTACCATGCAACAAAAAATAAAGATACTATGGTTTTAGATCTAGGGTTTGACTGAAAAGTAAGTTTTAGACCATTGAGTGTACAAACCATGTATCATATACATCATTTTTAGATCTAAAACTAATCAAAAATACATATCAATATATGCATAAACATCTAGATTTAAAACAAAACAAAATATATATCTAACATATGTATTAAAGGATCTATATTTAAAGCATGTTTCATATGCATGCAGTTTTAGATCTAAACTATAACCATATATCACACATATATATTAAGTTTCAGATCTAAAATCAATAAAACACATATCTCATATATGTAAAATTAGATCTAAAATAATGATTAAAATACTTTGAAAATAGCTTTTCAAAAATTGATTCACATCAGATTAGGACAACCTTTTCAATATAGGGGGTAAACCCTATATCAGGACAACCCTATATCAGTCTGATGTTAATTTTTAATTATTTTAATTTCAATCTAATATAATTAAACACATCTAATTTTAAATCTAAAAGATTGATTTAAAAATTTCAAAAATAATTTTTCAAAAACTATCAATATTGTGCTAGGACAATCTTTTCAATATAGGGGATTAACCCTATATTAAGACCATCTTATATCAGCATATTTAAATCACTCATACTTTCAGATCTAAATCAAAAATTGGATTATACATGTCAAAAAAAATCAGTGGCTCTGATACCACTGTTAGAAATTGGGTAGGTAGCATGTATAAATTTCAAAATAATTTTTGATCGTAGCAGAAAATAGATCTAGGTTAAACCCCTTTAACCCTACATGCAATAGATCTAATCTATACTACCCGAGCCCTTGGATCTATGACATGCACATAATCTAAAAAATAAAAGAAAAAATATTGAGATCGAATCTCAATATCCTTGCGTGGGTCGATCTACACTGCAGTCGATGATCGTAAATATGAATGTATTCCTTTAACTGCACACATGCCCGACCTCCACAGGTATCCACACGAAGACTTGTTCCAATCAGAGGTAGGTGTCTTCACCGAGATGCTAGCTCCCTTACATAAGACTTTTCTTTGATGATTAAGGTTGTTCTCTCACAAATCTCACAGACTCTCTTGAGAACTATGGAGAACGGGAGGAGGAAGAGAGAGGGCTAGTTTTTTTTCTTATTTTTCTCTTTTTTTTAAAGGCATCCAAGTATTGGACCCTTTTTATAAGAGGGGCTAGGGATTAGGGTTTGGAGGAGGGGGCGCCACCAAAAGTTTTCATAAAATCTCTGATTGGTTTCCTTCTTATCTCCTTATCTAGATTTGAATCAAATTCAAAACAAGAAAGAGAAAAGGATCAAGATTTTTCAAGAAATATCCTGCTTTATGCTTTTGATTTGAATCATATTCATATTAGGAAAGGATAAGGATCATGACTCATTATGAAACCACTTGCCTTATCCTTTTGATTTAAATCATATTCATATTAGGAAAGGATAAGGATCATGACTCAAACCAAATCATTGAGAAGTCCCAGGGTTTTGGGATTCTGGATTTCCTATTTTGTATCAAACCAAATCTTATCTGGTTTGGACCCAAAGGGAGAAGAGAACCTAACCAAATTAGAAACCCAATATCCTCAATTAAATCCCAATCTAATCAGAAATTGACTGAATCTAAGTTTTGATCAAATCAAAAATTAATCTTCCTCATAATTAGGCTTGATTCAATCAAATCCAATCTAACTCAAATTGAATCCAATTTAATTAGACCTAATCCAAATGTCAATGCTCAATCTAATTGAACCAATTAACAATCTAATTACTAATTAATCCTTCCATGATTTACTAATACTTAGTGAATTATCTAATTGCAATATTTATATAAAGTTAATCATCAATCATATTGATGATTTTATCCTTCTGTTGGTGCAAAAATCTGCCTGCGTCGGAGAAGCTGGAGTCAGAGGAGTCGCGGTCGTCACCGGGACCTGCAAAAGAAGTCTAAACCGGAGGTGGGGTTGCTCCGGCAAGACCCTCCGATGCTCAAGTCAGTTCTCTGCCTCAACAAGAATGGAGTGCTCGAACGAAAATTTTAGCAGAGTTTTGGGATAGAGATTAGAGCTTAGAGAATAACGTATCTAGGGTCCCCCTTTTATAGACGGAGGGAGCAACAGACTGATAGCGATGTTTGTAACCGTCTGGCAGTGGGCTGCCCATGGTCAGGAGGAGTTTGTTGCGAAGAGTAGTGGAGTGGAATCGTGGCTATCACCGAAAAATGCCATGTGGAGTCTGTCACGGGGAGTGGAGCGGCATCCGTTGTCGCGACTTGCCAGAGGATGGAGGAATCGTGCGGTATCCATCGCAGGAAGTGGAGTAGGATCGTGGCCATTATTGTGGTCTGCCAGGGAGTAATGGGGCCGCACGGAATCCATCACAAGAAGTGGAGCAAAGTTGTGGCCGTTACTGCGGCCCGCCAGGGAGTGATGGAGCCGCACAGAATCCATCGCAGGAACTGGAGCAGAGTCGTGACCGTTGCTGTGGCCTGCTAGAGGGTCCAGGCCTATCGGCCGAAGTTCGGTTGGAGTACGATCTCCGTAGAAATGCTGTGGCCTGCTAGAGGGTCCAGGCCTGTCGGTCGAAGTCCGACTGGAGTGTCTGGCGAAGAGAGGTAGTTACCCGTCCGAGAGGAGCTCAGAGTCTGGCTCTCATAGGAGTCTGGATGAAGTCTTCCTTCAGTCGAAGTTGGGGATGAGATCCGGCTCCCGTGGGAGTCCGGATGGAGTCTTCCCGTAGTTGGAGTCAGAGATGAGATCTGGCTCCCGTAGGAGCCCGGGCGAAGTCTACCTGCAATCAAAGTCAGGGGCGAAGTCCGACTCCCTTAAGAGTCCGGACGAAGTTTACCAGCAGTTGAGGTCGGGGATGGAGCCCGGCTCCCGTAGGAGTCCGGACGAAACCTTCCAGCAGTTGAGGTCGGGGACGAAGTCCGGACGGAGTCTTCCTGCGATCGGGGTCGGAGACGAGATCTGGCTCCCGTAGGAGTCCGAGCGAAGTCTACCTGCAATTAGAGTTGGGGGCGAAGTCCGGCTCCCGTAGGAGTCCGGACGAAGTCTACCTGCAATTGGAGTTGGGGGCGAAGTCTGGCTCCCGTAGGAGTTCGGATGAAGTCTACCTGCAATTGGAGTCGTGGGTGGAGTCCGGCTCCCGTAGGAGTCTGGACGAAGTCTGCCTGCAGCCGGAGTTGGGGACGAGGTCCGGCTCCTGTAGGAGTCCGGGCGAAGTCTTCCTGCGGCCGGAGTTGGGGATGAGGTCCGGCTCCCGTAGGAGTCCGGGCAGAGTCTACCTGCAATTGGAGTTGTGGGCGGAGTCCGGCTCTCGTAGGAGTCTGGATGAAGTCTGCCTACAGCCAGAGTTGGGGACGAGGTCCGACTCCCATAGGAGTCCGGGCGGAGTCTTCCTGCAGTCAGAGTTGGGGACGAGGTCCGGCTCCCGTAGGAGTCCGGGCAGAGTCTACCTACAATTGAAGTTGGGGGCGAAGTCCGGCTCCCGTAGGAGTCCGGACGAAGTCTACCTGCAATTGGAGTCGTGGGCGGAGTCCGGCTCCCGCAGGAGTCTGGACGAAGTCTGCCTGCAGCCGGAGTTGGGGCGAAGTCCGACGCCCGTAGGAGTCCGAACGAAGTCTACCTGCAATTGGAGTCGTGGGCGGAGTCTGGCTCCCATAAGAGTCCGGACAAAGTCTGCCTGCAGCCAGAGTTGGGGGCGAAGTCCGGCTCCCGTAGGAGTCCGGACGAAGTCTACCTACAATTGGAGTCATGGGCGGAGTCTGGCTCCCATAGGAGCCCGGATGAAGTCTGCCTGCAGCTGGAGTTGGGGGCGAAGTCCGGCTCCCGTAGGAGTCCGGACGAAGTCTACCTGCAATTAGAGTCGTGGGCGGAGTCCGGCTTCTATAGGAGTCCGGACGAAGTCTGCCTGCAGCCGGAGTTGGGGGCGAAGTCCGACTCTCGTAGGAGTCCGGACGAAGTCTACCTGCAATTGGAGTCGTGGGCGGAGTCCGGCTCCCGTAGGAGTCCGGACGAAGTCTGCCTGCAGCCGGAGTTGGGGATGAGGTCCGGCTCCCGTAGGAGTCCGGGCGAAGTCTAGAAGATGGTCGATCATCATGGAAATTTGGGTGGAGTCCGTCCATCGTGAAGAATTCGATCGACGCTGGTGGGGGCTTATCCGTCAGCAAAACTTGGGAGTGTTGCGGGGGCTCGGCCGCCCGGGAGGTTTGAAGAGACGTCGTCGGAGGTCGGAAGTCGGTTGGATCCCCAGAGGGTCACTCCTATCATGAACTTCGGCTGGGGGGTATTTTATACCCAACACCAGTCCCCTACTTTCGAGTTCGAATTTCGAATGAAGTACAGAGAAATTTTTGCGGCCGAAGTTGCCCCCTTGAATCCTGTGCACGATCGCCTCCAGATATTTTGGCATTAAATGCGCGCGTGCTGGAGTCTTTTCGAATCGGGGTGATTCGAAGGGACCTTTCAAAATTTCCACTGGTACGTTGGCCCAGGTATGGTGCAGTAATGGCTCTGTCAGCTGTCAGCCACTTTTAGCCGCCTGCCATGGCAAGTGGGACATGTGGCGAGCACGGGTCGGCCTGGGGGGATTCGCGATCATTATGGCACCGGATCCCAGGGTCTATTTAAACCCGTCCTTCCGCCTTTAGGGGCCCTATTCTGCCTGAAAGTTCTATCGGTGTCCGCCTTTTCTTCGAGAGCCCTGACCCTCCTTGGAGTCTACCTTGGCCCTAGGCATCCTTCGAGTCATCCCTGTCCTCGCACCTTCTGCATCCTTCGGAGCGACTTAGGTTAGTCCCGGAACTTTGTTCCCCTTCTTGCCATTTAGGGGCCTTTTCTCCACCATTTTTCTTCTGTCGTATTCCTCTGGTTTGGTCTCCCGCAACCCCTCGCCCCTTGTCCCACCTGATTCCTCCAGGATCTTTAGGGTCTTCATTTGAAATGTCTTCCGGCACCTCCGCCTCTAGTGGTTCCGGGAGTTCGTCCGCGTCAGCCCCCCAGGACCCCCACACTGTAAACGAACCTGCATCTGGGGTTGGGCCTCACCTGATTTTTGCACCGGGTGCCGTTCCCTGCTCTCTGACTCTGGATGAACTCCTACTGATAAGGGTTCAGTACGGAGTTCCTCCGGAGTACGATCTGGAGCTTCCTGGTCCCGCTGACCGAGCTAGCACCCCTCCTCCTGGCCACTTCTGCCTGTATCAGGAGGCCTTCTGTGCCGGACTCTGGCTTCCACTTTCGCCTTTTGTTGTCGCCCTCTTTCGTTTCTTAGATATTTCTTTAGCTTCAGTGGCGCCGAATTTCTTTAGGTTTTTGATAGGGTTCCTCTTCCTTTGCCACGTAGTCGAAGTTCAGCCATCCCTCTCTTTGTTTAGGCATTTCTACACCTTCAAGCGTCATCCCTCGGCAAAAGACTGGTGGTATTTCTCTCCCCAGTTTGGCAAGAAGGGGTTGCTGAAAGGTGCTCCCTCTTCAATCCACAACTAGAAGGGGAAGTACCTCTTCGTCCACTGCCCGACTTTGAGGCTGGGCCTACCCCCTTGAGGCTCTCTGAGGGACTCTGTCCGTCGGGCTCCCAGCCTGGGGGAGGATGACCTTCAAGCCGTCCGAAAGCTTCTTGGCTCTTCCGCTCCTTCCCTTCCCAACCTTCTGAAGGAGCAATTTTTGTTCAACATCGGCTTGAGTCCCCAAGATCCTGCGAGTATTCCATCTTTTCCTTCCTCTTCTTTTCTCCCGTCCTTCTTCTTTTTCTCTTCTTTTCTTCTCTCTTTTTTTTTTTTTTTTTTGCGTGTCACTTCTTCCTTTTTCACCCCATCAACGATTTTTGATTGATTTTTTTTTTTCAAGAATGGATGCCGAAGCAGCACGGATGCTCGCCAAGGGCCTCAAGGCCCACAAAAGAAAAGGCGCCGTGGCCTCCGGATCAGCAAAGAAGGCCAGAACAGAGGAGACGAGCTCGACCGCGCCTGCCCAGGCGGCTCCCGCGGTCGAGGTTCCCTCGGACGCCAAACCCCCAGCTCCTCGGGCCTCTTCAAGGAGTCTCCTCACTGAGGCTCCTGTTTCGGGGGTCCGTCCCGTGGAGGCGCCCGGGGTCGAGAGGGGGAGAAGAAGGAAGTCGGTGGTCCACAGGATAAGTGGCCATCGGGTTGCCATCAAAGAATCCCACGGTTCAGAAGAAGAGCCGGAGAATCCCTTCAATGACAGGGACCTGATCAAGCGGTTGATCGACGGCTGCATTCTGCCCGAAGTCGTTGAGAGGATTGATCGCGTCGATCTTGAGCAGCGGGTTTGGGACTCCCTAGGGTCCTTTCTCGAGGTAAACAAATCTTCATTTAATTGGCTTTTCGACCCTTGTTCTGATCCCCTAGCCGCCCTTGCAGATTGGGCACTAGCTCCTTGCCAATATCGAGGCGACGAACCAGCCTCAAAGAAAAGGCAGCCAAAGTAGTTACCCTCCAAGAGGCTCTGGAGAAAGAAAAGCAGGTCCGGGAGGAAGAGAAGCAGACCTCGGAGGAGACGGTGAGGAAGGCAGAGGCCGAGGTCGTAAATTTAGTGAAGCAGATCCCGGTCCTGGTCTCGGAGGCCAGGGTTCTTGCGGTGGAGGAGTTCAAGGCCTCTGCGGAGATGAGGGATCTGAACGTCAGGTTTGGCCAAGAAGCATTCATCAAGAGATTCGAGCTCTGCCAGGAAAAGGTGGCCAAGAAATTTTTCGAGCTCGATCTCAGCTTCTTGGGCGAGGAGTCTGAAGATGAGGCCAGTCCCTCTCCTGCTGCTACTGCTGCCGCAGCCCCCCTTCCAGGGACACCGAGCTCCCCAACTCCTACTGCAGAGGTCTGAGACCTCCGACCTTGTATATTTCTTTTACTACAATTTTTTCTTTCCTTTTTGTCTTTAAGAAACATTCAATCAATAAAGTTGAGTTTCACCTTGTGGACGGCTTTTCCACTCTTCTCCACTCTTCCTTCCTCCTCCTTTTTGTTTTTCTTTCTACAATGAGACATGCCTTGACGCTTTTGTCTCCCGATGGCAGTGTCCTACCGAAGTGCTTCCCCTGCCCCAAGGGATTCCACTGAAGTCCACGATCCAGCGCCTGAAGAAGGAAATTCTTCATTTGACGAAAAGGTCGAAGAAGATGGAAGGCGAGCTTCGCAGGTTGAGGGAGGGTCACTCTGAAGCCACTGCGGAGGTCACCCACTTTCGAAACCTCCACGTGAAGGGGATCATGGAGTACAGCCGGAGAAAGATGAACTTCAAGAGGGAGCTCGAGGAACACAGGAAGCACGCCAGCGATCGATCTTGGGCTCAAGCTGTCAAGATCAGTTCTCTTAGAGTGGAGCTGTCGGCTGCACAGAAGAGGATCAGCCAGTTGGAAGGAAGCTCATCCCGACTTTTGACTCGGGCCGACAGTGATCGGGAATGGTCGAAGAAGGTCTCCGACCTCCAGCAATAGCTCCAGGATGCCGAGATGAGCTATGATGCGTACCGGGCTGGCTGGCACAAGCAGGTGGATGAATACAAGGGGAGACTCAGGATGGCGACCGATGAGGTCGCCCGCCTCCAGAGGCAGCTAGCTGGAGGGGCTCAGCTTGCTCCCGCTCTGGATTCCAGTGAACTCCAATCCCTGAGAAGAACCGTAGAGGAACTATCTGTCGCCCTTGAGGAGGGGAAGGTCGAGCTGCAGCAATTGAAGATCCAGCTGGTATGCGAGCAGCAGGCCGTCAAGGATGCGGAGGCAAAATCTGAGATCCTGAGAAAAAGTCATCGAGAGGCGGAGAACGAAAGCCAGCGATTTCACCGAAGATACATGGAGATATTAATAAGAGAGAGGAAATTGAAAGCAGAAGTTAAAAGTTTAAGGCACTCCCTGACGAGGGTCGAAGCCGAAAGTTCGAGATCGGAGGAAGCCGGGCCCCCTTAGGGCTCTTTTTGTCCTTTGTTCCTCTAAGTGTCATCTTTTGTTGCTTGTCTGTTTGTCGTCATTGTTGTCGTTGTTGATTTTGTCATTTTTTTTTTCTTCTTCGGGCTCCCAGGCTCTGTAACGCATGTTTTACCAATGAAATGAAAAGGTCTTTGCTATCTTACCCGTATGTCATGTTGAACTGTCGTGTGCCGGACTTCTTTCATTTTTGTCCCGCGTTATGTCGATGTTGTTCCAGGATTCCTCGTTCATCTGTGCATTAGGTCGTCATCGCCGAGTTTCTGGTTCGGCGTCGACACCGTTTGGAGGTTTCTAGTTATCGCCGTGTCGGTTTGCCTTTCGTTTGCGACCTTAGATCTTACTCTCTCTTCCTCCCTCTTCATAGAGATGAGGTCCCTTGTGTTTTTAATGTAGTTCGGCCTCCATTTTTCATTGGGGTAGGGGGTCGCGGTGGCGTAGAGGGGTCGTCGCGAAAGTTTTCTTTTTCTTGCCGGGTCTCGAACGGCCGGACCTTAGTCGGCGTCGCGAAGAGGTTCTTCCCCTATTTATGATGTGGTCAATTTTAGCTCAGATTAGGATGAGACTCTCCTTCTGTTCCTAACGGGGCTGTTGGGGGCACATATGGATGCTGTATGGCCTCTCCTCCTACCCGATCTGAGTGTAACCAAGCCTTCAACTTTGCTCATGTTAGGGCGAGGTTCTCCTCCTGTCCCTAACATGGCTGTGGGGGCGCATATGGGTGCTATTTGGCCTCTCCCCCCATCCGGTCTAAGAGGAACCGGGCCTTCGACTTTGCTCATGTTAGGGTGAGGTTCTCCTCCTGTCCCTAACATGGCTGTGGGGGCACATATGGGCGCTGTTTGGCCTCTCCCCCCATCCGATCTAAAAAGAATCGGGCCTTCGACTTTGCTCATGTTAGGGCGAGGTTCTCCTCCTGTCCCTAACATGGCTGTGGGGGCGCATGTGGGCGTTGCAGGGCCTCTCCCCCCATCCGGTCTAAGGAGAATCGGGCCTTCGACTTTGCTCATGTTAGGGCGAGGTTCTCCTCCTGTCCCTAATATGGCTGTGGGGGTGCATGTGGGCATTACAGGGCCTCTCCCCCCATCCGGTCTAAGGAGAATCGGGCCTTTGACTTTTCTCACATTAGGGTTTGTTTTTGTGGCCCGAAGGGGTCGTCCCCTGTCGTTACAAGTCTGTGCCAAAAAGGAAAAGATATGTAGATCTGAAAGGAATCCTGATTTAAAATAGAGTCGTTCGTTATATATTTACAAGTTTTCAAATCCTAGCGCTGTGGAAGGTCTGCTCCCTGTCGGGGTCCTCTAGAGACGGAGTTGATGATCCCGATTGGAGGCCGATCTCCGGGCTGCTCTTCCCTCCTTGGTGGCTCAGGCTGCGGCAGGGCCCTTGGCCGATCTTCTCTACCCTCAGGCCGGCGTCGAATGAATCTGTCGAGTCGACCTCATCGGATGAGCTCCTCGATCTCATCTCAGAGCTGGATGCATTCCTCCATGTCGTGGCCGTGGTCACGATGGTAGAGGCAGAACTTGTTCAGATTGTGCTTTCCGGGGTGTGTGCGCATCCTCTCTGACCTAGGGAGCTGCTCTCTAACCTCCATCAGCACCTGGGTTTTTGATGCATTGAGGGGGGCATAGTTGCGAAATCTTCCTGGGGAAGAACCCTGCCGAGCCCGACGATCCAGGCTTCCCTGCCTGCGTGCTCGAGGAGGAGTCTGGACGCGCTTGTGCCCGAGAGGAGTTCGAGAATGTGGCCGAGCTTCTCTCGACCCTTTTTCGACTGCGGGCTTACTCGAGTCTCCCGCCTGCCGCTCTCTCACGGTCTCCTCATTCTTCATTTTGAAGGCTTCTTCCACTCGAGCGTACCCTTCGGTCTGAGCCAACAGGTCAGCAAAATCTCTGGGGTACTTCTTTTCCAGGGAGAATAAAAGGTCGTTCTTCTGAAGGCCGCCTTTCAGGGCGGCCATCGCTACCGATTGGTCCAAGTTCTGGACCTCCAATGCGGTGATATTGAAATGATTGATGTAGGCCCGAATGGACTCTCCCTCCCTTTGCTTGATGTTGATGAGGGACTCCAAACCCTTTCGGGGATGCCGACTGCTAACAAAATGAGCCACAAACTGGTGGCTCATCTGATCAAAGGAAAAGATGGTACCCGACTTCAGTGCCAAGTACCAGTTTCTCGTCGCTCCCTTCAAGGTGGATGGGAAGGCTCGACATAGAATGGCGTCGGATGTGCCATGAAGCAGCATCATTGTCCGGAAGGCCTCCAGGTGGTCAACCGGGTCCGAAGTTCCATCGTAGCTTTCGAATTGAGAGAGTTTGAAGTTTGGCGGGATCGGTTCCTGCATGATCATTTGAGAAAAGGGAGGGTCAGTACAAATGTCCTCACCATAAGCGGGGGGAGCGTGGTGGAGTTCCTCGATCCACCGGTTCATCTTCTGAAGCCTCCGGTCCAGAAAATTCTCTCGACTACGGGTCTCGAGGGTCTTCTGGCAGGATGGAGGTAGAGATCTTTCACGGGTGGAATCATGGTCTGATTGGGGCTTTCCACCCTTGAATTCATCTTTCCAGGAAAGACTGGGCGGCTGGCCCAAGTGGCCCGTCCCACCGCCAGATTTTGGAGTTCTGGCGACGCACTTTCCGGTCGCACTGATGCCTGCGGCTGCTGCTACTGTTGTATGGCCTGCACAGCTTCAGTGAGGTCTCTGACCTGCTGCACCAGTAGGTCGAATTGCTCCGTGCCAACCGTCGCTGCCGGAGGAGGGGGTAGAGGCTGGGAGACTGGAGGTGAGGCCGGAGCCTGAGATCTGGCCGCGGAGGTCATGGATCGCCGTGTGGATGCTTTGTGGGGAGGCATCGGGCGAAGATCAAGTGGGGGAAGGAGGAGTGGATGTCAGAAAAGATGACCGGAGGCGGTCCTGTTGAGCACTCCTTTAAGAACAAGGGTGCTACGAAGACACAGCCCCTCCTTATAGCGCCAATCCTGTTGGTGCAAAAATCCGCCTGCACCGGAGAAGCTGGAGTCAGAGGAGTCGCGGTCACCGCTGGGACCTGCAAAAGAAGTCTAAATCAGAGGTGGGGTTGCTCCGGCAAGACCCTTCGACGCTCAAGTCAGTTCTCTGCCTCAACAAGAATGGAGTGCTAGAACGAAAATTTTAGCAGAGTTTTGGGATAGAGATTAGAGCTTAGAGAATAACGTATCTGGGGTCCCCCTTTTATAGGCGGAGGGAGCAACAGACTGATAGTGATGTTTATAACCGTCTGGCAGTGGGCTGCCCATGGTCAGGAGGAGTTTGTTACGAAGAGTAGTAGAGTGGAATCGTGGCTATCATCGGGACATGCCACGTAGAGTCTGTCGTGGAGAGTGGAGCGGCGTCCGTTGTCACGACTTGCCAGAGAATGGAGGAATCGCACGGTATCCATCGCAGGAAGTGGAGCAGGATCGTGGTCATTATTGTGGTCTACCAGGGAGTGATGGAGCCACGCAAAATCCATCACAGGAAGTGGAGCAGAGTCGTGGCCGTTGCTGCAGCCCGCCAGGGAGTGATAGAGCCGCGTGGAATCCGTCGCAGGAAGTGGAGCAGAGTCGTGGCCGTTGCTATGGCCTGCTAGAGGGTCCAGGCCTATCGATCGAAGTCCGGTTGGAGTACAATCTCCGTAGAAATGCTGTAGCCTGCTAGAGGGTCCAGGCCTATCGATCAAAGTCCGGCTGGAGTGTCTGGCGGAGAGAGGTGGCTAGTTACCCGTCCGAGAGGAGCTCGGAGTCCGACTCTCATAGGAGTCCGAACGAAGTCTTCCTTCAGTCGAAGTCGGGGATGAGGTTCGGCTCCCGTGGAAGTCCGGATGGAGTCTTCCCGCAGCTGGAGTCAGAGACGAGATCTGGCTCCCGTAGGAGCTCGGGCGAAGTCTACCTGCAATCAAAGTCAGGGGTGAAGTCCGGCTCCTTTAGGAGTCCGGATGAAGTTTACCAGCAGTTGAGGTCGGGGATGGAGCCCGGCTCTCGTAGGAGTCCGGGCGAAGCCTTCCAGCAGTTGAGGTCGGGGATGAAGTCCGGACGGATTCTTCCTGCGGTCGGGGTCGGAGACGAGATATGGCTCCCGTAGGAGTCCGGGCGAAGTCTACCTGCAATTGAAGTTGGGGGCGAAGTCCGGCTCCCGTAGGAGTTCGGACGAAGTCTACCTGCAATTGGAGTTGGGGGCGAAGTCTGGCTCCCGTAGGAGTCCAGACGAAGTCTACCTGCAATTGGAGTCGTGGACGGAGTCCGGCTCCCGTAGGAGTCCGGACGAAGTCTGCCTACAGCCGGAGTTGGGGACGAGGTCCGGCTCCTGTAGGAGTCCGAGCGGAGTCTTCCTGCAGCCGGAGTTGGGGACGAGATCCGGCTCCCGTAGGAGTCCGGGTAGAGTCTACCTGCAATTGGAGTTGTGGGCGGAGTCCGGCTCCCGTAGGAGTCCGGACGAAGTCTACCTGCAGACGGAGTTGGGGACAAGGTTCGGCTCTCGTAGGAGTCCGGGCGGAGTCTTCCTGCAGCTGAAGTTGGGGACGAGGTCTGGCTCCCGTAGGAGTCCGGGCAGAGTCTACCTGCAATTGGAGTTGGGGGTGAAGTCTGGCTCCCGTAGGAGTCCGGACGAAGTCTACCTGCAATTGGAGTCGTGGGCGGAGTCCGGCTCCCGTAGGAGTCTGGACGAAGTCTGCCTGCAGCCAGAGTTGGGGGCGAAGTCCGGCTCCCGTAGGAGTTCAAACGAAGTCTACCTGCAATTGGAGTCGTGGGCGGAGTCCGGCTCCCATAGGAGTCCGGACGAAGTCTGCCTGCAGCCGGAGTTGGGGGCGAAGTCCGACTCCCGTAGGAGTCCGGATGAAGTCTACCTGCAATTGGAGTCGTGGGCGGAGTCCAGCTCCCGTAGGAGTCCGGACGAAGTCTGCCTGCAGCCAGAGTTGGGGGCGAAGTTCGGCTCCCATAGGAGTCCAGACGAAGTCTACCTGCAATTGGAGTCGTGGGCAGAGTCCGGCTTCCGTAGGAGTCCGGACGAAATCTGCCTACAGCCGGAGTTGGGGGCGAAGTCTGGCTCCCGTAGGAGTCCGGACGAAGTCTACCTGCAATTGGAGTCGTGGGCGGAGTCCAGCTCCCGTAGGAGTCCGGACGAAGTCTGCCTGCAGCCAGAGTTGGGGATGAGGTCCGGCTCCCGTAGGAGTTCGGGTGAAGTCTAGAAGATGGTCGATTATCGTGGAAATTTGGGTGGAGTCCGTCCGTCGTGAAGAATCCGGTCGACGCTGGTGGGGGCTTATCCGTCAGCGAAACTTGGGAGTGTTGCGGGGGCTCGACCACCCGGGAGGTTTGAAGAGACGTCGTCGGAGGTCGGAAGTCGGTTGGATTCCCGGAGGGTCACTCCTGTCATGAACTTCGGCTGGGGTGTATTTTATACCCAACACCTTCAATGATTCATAATCATCGATCAGCCATCTGATTGAACAAAAACCTCTTTCGTGTGTGACCCCATAGGTTCCATTTTGTCTGATAGTGAGATATATTATGATCTCCATCATAATATCATCGAAACTCTTTTTGATGAGTTGAAAAATTTCAACTCTATCCTTAGAGAGTTATCGATCATCAAGAGGACACCCGATGAGTCCCACAATCCACCAGTGACATCTACAAGTATGTAGTGACAATCCAGCAGAATGAAAGTATAAACCTCTAGGTGCAGTTACCATGTGATTCAGTCCTTCTATCATGAGTTCCGACTTGATGGAGGTCATAAAAAATTCATCAAATCCCATCGTCAGTCATATGCAAGATTGACTCGACTCGAGTTCACTTCTAAATCTCATAGAAACTCTTTTTAAGTATTCACTCTTACTTTAACTAAAGACTTCCTGAACTCAGTCTTGCGAATCACATAGGACTACTCTTTTTCTATCAAGATCGATAAATTTTATCTAGGTGCATCCTACTCCAAATAGCGAATCTAGACCTACAATAGCCAACATACACAGCAAGGATCCGAATGGCTAGGGACCAAGAGAATATGCAGTCAAACTAAATAGCCTCTGTTGCCCAGCTATGCAACCCAAGAGAGGGGGTGAATTGGGTTTCTAAAAATTTTAAGCCCAACAAATAACTTATGAAGAACAAAACAATAGCTTTAAATCAATATTAATTATCTAAAGTAGTATTGCAAGGATATAATAAAGAAATAAGATAAAGCGATAAAGCACACCACAAACACAAGGATTTATAGTGGTTCGGTGCTAACCTTGCACCTACATCCACTCCCCAAGATCCCACTTGGGAATTTCAATCCACTATCCTTTGTATTCAACCCGAATACAAAACGTCGGAAACTCCGACACTAGCTATCCCAAGCTAGAATACAAGATGTCGGAAACTCCGACCCTAGCTATCCCAAGCTAGAACACTTGTTTCTCGGGTACAAGCAAACCCAAAACACTCCGATTTCAGGTTCGGATCAACCTTTTCTTGTTTTGAAAATCCTCCAAAAACAAGAGCAAAAACTCACAAAGAGTAAGAATATTTAGAGCACAGATTAATACAATAACAGCTCCTTAAATGAGCAAATATAACAATAAAAGCTTTACTCAAATGAAGAACCCCTTTTTCAGATTTTCTCAAGATGAATGAACGGTTGAACGCTTGAAAAGAGGTTGATTGTTGATTGAAGATCTCTTGAAAGCTTTGAACGATCTCTAGATCAAGGTTGAAACGATAGGCGTGAAGAATTCTCTCCTTGAAAGATCTTCCTTTTCTCTTTCACAATCTCTCTGGTATATTGTGGATCCTCTCTCTTTTTCTCTATGGATATTTCGTTGATCTCAGGCTTTTTCTTGCAAATTTCGGATCCTCTCTTCTGTTCTTCTCTTTTTCCTCTCTTTTCTCTTCACATTTGATTTCACGTTTGATCCGCTATTTAATCTGCAATTTCTTTCATCATTTAAAGCATTTTGTAGCATTAGAAGCAAGAGAAAACAATTTAGGCAGATAAAGAGCCGTTAGAGGATTTTTAGGAAGCATAAATGGCAATTAAAACGGGCAAAAAAATAGTCGTTGCTGACATTTCCCGTCGCAGGGGTCGACTCATGAGTCGACTCATGCTTCAGGGGTCGACTCATGAGTCGACCTCTGTTGCAAAAACCAGAGAATGCTTTTCTGGAATTTCTTGGCTCAAATTAGCAGGGGTCGACTCATGAGTCGACTCATGCCTTGTGGGTCGACTCATGAGTCGACTCACAGGTCGTGCCAAGCCAGAAAACTAGCGTGCCAAGGAGAATTTTTGCGTGCCAATCAGCTCACAGTGCCATGAGTTGACTCATGAGTCGACTCATGCACTTCAAACCTTCATAACTTCAAAAATATAAGTCCAAACACAATGAAATTTTCACCAATAGATTTCAAATCATTTGTTCTACCAAATGATACTATCAAATCAGGATTTTAGTGAAATTATGATTTTGCTCTTGAAGAGCATAAGGACTTTTTCATTTTAAAATATTGTATCCCTTCAATCTGCTTTGTAATCATCAAAATCAATCTAGGAGCAACAATCTCCCCCTTTTTGATGATGACAAAATATATGAACAAAAATATTTATGTTAAAGCATTAATTTCAAAAGAATTCATTATAGGTGTATATGCTTGAAAAGAGTATGATTCTTTTGGCATGTAATATAAATGCAAAAATAGTTTGTCTATTTTCTTAAAGATTTGAAAAGGGTATTAGATCATTTTGAGTTCAAGATATATCAGAGCAAGAGAAGATAAATAACTTTTTCTATGTATCAGAGCAAAAATAATTTTTACAATGATATCAGAAAAGATTTTATAATGTATCAGAGCAAGAAAATTTTTAATGTATCAGAGAGAATTTCATACAATATCAGAGCAATTGTTATAATATTTTAGAGAAACCTTCACACTGTATCGGATCAAATGTTATCATGTATCAGATCAAGTTGAAAGAAATTGTAGGATGTATCAGAGTAAAATAAATTTCTTATTGATGTATCAAGGTGAGTAAAATTTCAAAAGCAAGTTTGAATATCAGAGCTTATATATAAAAAATACTTATTTGCATTGTACTCATGATTTTGCTTTTGATGGATGACCTTTTTTTTAAGTTCTGTCTGATACCAAATTTCGATACCAAATTTCTCAAAGTTTTGTTTAATCTTTCAATCCTTGTTTTTTTTAATTTCTCCAATATTTGTTTCCCAATATATATATATTTTTAATCTTCCAATTTTTATTTAATTTCTCAAGTTTGGTTTAATCTTTCAATTTTCTTTAATTTCTCCAATATTTGTTTTAATTTCTCCAATCTTTGTTTTTGTTTAATTTCTCCCCCTTTTTCTCATAATTTAGGATTTTGCTTTTTGTTTAATTTCTCCCCCTTTTTTAATTTCTCTCCCTTTTTCTTTCATAATTTATGGTTTTGCTTTTAATGAGTTGCTTGCTTTTTGTTTAATTGTTTACTTTCTCCCCCTTTTTGACATCATCAGACATAGTTAACTCTTTCTTTTCTTTTTCTGAAATATTCTTTAATTTCTTCCTCTTTAGAGTTTTTCACAGATGTTTTTCACAGATGTTTGCTCCCCCTTAATATAGCAATTATCAATAGCAAACAACAACAAGGAGAAGATAATATTTCAACAGATGTATCAGAGATTGAAATATAACCAAAATATAATCATTACAAAGATATAGGTAAAAGATGATTTCATTAATATCATAATTGTTTCAATACATAAAATTCAACCAGCTAAATGTCAATACATGGCCCCAAGGTATAGATCCTAGAACAAGATACTAACTCCTAGAACCTAGTAAAGATCAAGATAAGTCAATGATCAAGACAAATCATGGATCGGAGTCATCAGATATGGTATGAGAAGATGATGGATCAGAAGTGCGTCCTCTACCCCGTCTGCCTCTGCCACGAGTAGGAGAACGAGATGAACTGGGAGGCTGAGAACGCTGAGATACTAGGGCTGATACCATGAGTCTGATAGAATCAAGTATGTTCAGTGCTCTGGAAACAGATTGAAGTAGAGCAGTGAACTGAGTGGTAGCATGCTCACTCGATCCTCTGATCTCTTTCCTCAGTAGCTCATATCCACCTTCTAATGCTCCTCTGAGCCTTCCAGCCTCTGCAGTGAGGTCTGTGACCTCAATAGTAGACTCCTGTGGCTGGGGATGGGCCAATGCAAGGACTTGCCCCTGCAAGTCAAGAACTCTGCCAGTAAGTCTCCAGACTGTATCCTCAAGCTGCTGTATCCTGACGGACTGATCTGAAATCATCTGAAATACAGTGGAGATGTGGGGAGTAATGGTCTGATCAGAAGAAGTAGCTCCAGGTGCAAAAGAAGTACTACTTCACTGGCTAGACAACAAAGAAGCCACACACTGAGATATATGCTCGATCTGATCATCAGCCAGTCTGAACTCTGATGGAGGTGCTCTGCTCTCTGGCTGATACACTGGTGTGGGCATCCTAGTAAACTCAGAAGGGCTAGCCTCAGTATCAGGAATGAACTGGGTATCTGGTGAAGCTGCCCTGAAATCATGTACAGGAGAAGATGGACCTTCTTCATCTACTCTGCCTTCAGTTCTGTCTTCAGCTCTTTCCTCAGCTCTCTCCTCAGCTCTTTCTTCAGAGCCCTTGATCCAACCACCAACAGTCTTTGTAATTCCCATTCGGTGCAGGCTGTGTTGGTTGAAAGTGTCCACATGTGAGAGCTTGGTAGGTGTCTCCCCCTCACAGCTAACTCCAAACCTCCTAAAAACTCTAGTAAGGGCCATACCATAAGGCAAGTGTGCCTTGGATCTATTCAAAGTTTCTCTCATGGCCTCTATCATAAGTGCAGGGAGGTTTAGGGGGGTCTGAGTGATGATATGAAACATGACACATACATCTCTGCCAGATAGTAAGTCATGTCTACCACTCCTAGGAAAGAATAGTTTTGTCACAATCTGATGCAGGACCCTCATCTCAATGGACAGTAGCTTTGCTTCCAATCTGTTTAAACTTCCTGAAAAAGCTTCTCCTAAGATAATTCTGATCCCCTCTTCTTTAATTGGGAGTTCCATATATGAGTATCCTTCACTAGGCAACTGAAGTATTTCTCCCAATATCCGAGAATCCAAGCATATGTCAATCCCTTTAACAGTTGAAGTCACTGACCCGTTTCCATAATTTAGGTTCTGGTAGAACTCTCTGACTAGATCAACATAGGTGACTTCCTTAAGAGAGCAATGAAGTTCCCATCCTTGATTTTTGATCTTGGTAGCAAAAGTAAAGCCTTCTTTCTCAAAGAACCGAAAATCTATATTTTTCCCGGTTTCTACTTTTCTATCAGAAAGAGGATTTACACAGGGGCTTCTGGAGGATTGAGAGAAACCTTGAGCAGGTACTGAAACTGGATTGGGAACAGTGAAAGACTGAGCATGCCTTTTCTTTCGGACAATTTCCTCAGGCTCACGGATTGACTTTCTTCTTTGGGGAAGCTTCATTTTTGGAGCCATATCCACTATAGTAGTAGGCAAGGAGAATTGAATTGAGTGGAGGAGGGATCACAAGCGAGTAAAGAAGGATTTTGGTGGAGAAAAGAAGTGAATTTTGGAAGTTCGGTGAAGTGCTAGGGCACGTTCCAACCGCGCCAAGCAAAGCGAGAAAGCACTGAAATCTCTTTTCCAAAGAGGCGATTTTTGGTGGAGAGAAGGAGGTAGAATTGCCTCGAATTTGATCCTTGGATTTGGAGCAAAAGGAGTTGGAGAAGACGGCTTTTGGAAGAAGAACGATGGGAAGATGAGTCGTCTCACAAACAGGGTTCCCATTTAAAAAACAATGAGCCCGTGGAAAGTTTGTGGGATTTACAAGTTTGCCATTGAGTCGACTCATGGGGGTCGACTCATGAAGTTCAGAAAATCAGGAAAAATACAAATAAATTCCAGAAAAATTCAAAATTTTGGGAGAAGGAATTTTGCTCAATGATAAGTTTTTAGAGAGATAAAACTGAGCTTTTGGAACCAGGATAGTTGTTGGAAATTGAGCTCTAAGAATATTTGATAATAATTAAGAGAAGTTTAGGCAAATGGATCTATAATTCCTAGATTTCTCCTAATTTCACAGAATCTATCCTCACTAAGGGCCTTTGTAAAGATATCGGCTAATTGATTTTCAGTGCAAACATATTCAAGAATTATATTTTTGTTTTGAACATGTTCTCTTATAAAATAATGTCTTATTTCAATATGTTTAGATCTTGAGTGTTGTATTGGATTTTTAGATAGATTTATGGCACTTGTATTGTCACATTTTATTGGAGTTTCATTAAGTTTGATTCCAAAATCTTCGAGTTGTTGCTTAATCCACAAGATTTGAGCACAACAACTTTCGGCTGCAATGTATTCGGCCTCAGCCGTAGACAGTGCCACCGAATTTTGTTTCTTGCTAAACCATGAGATTAGGTTAACTCCAAGAAATTGGCAAGTTCCACTTGTGCTTTTTCTATCTAATTTACATCCAGCAAAATCAGCATCAGAATATCCTAACAAATTAATTTGTGAGTCCTTAGAGTACCATAACCCTATAGTTTGTGTACCATTTAAGTATCTAAGGATTCTTTTAACAGCATTCAAATGAGATTCCTTAGGATTAGATTGATATCTTGCACATAAGCAAACACTAAACATGATATCAGGCCTACTTGTAGTTAGATATAATAATGAGCCAATCATACCTCTGTAGTATTTTAAGTCTACGCTTTTACCTTCATCATCCTTGTCAAGCTTACTTGAGGGACTCATTGGTGTGCCAATAGGTTTGCAGTTCTCCATTCCAAATCTTTTGAGTAGTTCCTTGGTGTACTTGCTTTGGGTGATGGAGATTCCCTCTTTTGATTGTTTGATTTGGAGTCCGAGGAAGAAGGTGAGTTCTCCCATCATGCTCATCTCGAACTCTCCCTGCATAAGCTTAGCAAAGTCTTGACAAAGGGATTCATTAGTAGACCCAAAAATTATGTCATCAACATAAATTTGTATAATTAGCATATCATTTTGGTTTCTTCTAATAAATAGGGTTGTGTCTACATTGCCTCTTGAGAAACCATTATTTAGTAAAAATTTGCTTAGCCTCTCATACCATGCTCTAGGTGCTTGTTTTAGACCATATAAAGCTTTATTTAATCTAAAGACATGATTGGGAAAAGCATGATTTTCAAATTCAGGGGGTTGTTCTACATATACTTCTTCAGAAATATATCCATTTAAAAATGCACTTTTAACATCCATTTGAAATAGTTTGAATTTCATAAAGCAAGCATAAGCAAGTAGAAGTCTAATGGCTTCTAATCTAGCAATAGGTGCAAAGGTTTCATCAAAATCAATTCCTTCTTCTTGATTATATCCCTTAGTAACCAGTCTTGCTTTATTTCTAATTACATTTCCATGCTCATCTAACTTGTTTCTAAAGACCCATTTTGTGCCAATTATTGAATAATCTTTAGGTCTTTTCACTAAGGTCCAAACATTATTTCTTTCAAATTGACTGAGTTCTTCTTGCATAGCATTAATCCAGTTATGATCATTTTCAGCTTCTTCAAAAGTTTTAGGTTCAAGTTGAGATACAAAAGCACAATGATTAAGTACATCTCTAAGTGAAGAACGTGTTTTTACCCCATGCATAGGATCACCGATAATTAATTCCTTAGGGTGGTTGTGAACATACCTCCATTCCTTGGGTAAGTCATTTGTACCTTGAGGTTGTTCTTGAATTTCTTCACCTTTCTCATTTTGTTCATCTTCTTGATCCTTGTCTTTTGGAGTTGCTGAATCTTTCAGAGTGATCTCCTTCATACCTTCTATTAGTGGATCTGCATCATCAACACCCTCATTCTTCCTTGAAGGAAGATCTTTAGATTCATCAAAGACAACATGTATGGACTCCTCAACTACTAAGGTTCTTTTGTTGAACACTCTAAATGCTTTACTAGTGGAGGAGTAACCTAGAAGGATTGCTTCATCTGATTTTGCATCAAATTTACCAAGTTTTTCTTTTCCATTATTTAATACAAAACATCGGCAACCAAAAACATGAAAATAGGCAATATTTGGTTTTCTTCCTTTCCAAAGTTCATAGGAGGTTTTCTTTAAAAATTGTCTTATTAAAGCACGATTTAAAATGTAACATGCTGTGTTAATAGCTTCCGTCCAAAAATATTTTGGAAGGTTGCTTTCACAGAGCATGGTACGGGCCATTTCTTCTAAGGTTCTATTTTTCCTTTCAACTACCCCATTCTGTTGGGGTGTCCTAGGAGCAGAGAAGTTGTGGCCAATTCCATTTTCATCACAAAAATTTTCAAAGTCATGATTTTCAAATTCTATTCCATGATCACTTCTAATATTTTGAATTGAAAACCCTTTTTCATTAGTGACTTTTCGATGAAATTTCGTGAAAATTTGAAAAGTTTCATTTTTGTGAGCTAAAAAGAAAACCCAAGTAAAACGAGAGTAATCATCAATTATTACAAATTCATATCGTTTTCCTCCTAGACTAGTGGTTTTAGTTGGTCCAAATAAATCCATATGTAAGAGCTCTAAAGGTCTAGAAGTTGAAATAGTGTTTTTGGATTTAAATGATACTCTAGTTTGTTTACCTAATTGGCATGCATCACAAATTCTATCCTTTTCAAAATTCAATTTTGGCAAACCGAGAACTAAATCCTTTTTGATTAATTTTGAAAGAGAATGCATGCTAATATGTGCAAGTCTACGATGCCACAGCCAACTAGTCTCATTTATTTTAGCATTTAAGGAAACTAGGCATTGCATGTCTAATTTAGTTAAATCATTCAAGTATACCATATAAACATTGCCATGCCTATGTCCTATAAATTTAATGCCATCGTTAATAGGACTCGTCACAATGCATACAGTTGATTCAAAACTTACTTTATACCCTTTATCACAGAATTGACTAATGCTGAGTAAGTTATGCTTTAAACCTTTAACAAGTAAAACATTCTCAATGTATTTGGAGGGAGTGATACCAATGTTACCTATCCCGATGATCTTTCCTTTGCCATTATCTCCAAAGGTGACCATCCCTCCATCCTTAGCATCAAGCGTGATGAATTGTGATTCATCACCAGTCATGTGTCTCGAGCATCCGCTGTCAAGATACCATTTCCTGTTTCCTTCTTGGGATGCTAGACACACCTGCAAGCACAGATCAAGTTTCTGTCTTAGGTACCCAAGCTTTCTTGGATCTTTTCAGGTTAGTCAGAATGGTTCCTTTTGGAACCCATATTTTCTTTGTGTTTGCATATTTGTTAATAAGACATGTGTATGATTTATGTCCTATTCTTCCACATTTAAAACAAGTAATATTTGTAGGCTTTTTGCTTGAATAATTTGCATAAATATCCTTCAAAAATTTTTGTTTCTTCAGGGGTTTATAACCAAGTCCAGCCTTATCATATATAGCTTTCTGATTATCAAGGATCATATTTAGCTTGTTTGAACTTAAGGTGAACTTATCTACTATAGATTTCAGCCTGTTAATTTCATCCTTAAAGTTTTGATTTTCTTGAATCAATGTGAATTTTTCAATTGAAAGAATTTCAGCTTGTTTCACTAAGGACTGATTTTTCAATTTCAGCTCTTTGTTTTTCTTCCCTAGTTTCTTTAATTCATCAATTGAATCATAGAATGCTTCATGCAATTCTTCAAAAGTAAATTCACTAGTGGATTCAGAAGTTACCTCATTTTCATGTGCCATCAGGCACAGATTGGCTTGTTCGGTTGAGGTTTCCTCATCGGAGCTTGAGTCATCACTCGCACTCCAGGTCACCATCATTGCCTTCTTTTTGAATTTCTTTGGACCTTTCTTCAATTGAGGACATTCGGATCTGAAATGTTCTGGCTTCTTGCACTCGTAGCATATAGGGGGTTGATCTTTCTCCTTTTTTATGCTTTGATCTCCTTTTGTAAATTTCTTTCTCATCCCCTGTTTCCTTTTTCTTAGAAACTTCTTGAATTTTCGGGTGATGAGAGCCATCTCCTCATCCTGATCTTCATCTTCAGAGTCATCTGTTTCATAATCAGGTGAAGTTGTGGATTTGAGGGCAATGGTTCTTTTCTTTTTGATTTCATCCTCTTGATGTTGCATCATGCTAAGTTCATGAGTCATCAAGGATCCAAGGAGCTCTTCTAGAGGTAGAGTGTTCAAGTCCTTTGCTTTTTGGATGGCAGTCACCTTGGCTTCCCAAGTTCTTGGCAGTGACCTGAGAATCTTCCTTACAAGTTCACTGTTAGTATAAGATTTGCCAAGACTCTTTAAACCATTGATTATATCAGTAAAACGAGTAAACATAGCAGCTATGGACTCATCATGCTCTATTTTGAACAATTCATATTTATGTACAAGCATGTTTATTTTAGACTCTTTTACTTGATTTGTTCCCTCATGGGTGACTTCTAACCTATTCCATATTTTTTTAGCAGATGCACAAGTAGAAATGCGATTAAATTCACTAGCATCTAGTGCACAATAAAGAACATTCATAGCTTTGGCATTTAATTGTGCCAATTTCTTGTCAACCTCATCCCATTCTTTCTCGAATTTGGTTGACTCCTCACCATCTATAATCTTGGTGGGTGTGTGAGAACCATTCACTATGATACTCCACATATCATAGTCGAGTGCTTGTATGAAAATCTTTATCCGAGCTTTCCAATAGGTGTAATTAGACCCATTGAAAAGTGGAGGTCGGTTTGTTGATTGCCCCTCAGCTAGAGAAGTTCCAACATGGGTTGCCATAGATCTTTGGCTCTTTGATTGTTAGATCAAAGAAGGGCTAGAGCACTGGCTCTGATACCACTTGTTGCCCAGCTATGCAACCCAAGAGGGGGGGTGAATTGGGTTTCTAAAAATTTTAAGCCCAACAAATAACTTATGAAGAACAAAACAATGGCTTTAAATCAATATTAATTATCTAAAGTAGTATTGCAAGGATATAATAAAGAAATAAGATAAAGCGATAAAGCACACCACAAACACAAGGATTTATAGTGGTTCGGTGCTAACCTTGCACCTACATCCACTCCCCAAGATCCCACTTGGGAATTTCAATCCACTATCCTTTGTATTCAACCCGAATACAAAACGTCGGAAACTCCGACACTAGCTATCCCAAGCTAGAATACAAGACGTCGGAAACTCCGACCCTAGCTATCCCAAGCTAGAACACTTGTTTCTCGGGTACAAGCAAACCCAAAACACTCCGATTTCAGGTTCGGATCAACCTTTCCTTGTTTTGGAAATCCTTCAAAAACAAGAGCAAAAACTCACAAAGAGTAAGAATATTTAGAGCACAGATTAATACAATAACAGCTCCTTAAATGAGCAAATATAACAATAAAAGCTTTACTCAAATGAAGAACCCCTTTTTCAGATTTTCTCAAGATGAATGAACGGTTGAACGCTTGAGAAGAGGTTGATTGTTGATTGAAGATCTCTTGAAAGCTTTGAACGATCTCTAGATCAAGGTTGAAACGATAGGCGTGAAGAATTCTCTCCTTGAAAGATCTTCCTTTTCTCTTTCACAATCTCTCTGGTATATTGTGGATCCTCTCTCTTTTTCTCTATGGATATTTCGTTGATCTCAGGCTTTTTCTTGCAAATTTCAGATCCTCTCTTCTGTTCTTCTCTTTTTCCTCTCTTTTCTCTTCACATTTGATTTCACGTTTGATCCGCTATTTAATCTGCAATTTCTTTCATCATTTAAAGCATTTTGTAGCATTAGAAGCAAGAGAAAATAATTTAGGCAGATAAAGAGCCGTTAGAGGATTTTTAGGAAGCATAAATGGCAATTAAAACGGGCAAAAAAATAGCCGTTGCTGACATTTCCCGTCACAGGGGTCGACTCATGAGTCGACTCATGCTTCAGGGGTCGACTCATGAGTCGACCTCTGTTGCAAAAACTAGAGAATGCTTTTCTGGAATTTCTTGGCTCAAATTAGCAGGGGTCGACTCATGAGTCGACTCATGCCTTGTGGGTCGACTCATGAGTCGACTCACAGGTCGTGCCAAGCCAGAAAACTAGCGTGCCAAGGAGAATTTTTGCGTGCCAATCAGCTCACAGTGCCATGAGTTGACTCATGAGTCGACTCATGCACTTCAAACCTTCATAACTTCAAAAATATAAGTCCAAACACAATAAAATTTTCACCAATAGATTTCAAATCATTTGTTCTACCAAATGATACTATCAAATCAGGATTTTAGTGAAATTACAATTTTGCCCTTGAAAAGCATAAGGACTTTTTCATTTTAAAATATTGTATCCCTTCAATCTGCTTTGTAATCATCAAAATCAATCTAGGAGCAACAGCCTCGCTGTGAATAGCCAACACACCGCAGGTTAAAGGATCAATCACACCACTGTAGCATCGAGAAAATCACTAACGAGTGAGTAGATATCTAAGTGATTTTTCGTGTTGGTCATGTTCAGTGCAAGTTATTCTCTAACAACCACCTGCACTCTCACTCCAGTATCTCCACACTGCAGACTTAAGACCCATCTATCCAAAAAAAAGATGATCCATGCACCAATCTTAAATAGATTGATCACAATCCTCCGTGATGATCCTAGGATCGAGAATATTTAAAAATTAACTACTAATAATGTATGTCTCAAATTCTCAACATCTTGAGAATATACAAAATCATCTTAGTTAATTTTAAAGACAAATCATAGACATATGCAACATGATTGGTAATAAAAAAATGATCTGATAAGTATAAAAATATATCCTAAAGAAATATATGTATCAACCAAGATTGGCTTCTAGGACACACATCTAACAGGATCGACCCTATTGAATCAAGAGTCAACTCCTGAAGAGGGGTCGACTCTAGAAAAACTGAAAGTTGGCTTCTCACAGAACTATTTAAACTACTTTTCAATCCCCGAGTCGACTCCACTAAATTTTGAGTTGACTCCTTGGTACAGAACCAATTCAAAGGAGTTTCAAATTCAATGATAGATCAATTTGAAGATTAAATTAAAGATTGAGAAAGTTATTCAAATCAAATTTGAGGGAATTAAGGTTGATCAAATTTAGAGTATACAAATCAAATTAGGAGAACTCAAAATGGAAACTAATACATTTTAGGAGAATTTTAGTAATTCAAAGTTTTATGGGAAATATCAAAATTTAGCTCAATTTATCATTTTGCAATCAAAGTGATCTATGCATAGCCATTCAAATTTTAAGTTAAGTTTCACAAATAAGCATAATGTGAGAGACTAATACATTTTGCTGAATTCAAAACATTTAAACTCACAAGGCATTAGGTAATGCATAAGATAAAAGCCATAGTGATCAACACTCAAGCATTAGATAAATCATTAAACTACAAAATGTAATCATTTTAAGCACATCATCACAATCAATCTATTATACTAATTCTACTGAAGTATGAAAAGTATTTCAATCAAGCAATTATAATATGAAACCATATAAAAAGATCATTAAAATCAATCAAACAAATATTGATGGTATAATGAGAAAAGTTTAGATTTTACCAATATCATCACCCATCCAATTTCATTTTCAAGGCATCCATCCATAAAAAATTTTCTTTCTTCATTCCATTCAATCCTTGGTGTGCTAGTAAAATTATTTCATGATTTTTGATACCCAAGCTTTCTTGGGTCTGTAGGGGTTAGTGGTCAAGGTTTCTTTTGAAATTCAAATTTGTTTAACTAATGTATGGCCAATTTTTTTAAAGTTATATTCCAAAATTTTGTGGCCAAATTGATTGCATTTAAAGCATTTAATACAATGATTTTCAGATGAAGCTATTGCAATCAAATTTTTAGAATGTTATTATTTTCTTAGAGGATTAAATCAGTTTTTGTCTTATTGAAAATAGCCTTACTATTATTTACCATTAATTGTAGATTTTGAAAACTAAGAGTAAATTTTTCTGCTATTGGTTTTAAAATCTCAATCTCCTTTCTTAACTTTTTATTTTCTTTCACAAGCTCTTTCTTTTCTTTTTGAAGATTTTTTTTTTCTTTTAGGGTAGATTTCATATTTGCATTTTTTTCCTTCATTTCAATATTTTTTTTAGCCAATGATTTTTTAGATTTCAACCTTTTTTTCTTTTTATTAGCTAAGATATTCTTTTCTTTCAAGATATCTTCTTTTTCATTCAATAATTTATTCTTTTCATTTTTTAAAAGAAGATTTGACCTTTTTAGCTCTTTATTTTTCAGTCTTAACTTATTAAATACATCCATTAATTCATTGAAAGCATCAAATAATTCATCAAAAGTAAAATTAGAAAAATTTTCATGATTTATCTCATCCTCTATAGCCATGAGGCAAAGACTTGCATTCTCCTCTTCCTCATCCGAATTTGACATGTCACTATCTCTCCATAATGCTAGCATAGCTCTTTTCTTTTCTCTTTTAGGTGCTTGCTAGTAACTTTTCTTTTTCTTCATTCTCTTTCTTCTTCATATTTTTCTCCATGAAAAACTTTTTGAATTTTCTTATCAAAAGTGCCAAGTCCTCATCTTTATCACTTTCTTCTTTATCTTCATTTTCTTCATCTGACTCATCGCTTTCTTCATATTGTGTGGTGGATTTGAAGGCAATGGTTTTCATCTTCCTTGGCTCTTCTTCTTCTTTTTGAGCCATGTTTAGTTCATGGGTCATGAGTGAACCCATCAACTCTTCAAGAGATAGCTTTATGAGATCTTTTGCTTCTTGTATGGTCGTCACTTTTGCTTTCCATTCTCTTGGCAAAATCTCAATACCTTGCAAACAAGATCATAGTTAGAATAAGTTTTGCCAAGGTCATTTAAAGTATTTATAATATCAGTAAATTTGAAAAATATTTTAGAAATTGACTCATATTTTTTTATTTTAAATATGTCATATTTATGAACAAGTTGATTTTAGACTCTTTTACTTGGATTGTTCTCTCATGAATCACTTCCAATCTTTCTCAAATTTTCTTTGCTGATATACAAGTGGATATTCTATAAAATTTTGGTACATCAAGAAAGCAATAAAGAATATTAATAATTTTTGTATTTAATTGTACCATCTTTTTATCATATTCATTCCAATCCTTTTCGAGCTTGGAAAGAAGAACTCTATTAATATTAATTATGAGTGTGTGTGGTCCTCTAGTTATAATTCTCCACAAATCATAATCTAGAGATTATATGAAAATCTTCATTTTAATTTTCTAAAAAGAATAATAAAAAAAGGATGGCCTAGAGGTGGATTGTCCTTCGGTGAATATAAAATCACTTGGGATGGCCATTATCTTTAGCTCTTGACCATTAGATCAACAAATAATTACAAAACACCTGCTCTGATACCACTTATTGTCCAGAGGTAGTAACCCAAGAGGAAAGATGAATTGAGTTCTTTTAAAAAATTCAGTTAAATTAAACCTTAAGGCAAATATGTGCTTTAATCTAAACTAAGATGTGAGATTGAGATGTAAACAAGATGATTAGTAACGAATTTAAAATATAAACGATGATAAGCTAGAGTAAAAATAAATTTAAGCAAGGATTAAAAGGATGCAAGGTATATAAACGAAGTAATGAGTGCAAGAAAGATAAATTAAAAAGAGCACAACACAAATACACTAAATTTTATAGTGGTTCAGAGCAAGCCGCTCCTACGTTCACTCTCCAAGCTTCTCTAAAAAATTCTACTATAATCATCTGACTATAGTGTATTTATTTTATTGAGCTCACAAACAAACCTAATTAATTTTTTTGAAATCATCAATCACAACCCTACACTGTTAGTTTTTCGGGCTTACTAACAACCCAATTGATTTTAACCTAAGTCAACCAATTAAAACCTTTACAATATCTAATTACAGACTTGGACTGGCCTAATCCTCAAGTTTTTTTCCTCCAAAGAAACTTATAAAGAAATTACAAAACAATATATGAAAATTTAGATACAAAACAGGAAAACAAAAAAACCTCTTTTGAGGCGTGAGGAAGAGGCTGCATGCTTGGCTGTTTTGAAGTTTGAACACTCTTCCTTAAAGGCTGAGAGGATGAAGAAAAATTTTTGAAGATCTCTCTTGAATGCTCTCTGAATTTGAAGCCCACACTCCTCTCTTTTCTCTTCTTTTTTTGGATTTACAAAGAAGCCCACACTTTTAATAATTTTTCTTTGATAATCTATTTTTTTACATTTTTTTTTTTTGATTCTCCATCTTTTAATAGGCTTGATAATGGTTGAAGATTGAGATTGGACAATTAGAGGGCTTGAAGTAGCCGTTGGAGATGAAATAGAGCTGTTGGGGACAAACTGAAAACTAGTCGTTAAAGTCTGTCCCATGGCTCGAGTCAACTCGATTGTCTTCGAGTCGACTCCTGTCACTCTCGAGTCGACTCGAAATCCTGTTGAATCGGCTCAGCCATAAGATCTGAAAAACAACTTTCTATTCTTGAGGAGTTGATTCGGATTCTGCTCGAGTTGATTTGGCCCTCGTGCCAGTGCTTCTCTCGTGTCAGAGTCGATTCCAATTTTTTTGTGGTCGACTCCAATTTATCTGAAATTTAAAAATATTTATTTTAAGCTTTCTTTCAGCGAATGGATCGATTCTTTTTGCTTTGGAGCCGACGGTACCAAATCTGATTTTTTTTCTTTGAAACTTTTGACTTGATGATTTTTGTAAAGATTTTTTTTTTGAATTATTCCTTCACCTTAAACATCTGAAAAGATCTGCAACCACTCTTAAAATACTTAATAAATCAAAAGCTTCAGATTCCTGATCAGCAATTGCCATAGATGGACTGACCTTCTTACACGTCACCTTAATCGGGGTCCTTGTAATATCGGCATCCTGTACTTCGACATTGCAGCATTTGGGCAGACTAGGAACCACCCATTGCCCTTTTGAACCAGGACTAGGTCACGACAAGAATTGACCATAGAAGATGCCAAACCATCATGCCGCTGAGATTGGAATGCTCCATCAGCTCCCAACTAACCGCCCTTGGTTTTATCAGAGTCCAACGAGATCAAATCCATTGAAGGCGGCTTCTGAAGTAGGCCTTGCAGCACCTGGGCTACGAGCCCGTTTTGACTTATTAGAAGTCATCTCGACCATGCAAGAGTCCACCGGTTCTACACCATCTCCAAGCTCCCGAGTTCCTCCCATCGTGATCGATTCGGTTCAGAGAGCAGCTGAAAACTGAATCCAGAGACCGCGACGAGCCACCTTCGACAGTTTCTCCCAACCGTCTGACCTCATAGGAAAACTCGGAGAGCTCACACGAACTCGGCCGGGTTGGCGAGCCACTCGAACAGGAAACTCGATCGGCGTCCTCTCCGTTTGATGCAGCATCGATGACTAGGTAACCTCAGCCTGGTTGAAATCATCCACGAACCAAATGGCGACCGTCGACAAGTATCCCTTTCGCCTGGAACACTCGATGACTCTTGATGTTTGCCGGAGTTCTCCGCCGCCGCCATCTGGACGAAGTTCTCCGACTGCAAGGGCCTCGCATCCGCTCTCGCTGATGGCTCCAAATCAGGATTTCCCCAAAAAAAAAAAAAGGAAAACCCTTCGTTGACCCTCGGATCGAAACACCTGGCTTCAAGAAATCCATAGGGTCGATCTCCACTTTGATTCTTGCAAAGCCAAATTTTTGGAGATTACCAGTGAAACCATCAAATCCCACAGGTTTCCCAGCCACTGATGCAATGGAGAGTATCATTTCCTTCTTCCAAAACTCCATCGGCAGCTGCGGCAGCCGGATCCAAATCACCGTCTTCTTCACCAAGTTCACCCCTGGGATAAAATCCGGGATCCATGGAAGATGGAACCATCGCCAGCAATTGTTCTGCAACCTTCCATGAACCACTGGAGAGTACCGTCTCTTTCTCCTTCTCTGATGAAAACCAAAGAATATTATGGTCATCAGCAATGGAAAACACTTCAATATCCGTTTGCAATTTGTGTTTCCCTTTCAATTCCCGAGCAATCCAATCGACCAAGGCATCTAGAGATCACCGCCGGAGTCTCTCATTCTTTCCTTGAAGTACCCAGCTGATCAGTCGGAAATTCTAAAACATCCGTAAAATACTTTTGAGGATTCTCCATCTCTTCCTCAGATAACATTGGGGGATTCCATGGCGTCCGCCGGGGCTGACCCCCCACCACATTCGCCTATGATTGACCTTGCTCCGTCGCCTCATGAGGATCGCGACCATCACAAGCAACGGTGGTCTCCTTCGTACCACGTTCTGCCAATGCCACCGGAGGAGGAGCATGAAATTTGATGCACTGCCCCAGAGGGCGACTCTTTTCGCCAACTGGCGCCGCTATTCCTCTCTTTTCTCTCCGTTAATTTTCAAACATACATAATTGCAAAGGCAAATGCGCCACAAGATTCCCGTTTTTCATGCTTGCCGGTCACCCAACAGGTTGTTTTTCCCCGCAAATAAATTCCAAAATAAGGAACAAGCAAGAGATTTATTCAACGATTACCACATTTTATTCACCTATACTCGGCATAATTTTACTTTTGATTAATGGGTAACTAACCGTAGAATTGAATCAATTAAATAAATCTATTCGACTGGGAGGGTCAAATAATAACTATATTCTGCTTCTGAGATAGCTCTAATCCATCTCCTACTGCGAAAAATACTTACTACTATTCTTCATTCATTCCAAATAATCCAAGCTATTCAAAGGTTTATTCAGAATCTCCAACCAAATATAATTACATATTATTTATTATTATAAAAACAGATAAAGTTGACAGTGAGAATTACTGAAAAAATAAAATATATTCAAATTTTCCTTGTTCAGATTTTTCATATGCTTTAACCAAACGCTCAATAACTTCAACCATAGAGAATTAAGCTTTTCAAAAGATTTAATCAGGTGACTTCTAGCATTTATTCGTCTCCCTGCATCATGAAACGCTATCATCATATCTATGTTTTAGATGAGACAAGTACATGTATTAGCTCTAGGGATAAGCCAACCCGTCAGACATTAACCATACTAAACTGACCGTATTCAGATGCCCAACAAAAGTTTCATATAATCCAGCTAAAACTTCGTCCGTAACAGTTAGTTCACAAGATGGGGGCCGCTACTTTTGAATGGGAGAACACAGGAGTAAGTAACATACTTGACACTATCCAGAAGCACAACAACAAAGATTCGAGAAAGAGACTTTGGTGAGATCTTGGCATCGCCATCCCCATCACCAGCCTCCCTAGGATCAGCCAGCACAGAGACCACCATCGAAGTAACATATTTGTTATCATGCAAGTTGCTGCTTTCAGAAGGCTCCGCAAAACGTTCTGTATCATTGAGAGTAGTTCCAGGGAGTGGAATTGGCTCAGGATACATTACCCTCCTATTCTTCATCTTCCTTGGATAAGCAGATGGAGGAAGCTTCTCGGTAGCATTAGCAACAGAAGTATTAACAATTTTTGTGGCAGGAATGATGCCACCTGGAGCAGAGGCTGGTGAGACATCGAACTGGAATACTTCAGTGCACATGCCAGAACTTAGAATTGGACCTGCCAAAAGATACAGTCACGACATTAAGAACTCTGGCAAGTTACCGCAATATCATATACATGAGCAGCAGTATGCTAGTCAAAAAATAAAAATTCAACAGCAGGGTAGTCTCCCCATGAAGCAATCAAGTTTTTCAAATACATCATTCACAATGGGAATGCAATGAAGCCTACAAAATTAACTATATTTTTCAGGAAAAAAATAAAAGCCTGCACATGCATCCATACATGCGGGGACATGAACATATGTGGCACAGACATGGTATGTCTACATGTGAAAGTGTATGAAGCAGGCAAGGGTCTGGGAACATAGTTCTGGGTATGTGCGTGCTTTTGCAAGAGAGCATCTGTGTGTCTGTACATATGCATGTACACATCTATCTGTAATGTCTGTTTGCATGCAGATATTTGCCTCCGTGAGGTCATGTTTAATATCTCCAACAGAAAAGGGAGCCATGATAATACTAAATACAAAGACAGAGACAATGCTAAATGTGCTTAATTGTGGTCATGTTGCATCAACTAAACTAGATGGACTGATTTACCACCTGAACTACTCATATTTGATAATTTAAAAATAATGCTCTACATGGATTTAGATAGATGGCCACAATAAGTTGAAAAACATGAAATGCTCAAGTCTAAGATTATTTGTTAGATCTTCTCGAAACGATGAAGAATTTTAATGTAATACATATCAAGCTTCAGAATTGATGAATAAAGTTCTGAACTACATGAATAGATTGACAATAAGCATATAATTAGCATAGTTTATAAAGTTCTGAACTACATGAATACATGTCTCAGTACAATTTTTCCGCCAATTTTGGGAATCCTTTATGTACTGAACATGTTTAAGGTAACAAATACTCCAACAGATTATATTCTTAAGTAATATCAGCATATGCATATCAACAGCACAATTACATAATTGACTTCCAATATTCATATCCTGAAGGAATTTGAAAATATATACTTACTTCATAATTTATGAATTAGTAACAAAACTTAGTATAATAATCTATAAGCGAGACCTTACAGAACCTATCTATTTTTCCCAGGAATAAACAAAATCAACAATAATGTAAACCTTATCCTCAAGTAAGAACCATTAATAACTTTGCTATAAACAATTTTGAAACATGCAGTACAATCGTCTGTTTAGAATTTAATATTATGCCATGATCATCTATTTAATCTTAAAGAACTTTTTTAATACTTTTATTGGCTAAACAATGAAACCAATTAAATACATCCTACATATTGGATTGCACTTCAATTCTTAGGAATATGCTGGTTGACACCAACACTCAAATTCATATCCCAGGAGCTCAGAAAATTTCCATTTATAATTGCCTAGGTAGATATCAAAGAAGAAAGAATCACACTTCAATCACACCATGTGTTGCATCAAATACTGGTCACTGATATTTGTAGGATACTTGTCAAATACCTTCTCTCCCCCCCCCCCCCCCCTCTCTCTCTCTCTCTCTCTCTCTCCGAATCTTTACCTTTTAATGGTGGCATGTTAATTTTAGAGTTTATTATGTCAATTGTATTGCATAAAGTATACATTGTGGATTATAGATTTAAATGACGACCAAATGATGGTGCTTATGGACGTTGATGTATAAACTATGGACTATGTTATGAAAAACCATAATCCTTTTTAGATGATATTTAACATATATAATTAAATATCTCTAATTAGTGTCCAAGACATGCTGTATTAAATTTTTTCAAGATTTGCTGTATCAATGCATCCATGTCGTGGTATCTGCATCCTATATCCGCATCTACTGGCTAATCAAAGAACATTTACAGCAATTCTTATTGAGGATAAACTAACACCAAAATGAGGATGTGGCAGACTTGTAGTTACCTCAGAAGCATTTCTTCACTCAACTCCAATTGAAAAAACAAAATTAACAGTAGAATTCAGTTTGGAAATATATGAGGTACTGCTACCAACACATTTGAAGGTTTAGCAGCCTCCTTCAAGAAGGCTTCCACTTCTTAAACTAATTTACTCAATGTGCAATCCCATTGCAGGAAGATTATAAATGATGATGATCAGTGTCACACATGCAAAAGCAGCTAGAAGCATCCACCAAAAGGTTCCAAACCAGGAACACTAATAATTAACCAAGGGCACCGCAATGTATATATGGTCCAATGATTGTTCCACATCATCACAAAGCATCATGTAAGTCCTCATGCATAAAAAAATATTTACCACTAAAGGCAGTGTAATTAAAAATGAAACTAAACTTCTCATGAGGTAATCCATTCCATACAAGATGCAGACATTAGTTACAACCAAGGGAAACTTACTAAGGAATAGAATATGGACTTCTCAAAAGAATAAAAAAAGAATGAAGGACACCTATAATTTGGAAGCAAATCTGCTTATCACTTCTCATTTATAAGCACTCACCAACTTCTAAATTCATAGATAGCCCTCTCAACTGTGGAAGATATTTTACATTGATTATCTTCATATATTGTACATCATTCAACAAAAAACTAATCCAATTACACTTTCGATCATCTATGTCAGTATCTCAATTATTATATAAAATCATCAAACTGAATCCTCATCCTTAACCTTTGTGATACTATAATTTCAGCATTTTCTTCTGAAAAGCTTATTTCTATTGTCTTAAATAAGTGTATGCACACACACTAACCCCCACCGCTCCGTAGAAACACCCCACCAAGAAATAAGAGAAAAATAAACAAGGGGGAGGGTAAAAAAACATCATTCTCATCATCCTAAACTAATAAGAGAACACCATTTTTGGACTCAATTTGCTTCATCGTATAAAATAAAAGAAACCCTCTATTCCTTGGGGATTTGATGTAGAAGATTACACATAGCCCACCTTTCCTCCTTGTTCACCATCACTTCTGCTTTAATACATAAATAAACTCTCATGAATAGTACATAGATAAACTCTTATGAACCACATTTCATGGTTGCAGAAGCAAGAAAGAGAAGGACCTCAGTTGCACAAACATCCTATTTTGGTGTCATGTCCTCCCAATAACTCACTCAACTCCTAGTACCAAAAACTTGTAAGCTTTCTAATACTCATACCATTAGCTATCCTTAGTGTAATTTAATCCAGATCAAACAAGTAATTTGCGGCTACATAATTCGCATCACTAAATCTAAAACAAATAACCTTGTCAATAAAATGCTATCAAAGTACCATTTAGAATTGCATGTCAAGAATACCAACATTTTATTTAAGTACATTGCCTCCTCATTCCAGCACCCAAAACTGCCCTTGTTTAATACAAGGTAATGCCTGCTACCATGTAATATATCACACTCTAAGTAACCAACACCAATTGCTTTTTGCAATTTCTCTAGACTGTACATGCATGGCAAGCTGATAGAAGAACTCTAGCTAAGTTATAGCAAGAATTATCAACAATGCAAACACAACCTAACCATGTATTCCCTCAAATCATATCTTCAAAGGTATCCCCACCAAAAATTTATCCTTCTTATGCAAAGACTCACTAAATAGCTTCTAAAGCCTCATGACCAGATGAAAATAGACATCATTAGGTGTCGAATAAAGATGACAAAATGAAAATTGGACAAGCATTACAAGTTCTACAAATGCAGCAATGCCAGACAAGCATATGCATAAACAAGCAGCTACCATGCCTACCTGCAATTCCTTCACGGAACCATTGTTGCAAAGGCCCATCAACTGGAATTGACTTTGAATTGTCCCCAAATAGATCTTCGGAATCAGAAGCAAGTGCTCTCTGATGCTCAGCTGAGCTCCTATATGAGTTAGAATGTCGATCCACCTCCCTTCCACTTTTAGGAAGGGCCAAAACCGAAGCCACATTATTAGGGATAGCCGGACCTGTCTCTTTACCTTCTTTAGCTGATGATTGCTTCGCCTGGTCTATAGATTTTGTTTGTGCCATGGCCTTCTCACTAGCAAGAACAGAATGGATTATCAAATTTCCATTAATCTTCACATGCTTTCCATTTCTTGGAACATACAGCAATGCAGGAAGAGTCTCGCTCAAGTTCAGTTTCACTTTGAAGACAGACCCATCCGCTCCAGTCTCGCATCTCCTACCAGCGCACCTACCAATGCCTCCTTCACCAAAACTCATTTTTCCATCATGTAATCCAATTTCATCAGTGCTATTCAGACCCCTACCATGGCCACTGACACTCAAAATTCTACCTTTAGATTGTCCAAAGATCCCACCTTTCACGGCAGCTAATCCACCAGATACTTCATCTCTACGCCCTACAAACCCAAGATTTACTCCTGGAACTACACTTCTGAAAAACAGCATAGCCAACAACAGCCCCAAAAGGCTCACGCTCGCAACCTTCTTGGTCTTGCTCTCGTTCTTCTTGCTCTCAGATTTCTTGGCCCTCGGAGCTGAGGTGGGCTGCTGGGGCTTTAGTTTAGGTATAGGAACCAAAGGAACCTGAGACCCTTGGGGCCTCAGGGAATACCCTGGGATCCACGGGAAGTGCATGGGCACTATCTGTGGAGGAGGGTAAACACCCGGCGGAGCGCAATTCCCGCCGCTTCCACCCAATTGTTGCCGTAAGCTCGCATTCTCTGCCATGATGTACGAGATCTTGGTGTTCAATTCATGGATCGTGGAGTGCATGGACTTTACCTTTTCCTCCAGCTCCTCAACGTAATGCTTCTTCCGCAGCCTCGATAGCTGGGCGCTCTCCCGATTCCTCATCAGCCTCGCCTTCCTCTTCTCATCCTCCTCCTCACTCCCCGCATTAAAAACACCCGCGGAGTTCCCCTCCTCAGACCGCCGATACTTGCTGCTCCTAGGGTTAGGGTTAGAATTAGTGTGAGCGCATCCGTCCTCTCTGTCCGTCTTCCTCTTGAGGTTCCACCCGCTCTTCTCTTCCTCCAACTTCGCCTCCTGACTGGTGACACCGGAAGAGTTGCCGGAATCGGGGGAGGAGGGGCCACTATTCCGGGAAAGATCGGAGCTTTGATGGGGATAGGAGGAGGAGAAGCCGGATCCGTCGTTGGCATTGGGTCCCGGGGATCCATCGCTGGAAGGAGGGAACGGCTGGTCCTCCGGCGACTGGAGCAGATCCTCGATGGGGAAATCGATGCTGATGTCGAAGTCGTCGAAAAGGAAATCGGCCTCCAAGTCGGCGGGGAGGGGAAGATCGTCGAGAGAGAGGTCGGGATCGAATAATGGCCCATTAGAGGCATGGATCGAGGAGGGATTGGGATCGAGGAGGGACGGATCCGCCATGGCTTGGGGTTTCAGCCAGAAAAAGGAGGGAGATTTGGTTGGGTTTAGGAGGAAGTTGAAACGGAAAAGAGTCCGCTTTCGGTTGACGTGCGTTGTACGCACGACGCCGATTCGTGAACCTTCCTGGTTTGGCTTTTATTGGCTCCATTCCCCTTTTTGGTTAACAGCGTGCAAAGGTTGGACAACCGTTCCATGCATCCAAACGAATTCCGTCGAGGCATGGGATGGTTGGACCTGGAAAATCTGACTGGTGGTGAAAAGTATGGATTCCCCCTCGGAATCTCTAATCTACCGTATCAGAAGAAGTCTATACAGATATACACTGCATGGTAGCAAAACTGGCATGCATAGTATAATTTTTCCAAAAATAAAAAAGATAAATATAATTGACTATAAAATATACTTACTAATAATAAAATATGAAATGGTTGAAATAATTAAACAAAAGGCTAAAAGAACATATAGGTTAACAAAAAAAAAAAGATAAAAAAAATTTGATGGCAATATATTTGATTATATGAAGTTTTTAGATACATATACTTTTCATTTTAAATAGGCTGAAGGGAGAAAAGATACCATTTGGAAGGGAGGCCGATGAAAAAGCTAAAGAAAAAGAAGTCGTAGGTGTGATAAAAAAAAGATTTGATGTGTAGGTTCAATCATATCAAATTATCTCATATATATCTATCATGAGAATAATCAATAATCAATTTTGAAATTAGCTAGCAATTGTATTTCATATTACCAAAAGATTTCAATCTTTGGATGTGTGTTTTAGATCTTATAAATTTAATATTACCTAAAGAAAAAAAAAAATTGGAAGGGCATTGAAACAAAGTATACATTTGATTCCAATTAAATCCTTACATTTGTGTCTGAAAGAATAATGTCCAACAAGCCAATCGTACTTTATATTGCAATAGGATTTCTTTTGATCTTTCTACTCATGTACATAATATTTTTATGAATAAATAAAAACTTTATGTTTCATCATATACTGCATCTTATAGTTATTAAGATTATGATGAGCCTCATAGATTAGGACAATGGTTTTAAAATCATAATAAGATCATGTCAGTGAGACTTAAAATCTAAAAATTCTGATCTAAAATATTTTCAATTGTTGGTATATTGAGTCGGAGATCAATGTTTAATATTTTCAAAAAAACTGACATATCCTTTGTATACTCAATGGAGAAGGTGGTTGATCTCACAATCACTTGTATGGAGACACTGATACAAAGATGTGGATGCTCATTAGAGAATGAATTCACTGAATTGACCCATCAATAAGAACATCTTGTGGAGTCTTACTTACATGTTAAAAGATGGTTCTCTAAGTGAGAGCAGTGTACCTGATCTTTAGACCTGAGACCACCATGGTATCTTATGCACGTGAATTCATATTTTGGTTCATACTCATTCATGACTAAAGTTATATACAAGATATTCTGGAAATAGTGGATTGTGTATGAAAGTTGTGAGTAGGTCAATAATAAATCGATCACTCCTAGTAAGAGAAAGTCACATCCTACATACTTTAATCGTATGATGATTAAAGAAGTCTTTGATTAAAATAGAATAAAAATTAGAAAGAGTTTCTAATATTTTTGTTATAGCCCAAACCAAGCCCACTAAAGCCCATTAAACAAAAAAAAAAAAAAAAAAAGAAAACAGAGCAGGAAGACTCCCGATCGGAGTCTTCCTCTTCTCCGATCAAGAATCGGAGTCCTAGGGCCATTGAAAGACCCTAGGACGAGCTCTATAAGAACCCTTCCCCTCTCCTCTATGGGTAGACCCTTCCGTCGTCGTCGATTGCCGGAGATTTTTCTCCGATTTTCCCGTTTGAAGCCGTGACTCCTCGACCCGTGTTCGCCGCGATTTCTCGCCGGTGGTGGTCACCGGAGGTTGTGGTAAGGTCTCCCTCCTCTCCCTCTCTTCTCTCCCTTCTTTCCCGTGCCTGTGTGCACGATGGCCGGCGACGGGTGTCGCCGGATTTAGTTGGAGAAAGAAACCCCCCCTGTAAGCCGCCTCTTTCCTCTGATTTTCCGGCACCGACGGTCACGCCGACCGCCGGCCCTGGTCTCTCCGAACCCGGGAGAGTCGGCCGTTGCCGCCGGCCACCTCCGGCCATAAGATGGCCGTGATCGATCGATCAAGGCACGGGGACCTCTAGGTCCCCTGTTTCGGCCCAATGAAAGCCCGGGAAGAAAAGAAGAAGAAGAAGAAGGAAAAGAAAAAGAAAAAGAAAAAAAAAAAAGAAAAGAAAAAGAAGAAAAAGAAAAGAAAAAAAAAAGAAAAGGAAAAAGAAAAAGAAAAAAAAAAAAAGAAAGAAGAAAAATAAAATAATAATAATATAATAATAATAAATAGGATTTTCTCTTCTCTCTCTTCCATGAAGAAAAAGAAAAAAAAAAAAGAGAGAGAAAGAAAGAAAAGAAGAAAGAGAAAAATAAAATTAATTAATAAATAATGAGATAAATAATAAAATATGAGAAAGAGAGTTTCTCTCTCTTCCCTCTCTCTCTTCAGCTTGAATTAGTATTTTTCTCTCTCTAGAATTGGATTTTCTCTCTCTACTTTCTCTCTCTAGAATTCTCTCTCTAGATTATCTCTCCTAAGATTTCTAGAATTTTGAGAAGAATGATGATGAATTTAAATGATCCTCGTGATGGATTTTTGATCCGTGATCGTCGGACGGTACACCGACATCCACTTTGATCAGATCAAGTATTTTTAGATTTTATTTCTCATGATCTTATTTAATTATCCACATGATAATTTTAACATGATTTGATATGATCAATCAGAATTTGTTGAATCATATTGTCTGAAGAATTCAAGATGGATTTTCTCTCTCTAGAATTTTCTCTCTCTAGAATTTTCTCTCTCTAAAATATTCTCTCTCTTGATTGATTCTCTCTCTAAAAAAAAAGTTAGTGAATGAAGAAATTTCTTTTAATAAGTCTGATCTGATTCTAATGAAGAACCTTGATCCATGATTGTCAGACAACGTACTGGCACCCACTCTAATCAGACCATGAATCTTTAGATTTGATCATCCATGATTTCCGATCTAGCCATGACTTGATTTGATCACATTGATTTCACCAATCGAGATATTGGACCCATCGTAATATTGGATTGTGTCACCTGATCAATTCGAATTGTACCTCATGAATTCTCTCTCCTCTGATTTTCTCTCTCCACTTGATTTTATGAAATCGATGAAGAAACCTTGGTCCTATCACTTCGAATCCGATTTGATCTGATAGTCAAACTTTGGATCGTTTAGGTCTTAATTAGATTTTGATTAGATGAAATTAGATGATCGGACCCAATCTAAACCGTTGAAATATAGAATTCGTATTCTTTCTAATTATTCAAATTGATTCTGTATAGGATTGTGGATGTTTGATCATGGGATATCGCGATATGATCTACGAACAGAATTTTTGGAAGAAAATTTATAGAATTTTATGGATTTATTGGAATGCGTTCGAGGTAAGTAATGTTTCACCTTTTCTAGATTCATCGGCAAATTATAGTGTATTCTTCTAATATGATTTGTGAAACGATGCATGAATTGGATGAATGGTATTTTTGTTATGAAAATATCTTATTTGAAATGTTATGATGAAGCATGATTGAATATATTGATTTCATGATGCATTATATTGATTGATTTCGATACTACATGATTATATGTTTTATTATCGAAATTAGAATATGAAACATGATTTATGAAGAATTATGATATAAGAAACAATAAGAATTGACAACCTGACTATGTTGAGGACCCCGCCAATGGGGGCATATACGTTGGCAATTGACTGTCCTGAGGATTTGTGTCGCCAGTAAGACCAGCGACATGTCGCCAGATAGACCAGCGACAAAACCGTCAGTTAGACCAGCGGTTCCAAAGGACTTGGCTGCCAGATGATTCGCAGCCCACCGCAAGCAGATACGCGGTATTATGACCCTGCCACAGGGATAATGTGGTCATAGCTCATGGTTGACGAAAAGAAATTGAAGAACAAAAGAAATTGAAATCCCGAAAGAAACTTGAAATTTCGAAAAAGAAATAAATTTGGCATGAATTATATTGCATAATTGAAATTGATTTCGAATTGATGAACTCTATATGCTTATTTTCTATAAATGATTATTTACTTATATGCCTGATGAAATCTGTTGAGAAGTGATCGTTGCTTACTGGACTGTCTAGCTCATTACCTCTTATTTTACTGTTTTTACAGATGTTGAGGAATTAAGATGATACAAGATATGAATGGAAGAGTGATCAGAAGCAGAATCATTATACTTTTATTTAGGTTGAAAGTCTTATTGAAATTGGTGTAAGACCTATGAATCATTGTTGAATTTATTAAGATATTAAAGAAAAAATTTAGATCGTTATATTTTGGATTTAAATTATTGACTAATTATTCCGCTGTTGTTTTAGGATAGTATGATAAGATGCCTTGCATGCTTATGGGAAGAGTTTTCTATGAGTATGCGGCGGTTGCCATGACCCTCGATTCACAATCTCGGGTCGGGGGCGTGACAATTAAAGTGGTATCAGAGCATAAGTGGATGAATTATGAAACATAGAATCAGATATAGAATGGGTGTAAGTGGATAGACACCAAGGACATTATAGTGTAGATCTTTGATGATTGTAGTTGGAGAAATATTTATAAATTTTGATTAAATATTGAGATTTTGTTTGAAAGGATCACAATAGATTATAACATATAGAATTTGAAATATGATGGATGATCTATTGATCATGATATGATTAGTTAGATCTTGATCGAAAGTAATCACAAAAGGATTGATATAAAATTGTATTGTGCATTATGGTTATTAAATTGATCATTGATTATTCAAGTGAATCGTAAGTTCAAATTCGATGTGAGAATAATACTATGATATTACTTCTAGTTGAGCAGTTGACTATTATTGGCAAGATAAAGATTTGATAATAAAATATTATTCCAGAATGGGCTAAGAAAAATTTTTTATGATACTTGATTGGAATATTTATCGAAATTGAATTTGATATGTGGATTATATATAAAGTGGCATATTGGGATGAATGTATATTTGGAGATATTGCAAAGAAACTTATTTCTTATTGATGAAATCGATTATGAGGTTGTAGAATATTCATCATACTGGAATCTTTAATCATCATCCTTAGATCTAAATAATGGATCTTATTATGTCTCTTAGAGACTACATGATGTGTATGAAATTTTAATTTAAAGACTTCATATCTAAGTTGATCAAGAGATTTTCTGATATTATTGTTGAGGTTGTTAATGAAAAATTGATATCTTCAGATTAAGATAAAAGATCTGATTTATATTTATCTCAGATTAAGAGATCCATGTGAATTTACAATTTAGAAAATTGGGATTTAGGAATTGATATGGAGTTCCTTTGCTTTTGTTAACGAGGTCCCTAATTGAATCTATTATTAAATGGAGATTTGATTTTTGAAGCTTGTATGATTATTATGAAAGGATATTTGATAGATATTGAAGATCCTGATGATAAAAATTTTAGAAAAGAAAATATTAATGATTTGAAATTCATATATATTCAGATTATGTCCAAATTTGATGGAGCATCGAAGAATTTTCTCGTTGATTTGACTTATAAAGATTTTTTTGGTTTGAAAATTATCGAATTGAATTGATATGAGAATTGAGATTTGATTCATATTGATTATAGTAAATCTATATGATGGTTTAAATATGATATTGGACTCAAGGGTTAATCAAGATTATTGTACACCAGTAAAAGTATGAATGAGAATCGGAAGTTAATCTTTGACTTCAATTGAAATTTGAAATTTTAGATCTTTTCTATTGATAAGGTAAAGAAATAATTTGATCCAACTTTTTTTTGGTGAACCTAAGAAATTTTGATTGTTAGATCAGAGTGCGCAGCGGAAGCATGGTAATCTGAACTACTTTGAGTAAGTCAGGAATGTTGATTCTCTGAGTCAAAGAATTATAATAAATGATATAGTTTGATATAAAAAAAAAAAAATTTAGATATCCTAATGTGACTTTTAAAAGTAGTGCTTCCACCTACTATGCTACAAAAAATAATTAGCATCCTAATTCTAGGATGAGTGGACCTTTGATTTTTGATTTTAGATTTAGAATATTTAGAGATAAATTTTCTCTATTCTAGAATTAAATTTTATAATTCTTTATTTATTAAGAAGAATTTGAGATTGTTTATCGAATGATGATTTTGATCTTAGATTAGTATACTCAAATAATTATCTCCAGGGTATAATGAAATTTGAAGTTAGAACTCTTTTGATTATTATTATTTCTCAGACTGAATGAAAAAGATTGAGGTTATCTGTTGATATTGACGATTGTTCTACAAAAGATAGAATGGAGTTATTCATAATTTGATAATGAATCGATTAATTAAGAGTTGTTAATGTTTAGATAAAGAAAATTGATATACTTACTTAGAATAGAGACATTGATTTTGATTATAAGAAAAATATAGTTTTGATTTAGATCAATTTTTGAGTTATTGATTTTTATTATGGAATGACTTAATGATAAAATTTGCTTCAAGAATTAGAATATTTAAGAGTTTGAGGGTTTGAGTAAGAGAACTTCAATGACTAGAAAATAGTGATATTGATTTCAATCAACAATGGTGATATTGATCTTTATGAAATGACTTAATGATGAATGAAGTTCTTATGCAAGAATAGAGACATTGATCTTTTTCTATTCACAAGAGATAGATTTGATTTTAATTTGAGTCATGAGATATTGAATATTAATTTTTACAAAAAATGAGATCATAATTTTGAAATCTTGAAATATTGAAAATCTTTGAGATGTTGATCTTGATGAATAAGAAAATGAATAGTTCCGTATCAGATTGATATTAATGTATTGACTTTTTCCTTATGAAATGATTTAAGAATGAATTTGTATTAAGAATTAGAATTTTGAAATATTTGAGGATGAGATTCAAGTAAGAAACTATGAAGACTCAAGCAAAAATATCCCCAGCTCTTCGAGACTACAGGTATGAAAATTTCGAAGACGAAATTTCTTTTTAGGAGTGAAGAATGTTATAGCCCAAACCAAGCCCACTAAAGCCCATTAAACAAAAAAAAAAAAAAAAAAAGAAAACAGAGCAGGAAGACTCCCGATCGGAGTCTTCCTCTTCTCCGATCAAGAATCGGAGTCCTAGGGCCATTGAAAGACCCTAGGATGAGCTCTATAAGAACCCTTCCCCTCTCCTCTATGGGTAGACCCTTCCGTCGTCGTCGATTGCCGGAGATTTTTCTCCGATTTTCCCGTTTGAAGCCGTGACTCCTCGACCCGTGTTCGCCGCGATTTCTCGCCGGTGGTGGTCACCGGAGGTTGTGGTAAGGTCTCCCTCCTCTCCCTCTCTTCTCTCCCTTCTTTCCCGTGCCTGTGTGCACGATGGCCGGCGACGGGTGTCGCCGGATTTAGTTGGAGAAAGAAACCCCCCCTGTAAGCCGCCTCTTTCCTCTGATTTTTCGGCGCCGACGGTCACGCCGACCGCCGGCCCTGGTCTCTCTGAACCCGGGAGAGTCGGCCGTTGCCGCCGGCCACCTCCGGCCATAAGATGGCCGTGATCGATCGATCAAGGCACGGGGACCTCTAGGTCCCCTGTTTCGGCCCAATGAAAGTCCGGGAAGAAAAGAAGAAGAAGAAGAAGGAAAAGAAAAAGAAAAAGAAAAAAAAAAAAAAAAGAAAAGAAAAAGAAGAAAAAGAAAAGAAAAAAAAAAGAAAAGGAAAAAGAAAAAGAAAAAAAAAAAAGAAAGAAGAAAAATAAAATAATAATAATATAATAATAATAAATAGGATTTTCTCTTCTCTCTCTTCCATGAAGAAAAAGAAAAAAAAAAGAGAGAGAAAGAAAGAAAAGAAGAAAGAGAAAAATAAAATTAATTAATAAATAATGAGATAAATAATAAAATATGAGAAAGAGAGTTTCTCTCTCTTCCCTCTCTCTCTTCAGCTTGAATTAGTATTTTTCTCTCTCTAGAATTGGATTTTCTCTCTCTACTTTCTCTCTCTAGAATTCTCTCTCTAGATTATCTCTCTTAAGATTTCTAAAATTTTGAGAAGAATGATGATGAATTTAAATGATCCTCATGATGGATTTTTGATCCGTGATCGTCGAACGGTACACCGACATCCACTTTGATCAGATCAAGTATTTTTAGATTTTATTTCTCATGATCTTATTTAATTATCCACATGATAATTTTAACATGATTTGATATGATCAATCAGAATTTGTTGAATCATATTGTCTGAAGAATTCAAGATGGATTTTCTCTCTCTAGAATTTTCTCTCTCTAGAATTTTCTCTCTCTAAAATATTCTCTCTCTTGATTGATTCTCTCTCTAAAAAAAAAGTTAGTGAATGAAGAAATTTCTTTTAATAAGTCTGATCTGATTCTAATGAAGAACCTTGATCCATGATTGTCAGACAACGTACTGGCACCCACTCTAATCAGACCATGAATCTTTAGATTTGATCATCCATGATTTCCGATCTAGCCATGACTTGATTTGATCACATTGATTTCACCAATCGAGATATTGGACCCATCGTAATATTGGATTGTGTCACCTGATCAATTCGAATTGTACCTCATGAATTCTCTCTCCTCTGATTTTCTCTCTCCACTTGATTTTATGAAATCGATGAAGAAACCTTGGTCCTATCACTTCGAATCCGATTTGATCTGATAGTCAAACTTTGGATCGTTTAGGTCTTAATTAGATTTTGATTAGATGAAATTAGATGATCGGACCCAATCTAAACCGTTGAAATATAGAATTCGTATTCTTTCTAATTATTCAAATTGATTCTGTATAGGATTGTGGATGTTTGATCATGGGATATCGCGATATGATCTACGAACAGAATTTTTGGAAGAAAATTTATAGAATTTTATGGATTTATTGGAATGCGTTCGAGGTAAGTAATGTTTCACCTTTTCTAGATTCATCGGCAAATTATAGTGTATTCTTCTAATATGATTTGTGAAACGATGCATGAATTGGATGAATGGTATTTTTGTTATGAAAATATCTTATTTGAAATGTTATGATGAAGCATGATTGAATATATTGATTTCATGATGCATTATATTAATTGATTTCGATACTACATGATTATATGTTTTATTATCGAAATTAGAATATGAAACATGATTTATGAAGAATTATGATATAAGAAACAATAAGAATTGACAACCTGACTATGTTGAGGACCCCGCCAACGGGGGCATATACGTTGGCAATTGACTGTCCTGAGGATTTGTGTCGCCAGTAAGACCAGCGACATGTCGCCAGATAGACCAGCGACAAAACCGCCAGTTAGACCAGCGGTTCCAAAGGACTTGGCTGCCAGATGATTCGCAGCCCACCGCAAGCAGATACGCGGTATTATGACCCTGCCACAGGGATAATGTGGTCATAGCTCATGGTTGACGAAAAGAAATTGAAGAACAAAAGAAATTGAAATCCCGAAAGAAACTTGAAATTTCGAAAAAGAAATAAATTTGGCATGAATTATATTGCATAATTGAAATTGATTTCGAATTGATGAACTCTATATGCTTATTTTCTATAAATGATTATTTACTTATATGCCTGATGAAATCTGTTGAGAAGTGATCGTTGCTTACTGGGCTGTCTAGCTCATTACCTCTTATTTTACTGTTTTTACAGATGTTGAGGAATTAAGATGATACAAGATATGAATGGAAGAGTGATCAGAAGCAGAATCATTATACTTTTATTTAGGTTGAAAGTCTTATTGAAATTGGTGTAAGACCTATGAATCATTGTTGAATTTATTAAGATATTAAAGAAAAAATTTAGATCGTTATATTTTGGATTTAAATTATTGACTAATTATTCCGCTGTTGTTTTAGGATAGTATGATAAGATGCCTTGCATGCTTATGGGAAGAGTTTTCTATGAGTATGCGGCGGTTGCCATGACCCTCGATTCACAATCTCGGGTCGGGGGCGTGACAATTTTATTAATCGAATTATCATTATAAGATTGAGATATGAATATGTAATTAGATTTGACATATATCTATACTCATAAACATATTCGGGATGCAGGATGATTGAAGGATTGAATTGTACGGTAACCACTGAAGGGTATATTTGATATTTTCATCAAATTTCATATCTTTTGGATAGACATAATATGTTGCTAGATGTCAATCTTATCATGTAGATTTAATCAAATTAAAGAGTTTAATTCGATCATCAATTAGAAAGAATTCTAATTGTTAAACTTGGATTAGTATGGTTTGCACCTAAATCGATTAGAAAAATTTTAATCAAATCAGGTCAACTTACATCCAGATCTACTACTGACTAGATATGGAACCCAATAGATCATACACAAAAGAAACCGATCAAGGTTCTAATTGGATTAGATCATATTTGTAGGATGAACATGCTAGCACATATTGCAAACCCTAGCTCCTAATTCGAATCAGATTCGATTTTGGTTCTTGATTTGGGCTGATCTAATTAATTTAATCTTTTGATTAGATCATGTCCTAATTTAGGTTAGCCAAGAGTTGGCACCTAATTAGCTTCTTCTAAATTTATTTGAACCCAATTAGATTGGGTTAGTTCCTATCTCTTGGCACCATAATCAGATAAGGACTAAAGAGTCCAAGTAGTTACGGTATCTTAAATTGTTGCACATCAAAGCAATTCTCCCTTAGTTCCATACCCCATATGCTGAATGGTGCCTTGTTTTGTAGCCATTAGATGTGTTGGGATGTGTAGACGATTTCATGCATGTATTTTGAAATTTTTTTGAAAAAATTACAGTGAAAGATAACTAGATTAATCAAATTAATCTAACATACATATAATCTAATCATCAAATCAACCTACTTTAGGATCTATGATATGTTATGTTGCATATAAAATCTGAAATAATCTGAAGATAAAATCAGCATACATGCATATGAGCAGTAGATCATATCTACTTCTAATCTGAGTTCAGAACTCGATACCTGATCACGGATCGACGATCTTCACTACTGAGAGATATGGTGGGGAGGATCTTTGTTGGTTGCTCATAGCCGCACATGCATTTGATCTTTATGAAAAATTCACTCAAAATCCTAATCTGATCGATCTTCTCGGGAGTGCTAGCTTGCGCGAAGACCTTCTTCTTGGCTAATCTGGATCCTTTCTTCAAATGTCTGAAATCTTTTCAGAGGTTGAAGATGGACTTCTGGAGGAGATGAAGAGGTGAAAGAAAGATAAAAAAAAATATATATTTTTTAATTTATTTCCTCCTCCCAAACTCTTAGAATCAAAAATCTGAAATTCAGATTTTTGCGTACACCCTAAGAGAGAGGACCCTCCTCTCTTTTTTTCACATCATGAACTATGTCCAAACTTCTACCATGTGAAGAGTTCTCTTCTGGTATCTTGCACACACAAAATAAACCACAAAAGCTTCTTTTATAAGTATGTAAGGAGGTGGGGTGAAGAGTCTTAGTGATCCTAGACTCTTACAAGATTCCACCTCCCTTCATAATTCTACATCCCAAAATATGCCAAAAAATATGGAACACTCCTTTTCATATTTTTTTATAATAAATTAGTTCTCTAGCTAATCTCTCACAAAAAATCTCTTCAAAATGTCACACATATAAAGAGAAAAAAATTTATTATCATGGAGAGGTTGATCTGAATGAGAATAGATTCTCTTGATAAGAAATATTTTAAAATCTAATTTTAGAATTTTTTTATCAAAACTAAATTAGATTTGAATGTGAGATAGACAAGAGAAAGTACTCTTTGATGTGAAAAAATCTCACACAAAATAATTTTGTGTGTAGAGATATATGGCGTGCAATCTGGGTTGGCACAGGGAGAAGAGTCCTATTCCAATAAGGACTCTAAGTTTTTTTATTTGAATTCAAACCAAATCACATCTGATTTAGCCCAAATAAAATATATAAAACTTAATCTAATTTGACTCATAAATTTTTAATCAAATTTTAATCAAATTAAAAATTAATTGAATCAAAGTCCTGATCAAATCAGGGATAATTCTCTCTTAACAATTAGGTCATCTCATAACCTAATCGGATCAAATCTAATTGAATCCAATTCAACTAGATTTTATTTAATCCTCTTTGCTCAATCAAATTGAACTAATCAGCAATCTAATTACTAATTAATTCTTTATTAATTTACTAACACTTGATGAATTAATTTATTACAACTTTTACATAAGGTTAATCATCAATCGAATTGATGATTAAACCTTTGAATGATTCTCAATCATTGATCAATCACATGATCAGTCAGAAATTTTTTTTGAGTATGACCCCATAGTTCGAACTTAAGCCGATAGCACAAGAACACCTTTTTGAACTAATTGATGCAACCATCTAGCAATGATGATCCGACGTTCGGATAGGTTGAATAATGGCGAAACAACATTCAAGAACCTATTGACGTATGATTATCGTATAATTCATCCCTTTGACCCTAATGCTCGAGGATAACCTAAGATTTAACTGTCAATCCTAAATAAGTCATCCATATTATATTTTAATCTTTTTCAAATCTATCACATGGATTATCCGGACCCAGATTTTGTTAAATTGAAATACACTGATGCATATCTCCTACTAATTCGAAGGGGTCAATCCCATTTTGACTCATGCATCAATTTGACAAGTACTTGACTATACCCAAAAATCTTCCATCACTGAATTAAAAACTCAGTTAGTCCAACACCAAAGTACAGTGAGTGCTTGTAAGTCACTATGGTGATCTCAGGTCGGAGGGACACTTATACCCATACCCTTCGCGAGCTACCCTTGACAGCAGAGTGCTCCGCAGTTGGTCACATTCAGTAACAATGTACTTCTATATCTCACCTGCATGTCATATTAATATCTCTATGCCATTTGGTTATAAGGACAACCAACGTATATGGCACACAACGACTTATACTTGATATCATTATTGTCCTAGTAATAGTATATCGTTTGATCGCGAACCAATTTAAAGACTATGCGATAAATCCTCCTTTATCGATCAAAGTAGTCCTAAGAACTTCATCACAATATAAGAGTTCGTTAGAAGATGTATTCTTATAATAAAAAATATCAAATAATTTTTATTATTTATTAATTTATATATATTTATAATTAGCATAATAGTCAAACGATTGGCTTTAGGACACAATTTCCAATAATTTTCACTTGGACTAAAGTCAATCAGTATAGTATCACATACCCATCTTCGATTTATCATCTCAGAACTCCTAGATATCGAGGCTTTAGTAACATGGATTGGTCACATTCTCCTTTTTGTCGATCTTCTAAACATTGACGTCACCTTAATAGATTTTTCTGAATAAGGTGGTAGCGATGCAGAATGCCTGGTAAGCTAATAGGACTTCGACTCCTTGGCATGAGCTATGGCTCCGATGCTGTACAATACAGCATGACCATTATCGAAGGGTGCCACTCCTTGCTTGCCAGTGAACCTGTACAATCACATAGCTTTCTTGCAAGCATCGAATGTTGCAATGTATTTTGCCTCGCAATTTGAATTTGGCTATATTTTTTTGCTTGAAACCTTTCCAGTAAATTACTCCATTATTTAGGATAAAGATGTATTCCGACATATTCTTGTTATTATTATGTCCAACTAAAAATTGAAGTCATACTCCATAAATTTTAAGTCAGATTCTCTATAACCGAATCACCGATCCTTAGTATTTCTCAAATACTTAAGAATGACGTTCCAGTAATTCTCATCCGGATCTTGCAGGTATTCACTCACTACCTTAGTAAGTATACCATATCCAGTTCTCATACATGATGTACGTGATAGAATAAATTCTACTCATAAACATCCTATGTATGTTGGACTTGGAAAACTCAAGCAGTCTCTTATATCTATCTCTATAGAACTTCATCTCTAGGATGAGAAATGCTTTTCCCAAGTCCTTTATAGAGAATTATGATTATAGCGAAACCTTTATTTCCTATAATGTAAGGAATGTCATTCTCAATTAAGAGAGTTTCATTCACATACAGGATAAGAAATATGCTCATAGAACTATTAATCCATTTATATTTGTAGGGTTCTTCTTCATTCTCAACGAAGCCATGCATTTTGAACACTTATCAAATTGCACGTTTCAACTCCAAAATATTTAGCATTGCCACAAGAGAAAATATCTTATTATGGTCAATACCATAATGTTGATAATATTCTTAGGCAACCAGACAAGTTTTGTAGATCTTCACCTTCTCATCTATGCTACTCTGATCCTATTGGAGATCACTTACACTCTATGGACATTATCCCTTCGAGTGGATCAATGAGTGTCCATACACCATTGACCTTCATAGACTCTATTTTGAATCTATGGCTCTAAGCCATTATTCAGAGTCGAACCTCTGCATGGCATCCATGTAGGTGATCAGATCCTTGTTGTTCTCATCGAATTCAACAAATTCACATCTCGGACCTAGATACCGAAGTATCTATCTGACGGATGCGGTACTCTACCGAATCTCTTTAATGGTGCCTTTACAATGGATTCTGAATTTGATCTAATCAAATCCAGTTCTATGATTTCACTAGATTATGTTGGTTCTTCTATCTGTTGAACTTTATAAGTTCCATATTAAAGGCATCAATACCTTCACCAAGGTACTCCCTTTCTAAAAGGAATACCGAACAACTTTTGTTCTTTAGCAAGGTAGAAGTTATATCTTCTAGATTCTTTGAGGTTATCCTACAAAATAATATATATAGGATTAGGATCCAAGCTAATCGATTTGTAAATTCTCGACATAAACTAAATACTTCCAAACCTTAAGGTAAGAGAATATCGGCTTACGCCTAGTCCATATCTCATATGGAATTATTGCGACTAATTAATTCAGAATCCAGTTTAGAACATAACAAGCAGTCTTAAGAGTATAACCTTAAAAGGAGACTGGTAGACTTTTAAACTCCATCATGGATCGAACTATGTCCAACAAAGTTGTTTCTAATAAGAGAGAATCCTTATTCTCTTTTAGATATATCAAAACTTACTTGAAATGCATTCTCCTCTTCGATCTAATCGAAGAATTTTAATGCTCTTTCAAGTTTATTTTTCTATCTTATTATGGACTTATTTGAACATTTCAAATCATCCAAATTTATGGCAAACATGTTTGTAGATCTAATACATCAGTATGTATTAGATTCAGAATATCATTGGTTCGTTCATCTTTTCCACCAAAAGGTGACTTGGTCATCTTATCAAGGAGATAGGATTGACAGGTTGACAATGATTCACAATCATTGACTTCGAGAATTATCTCCTGTTGATCTTATTCTTGTTTAATGATCAAGCCTAAATTGTCAAAGGTAGGCTTTCATGACATTATCTACTTTAAGAAATTTGTTTGATTGTGTACAATACACTAATAGGCTATGACTATTCACAAATATCATTTCTTAGTTGTCCACATGATTTTGACATCATTCATAATGAAATCAAAAAAATCATTAGATAATAATGACAATCACTAAAATGACATTGTTAGAATTGAATATAGGTTTGAGAATTTTTAAAACTAGGATTGGAACATAACTTCCAACTCTAATGTTCAGAAATCCCTTGCAGTTTTCAAACTTTCTACTAATCTGAGTCGTTGCAACAATTCGCATGGACTTTCGATATCCAATATCTAGGTAATTGTGTTACAGATAGAGAAATCACAAGGTGTTATCATATAAATACTTTATTCAGTAATCTTTTGCTAATTTTTCTTCCTTAATCTGTTTGGATCAAGAGACTCTGCCAGACCAGATTAACCTTAGACTCTTTTGTTAGTTTGGACTCATTAGCCCAGGCACGACTCTTTTGCACCTTCTTTTTTTTTCTTTCTTAAAGAATTATTGCCTCACTGAAGACATATCTTCAAAGGTGCGAAAGAACTCCTTCAACATTTAAAAAATTTTCTCTCACTGAGCATCAATGAATTTATAACTAAATTCATGTTCTTTACTTTTAAAAATATTATATGGTGATACGATCATGTAGCCACTTCTAATAAGTACCTTTGATCGCATCACATATTTTGGATGTGAAAACTTTAAGTGCTGGATCCATAATCATATTTAGGATCTATTCGTGCTCTAGAACTATTTACAACTTTCGATACCATCTATCAATTTTGGATCTTATAAATAAGTCACTGTCAAATAGTGAATGGAGCAACAGACATCTAACCATAACTGAAGAAAAAATACAAGACCTCTATGTTTATGAATTGATTAAGCCTAAAGATTTAGACTTTAATCTAAAGGTTCTCTCACTATTTTAGTCGAATTGGTAGTCTCTACCTCCAATCCGAGGAATTATCTTAATTTCTTAGCGGATACTAGAATCCACACAGACTGAATACAAGTCTGAGGATGGCTCGATCAACCCATATGCATCTATAGATAGATTCTCAATCAATTATTTTTTTAAATAATTTTTAGTAATTAATTTTATCTCAAATTTTATTTTAGTAGGTGATGGGCCTCCACTGAAAGTTTTGGTTATGTCAAACCATTAACATGAACCTACTCAGTGTTTCTAACTAAGAATGATCAGATTCAAGGATGGTTCGGTCAACCTAACCATCATCAGATAGTATAACAGGATCATCACATGATGAATGATAATTCCATCATTCAAAGAGAACACCAGATGGATGGCGCCTGCAATGTCAATCAGAAATAATGGACCCATTATCATTCACCTTAATGGGAGGCTATGATCTAGTTATCTCCATAACTAGCTCATTTTAAGAACCTAATAATTTAGAAGATTTTAATCAATTTAAAAAAGAGATGAGAAGAGATTAACCAATAAACCACAATCCTTCCACTGACTTCACCAAGTCATTGAATTGGATTAGGGTCATACTGGTTGAACTAGCACCTAAATCAGTCACACTGATCAACCTTAATGGCATGGGTCAACTCGAATTACTTAGCGATCTAATCAAGATATAATCCATCAAATTGATCAGGTAAGTGAGATCGATGGGAGGGTCTGTTAAGCTTGCCTTAAACATCATCGAAATAGCCAGATAAGCCACTCCCAATTAAAAACCATCAGTCGAAATGCCAAACTTACCTTAGACACCAATTGGTTAATTTATTTCAATTTGACCAACCTAATGATTCGGGTTCAACCACTGAGCCATAATCAAAGTCCATTTGGTCTAATCAAAGACATGGACTTGACCATCTACAACTATTGTATTGGTTCTAGAGAAATTTTGATTTTAATCTAATTCAATATTTGATTAGATTAAATTAATTTTAGTTAGTCCATTAACTCTTTGATTCTAACTTTAGGTCTAACCCAATTAAGAGGATCTGATTTAAGCTAATCCATGCCCCCATATTTTATGTGAATGTCATTAGATCTTAAATCATAATTCTAGATCTAATTGATTCTATACTTAATTCTCAATTAAGTTTCACATCAACATGGTTAAGATTTTGAAAATAATTTTCACATGTAAAATATAAAATTTTTTAGATAAAATCTAAATTTTTTATGATTTTAAATTAAAATAATTTTTATTAAATAAGATTAGATGTAACTAATTTCTTCACAACTTGCATCACATACAACAATACCTAGGGTTTCAAGATCTAGGGTTTTGCAAGAAAGTAAGTTTTCTCCTTTGCTTTCTTTTGCATGGAATCTAATCACATGGCACCCCTACACGTCATAAGAGCACCCCATCAAATAGAAAAAGAGAACCTTTAAACCCTTGTTGCTCCTATGACCGGACGGCTTGATGATCAACCCAATCCAAGTACTTGCTAATCGGATCTTCTAATCTAATCACATATCATATATGTATGAATTTAGATCTAATCTAAATTATATCAGATCTCATTATAATCTTAGATCATATCTAAATTAGATCATAAATATTACATGCATGATATAAAATCAAATTTTATCAAGAATTCGCATAAACTAAGATAACCTTTTCATTGTAAGGGGTAAACCCTACAGCAGAACAACCTTATATCAATTTGTGCGATCAATCATTAATTAAATTTAGATCAAAATATCATATATCAATCTAAATAAAATTAAAATTCAAATTTAATATACACATAAATCATGTCATAACGAACTTAGGCTCTAATACCACTGTTAGGATGCGTAGGCGATTTCATGCATGTATTTTGAAATTTTTTTGAAAAAATTATAGTGAAAGATAACTAGATTAATCAAATCAATCTAACATACATATAATCTAATCATCAAATCAACCTACTCTAAGATCTATGATATGTTATGTTGCATATAAAATCTGAAATAATCTGAAGATAAAATCAGCATGCATGCATATGAGCAATAGATCACATCTACTTCTAATCTGAGTTTAGAACTCCATACCTGATCACAGATCGATGATCTCTGCTATTGAGAGACATGGTGGAGAGAATCCTTGCTGGTTACTTACAGTTGCACATGCATCCAGCCTCTATAGAAAATTTACTCGAAGTCTCGATCTGATCGATCATCTCGGGAGTGCTAGCTCGCATGAAGATCTTTTTCTTGATTGATCTAGATCCTTTTTTTAAATCTCTGAAATCTTTCTAGAGATTGAAGATGGACTTCTAGAGGAGATGAAGAGATAAAAAAAAGATAAAGAAGAAAATATTTTTTTTAAATTTATTTCCTCCTCCCAAACTCTTAGAACTAAAAATCAGAAATTTAGATTTTTGCAAACATCCCAAGAGAGAGGACCCTCCTCTCTATTTTTTACACCATGAACTATGTCCAAACTTCTACCATGTGAAGAGCTCTCTTCTAGTATCTTGCACACATAAAAAAAACCATAAAAGCTCCTTTTATAGGTATATAAGGAGGTGGGGTGAAGAGTCTTAGTGATCCTGGACTCTTACAGGATTCCACCTTCCTTCATAATTCTATATCTCAAAACATACCAAAAAAATATGGGACACCATTTATCATATTTTTTTATGATAAATTAATTCTCCAATTAATCTCTCATAAAAAATCTCCTCAAAATATTGTACATATAAAGAGAAAAAAATTTATTAGAGTGGAGAGGTTGATCTAGATGAGAACAAAATTTTCTAATAAGGAATATTTTAAAATCTAATTTTAGAATCTTTCTTTTATCAAAATCAAATAAAATTTAGATGTAAGATAGATAAGAGAAAAAACTCTTTGGTGTGAAAAAATCTCATACAAAACAATTTTGTGTGTGGAGATATATGGCATGCAATCTAGGTTGGCGTAGGGAGAAAAGCCCTATTCCAATAAGGACTCTAAGTTTCCTTATTTGAATCCAAACCAAATCACATCTGATTTAGTCCAAATAAAATATATAAAACTCAATCTAATTAGACTCATAAATTTTTAATCAAATTAAAAATTGATTGAATCAAAATTTTGATCAAATCAGAGATAATTCTTTCTTAGTGATTAGGTCATCTCATAACCTAATCGGATCAAATCTAATTGAATCTAATTTAACTAGATTTTATTTAATCCTCTTTACTCAATTAAATTAAACTAATTAATAATTTAATTACTAATTAATCCTCTATTGATTCACTAACACTTGATGAATTAATTTATTATAACTTTTGCATAAGGTGAATCATCAATCGAATTGACGATTAAGCCCTTGAAAGATTCTCAATCGTTGATCAACTACATGATTAGTCAGAAATTTTTTTTGAGTATGATCCCGTAGGTTCGAATCTAAGTCAGTAGTATAAGAATATCTTTTTGAAGTAATCGATGTAACCATCTAGCAATGATAATCCGACGTCCGGATAGGTCGAAGATGGTGAAGCAACATTCAAGAACCTATTAGTATATGGTTATCGTATAATTCATCTTTTTGATCCTAATATTCGAGGATGACCTAAGATTTAACTATCAATCCTAGATAAGTCATCCACATTATATTTTAATCTTTTTCAAATCCATCACATAGATTATCTGGGTCTAGATTTTACTAAATTAAAATACACTGATGCATATCTCCTACTAATTTGGAGGGATCAATCCCATCTTGACTCACACACCGATTTGACAAGTATTTGACTATATCCAAAAATCTTTCATCATTGAATTAAAAATTCAGTTAGTCCGACACCAAAGTACAGTGAGTTGCTTGCAAGTCACTATGGTGATCTCAGATCGGAGGGACACTTATACCCATACCCTTCGTAAGCTATCCTTGACAGTAGAGTGCTCCGTAGTTAGTCACATTCAGTGACGATATACTCCTACATCTCACCTGCATGCCATATCAGTATTTTTATACTATTTGGTTATGAGGACAACCAATGTATATGGCACACAACGACCTCCACTTGATATCGCTATCATCCTAGTAATAGTGTATTGTTTGGTCGCGAACCAATTTAAGGACTACGTGATAAATCTTTCTTTATCGATCAAAGCAGTCCTAAAGACTTCATCACAATATAGAAGTTCATTAAAAGATATATTCTTATGATAAAAAATATCAAATAACTTTTATTATTTATCAATTTATATATATTTATAATTAGCACCATCGTCAAACGATTAGCTTTAGGACACAATTTCCAACAGGATGGCCCTTGAATGAAGATCCAACAATGCATAAGGTTGGTGCCCCTTGAGATGGCTTGCACCTCTCCAGAGAAATACCAAGAGAAAAGATGCCAATTCAAAGAAGCGCCCCTCTGAAGAGTCCTTCTGAGAGAAGGCTTCTCTTCATTTAAATTCTCCAGTGGTTATTCTTGATAGGGCATGAGAATTCAAATAAAGGCATGAGAACTAATAGATGGGCGTGAGAAGTTGTTGAAAGGTATGAATGAAGGGATTTGTTCCGATGGAAAAGTATCCCCATGCCAACTATAGATAGATGGCGTGCCTGGGGTTCTTCATTCCATCCGTTCTCTTCTTTCTTACCACTCTCTCTCCAAGGTTGTCCAAATAGTTTCCTTCTTTCCTTTGTTAAGACAGTTTTCTTGGATAGGATAAGTTTGATTTTAGAACAAGGGCTTAAGAAGAGAATTAGAAAAGACAAGGAGAAAAGAAAGAAAGAGAGAGGGAAGCCAAGAGAATTCGTTGGAGAAGAATTCAACAAGAAGAATCAAATTAAGTAGCTAGAGTCTTGAGCCTAGTTGCTGTGTGGATGACTATTAGAAGGCGAACACTTGGGCACTTAGTGGAAGAAATTTTGGATTTATCATGACAGGTATTCTTCTATTCTTATTTTAATTTGGTATGTTTGATTGCATACCATCAATGTGGTCTTAAAATTAGGGTTTGATATAATGGTATTTCATAATAAAAATTTTGAAATCCGTGCTTCAGCTATGCCATCAAAATCCTACAATGTCTAGATATAATAATACAAATATGGGATAATTTAAGAAAATATGGATTAATTAGCTAGAGTAGAAATAGTATAGGGCAATCAAATTTGAGATAAATCAGATAATTCATTGAATTGGACTAATGGGGTAAGTAGTTAGGAAATTTATAAGGAAATACATAACAATTGAAAAACACAAATTCTTACTCTTCTCAAGCAATAGTTCTATGGAGAAATAGCACAATGTATACAATTCTAATATTTCTTTTTTATCAAACTTTAATAAACACTATGTACTAATTACTTAGGAAACAAATATTGATATAGTATATCTATTTTTAAATTACTTTTGTGATTTGAAGGGAGGATGATTGAAAAAGATTGGATTCCAATCATGAAAGATGACTTTCTATATTGTAGTCCAGCAATGTAACCCAAGAGGAGGTGAGGGGTATATGTGAAGTGAATTGCCATGAGGAAAAGCAAATATGTATTGAAACAAATAAATGCAAGAAAACTAAATGCACACCACAGCAAATATAGAAATTTTATTATCTTTCAGTACTAAACTTAGTACCTATACTACTCTCCAAGATATTCTTTTTGAATATTTAACTATAATCAACCAATAATTATAGTCTGATTATTTTTACCAGGCTCACAATCAATGAAATTGATTTGAAATGTATAAGTAGTAGCCACATACTCAAGCATTTTGTATCATCAAAATCAATCAATATATATCATACAATAATATACAATTGCATAGAATAAATACACATTTGGGACACTCCAATCACCAATAGTAGGAAGATAAATATCTAGTGAGTGATAAGAATTAGATCTCTCAAGTTCATTCTTTGGACTAGATATAAACTCATTTTGAAATATGTTAGCAATATTTTTAATTCAAAAACTCTTTATACACATAGCATATAAAGATGCTATTTTTCAATAGAATTTTGCTTTATTCAAATAAGTAATATCATGTTTTCCTCAAAAAATAAACAATATCTATTGGTCATAGATAAATATAAAAAAAAAGATAAAAGTTAAAAAGGAGAAAAAACATAACTATGAAATAGGCATAAAGATTTTAAGGAGGCTTTCATGATGGAATTTTTGTTGGATTTCAATATAACTATAAACAAGAAATGGAGAATAAGTCCTTGGCTAAAATGTGGATCTTTGAGAGAGAATATAAAGGAAAAAGATAGAATAGAAAATATTACAGTGAATAAGCGGTTAACAAAGAGCTCGCCTATCTTGCATTTGTCTTTTTTCTTATTTTTTCTTTTTATCTACTTTTTATTCTAGTTCTAGCCTCTTTTTCCCTTATACCCTTTTTCTTTGGCTTTTTTCAATCTAAAATTTTGTTGTTTTGATCACTAGCTAATCGTACCCAAATTTTTTTTAATAATATCTTTTTCGTCATCTACCTATGGGGATAAATACATGGCATTACTCTTGAAAAGTATCTAAGATTGTGTATGCAATCCTAACATTACAAGACATGCAAAGTTTGAGTATGTTTAATAGTATATAACCTAGACTATTGATGGCATATGACTTTGTCTCCTTTGTTTATAATTGTTGAAACATAATATAATAATATAATAAACTATAATTGTCATGCCCTAACTCAATGGCCCAAGCTAGGCGTGCGACATATAGCCACATATCTCTATTGTTTGATCCCACAGGACATGCATGCAAGGCTTGTCCTTTCATTCATACACACTTACATCATTCGAAACTTAAGCAATGATGGATAAGCAATAATCGATTTAATATAATTATTCTAAAAGAGTCTACAACCTCAAAGATTCAAATATAAATATCCAAACAGTTGATTCAAAGAAAGCTAATTTAATATCTTCTAAATTCTAAGCTCCTCATTGCTTGATCCCAAGCTCGTCTATTCTGCAGCATCTGAAAAAAAAATAGAAAAAGAGAGTGAGCTTTATAGGCTCAGTAAGTTATCAAAATCTCTAGTTCAATAAAATATTTTGTATATAAAATATAAATTTTGAGATTTCATAATTTTTCATAAAACCATGCCAATGAGCACATGAAGCATATCATATCTGTCAATATAGATTCAAAATATGCATTTTGATCAAATAAATTTTTAAAACAACTAAGGATCAACCATCCACTCTCTCTCATAGTCTTCCTAACTATAGGCACAATCAGCTCGCGGTTAGTCCCGAAAGAGATTAGATCTTGACTACAATATATCGTCCATCAATTATATGCCAATGATTGCCCTACTAAAGGGTCAAAAGGAAACTAGCTTTAATATCATTCAAAGAAAAAGGCTTCCATTAATATGTGCTAGCAATCAATCTCATTTGGCTAAGCCTAAAAGAAAACTAGCTCCTGACTATAACATACCATCAGTTGGTATGGACTGGTGATTATCCTATGATTACATGGATTCATGACTAGCTCCTGACTAGATCCTGAATCCATGTGATCATAGTCAAACTAGAGAGTAGTGAAATCAACACATGATATATTTTTGTGATGCAATAAAATACAATTCATGTCTAGATAAATTATGTATATTTGATCCAACATTTCATAAATCATTTTTCTATAAAGCATATAACATACTTAATTTGTCATTGCAATAACTGAATTTTTAAATCAAAACATATGCATGATAAATGTGCTAAGGATAGAGGTCATTTACAGTTTTTGCCCTAAAATTTTGTGAAACTCACTAATTAGAAAAAATTGATCAAAATCTAAATGTACGGGGTGCTTAGTTGTGGGGAGTAAAGGTCTGGAATCGGAATGGAAATGGATGACTTCCATTCTAATCGTTTGTTTAGGAGGAGTCTCATTCTAATTTTGATTTCGAGGTGGAATAAAAATAGCCCAATCTATATAGAACTCAATCCCTACTCTGATTACAGAGATTTGGTTGGTCCGATTTTGATTTCAAGCCATTCTGATTTTCATTCCGATTTCGATTCGGATCATAAACTAAGCACACCCCCTAATCCGAATTATGATCA
>NC_025993.2:40970738-40978238 GCF_000442705.2 Elaeis guineensis
TTTGTAAGTAATTGTTCTTGTTTTTGGAGGATTTCCAAAACAAGGAAAGGTTGATCCGAACCTGAAATCGAAGTGTTTTGGGTTTACTTGTACCCGGAAAACAAGTAGACTAGCTTGGGATAGCTAGTGTCGGAGTTTCCGACGTTTTGTATTCGGGTAGAATACAAGTATAGTGGATTGAAATTCCTAAGTAAGAGCTTGGGGAGTGATGTAGGTGCAAGGTTGGCACCGAACCACTATAAATCTTTGTGTTTGTGGTGTGCTTTATCGCTTCACTTTATTTCTTTATTATATCCTTGCATTCCTGCTTTAGGTAATTAATATTGAATTAAAATCTTTGTCTTGTTCATCATAAGTAATTAATTAAGTCTAAAATTTTTAGAAACCCAATTCACCCCCCCCTCTTGGGTTGCATAGCTGGACAACAAGTGGTATCAGAGCACGGTGCTCTAGCCCTTCTTTGATCTAACAATCAAAGAGCCAAAGATCTATGGCAACCCATGTCGGTACTTCTCTAGCCGAGGGGCAATCTACAAACCGACCTCCATTTTTCAATGGGTCTAATTACACCTATTGGAAAGCTCGGATGAAGATATTCATACAAGCACTTGACTATGATATGTGGAGTATCATAGTGAATGGTCCTCACACACCCACCAAGATTATAGATGGTGAGGAATCAACCAAACCCGAGAAAGAATGGGATGAGGTTGATAAGAAGTTGGCACAATTAAATGCCAAAGCTATGAATGTTCTTTATTGTGCACTAGATGCAAATGAATTTAATCGCATTTCTACTTGTGCATCTGCTAAAAAAATATGGGATAGGTTAGAAGTAACCCATGAGGGAACAAATCAAGTAAAAGAGACAAAAATAAACATGCTAGTGCATAAATATGAATTGTTCAAAATAGAACATGATGAGTCCATAACTGCTATGTTTACTCGTTTTACTGATATAATTAATGGTTTGGAGAGTCTTGACAAATCTTATACTAACAGTGAACTTGTAAGGAAGATTCTCAGGTCACTGCTAAGAACTTGGGAAGCCAAGGTGACTGCCATCCAAGAAGCAAAGGACTTGAACACTCTACCTCTAGAAGAGCTTCTTGGATCCTTGATGACTCATGAACTTAGCATGAAGCAACATCAAGAGGATGAAGTCAAAAAGAAAAGAACCATTGCCCTCAAATCCACAACTTCACCTGATTATGAAATGGATGACTCTGAAGATGAAGAACAGGATGAAGAGTGGCACTCATCACCCAAAATTTAAGAAGTTTCTAAGAAAAAGAAACAGGGGATGAGAAAGAAATTCACAAAAGGGGAACAAAGCAAAGAAAAAGAGAAAGATCAACCCCTTATATGCTACGAGTGCAAGAAGCCGGGACATTTCAGATCCGAATGTCCACAACTGAAGAAAGGTCCCAAGAAGTTCAAAAAGAAAGCAATGATGGCGACTTGGAGTGCGAGTGATGACTCAAGCTCCGATGAGAAACCTCAACAGAACAAGCCAATCTGTGCCTTATGGCACACGAAAATGAGGTAACTTTTGAATCCACTAGTGATTTTACTTTTGAAGAATTGCATGAAGCTTTCTATGATTCAATTGATGAATTAAAGAAACTAGGAAAGAAAAACAAAGAACTGAAATTGGAAAATCAGTCCTTAGTAAAACAAGCTGAAAACCTTTCAATTGAAAAATCCACCTTGATTCAAGAAAATCAAAACTTAAAGAATGAAATTAACAAGCTGAAACCTATAGTAGATAAGTTCACCTTAAGTTCAAACAAACTAAATATGATCCTTGATAATCAGAAAGCTATATATGATAAGGCTGGACTTGGCTATAAACCTCTGAAGAAACAAAAATTTCTGAAGGATATTTATGTAAATTATTCAAGTAACAAGTCTACAAATATTACTTGTTTCAAATGTGGAAGAATAGGACATAAATCATACACATGTCTTATTAACAAATATGCAAACACAAAGAAAATATGGGTTCCAAAAGGAACCATTTTGACTAACCTAAAAGGACCCAAGAAAGCTTGGGTACCTAAGACAGAAACTTGACCTTTGCTTGCAGGTGTGTCTAGCATCCCAAGGAGGAAACAGGAAATGGTATCTTGACAGTGGATGCTCGAGACACATGACTGGTGATGAATCATAATTCATCACGCTTGATGCTAAGGATGGAGGGATGGTCACCTTTGGAGATAATGGCAAAGGAAAGATCATCGGGATAGGTAACATTGGTATCACTCCCTCCAATTACATTGAGAATGTTTTATTAGTTAAAGGTTTAAAGCATAACTTACTTAGCATTAGTCAATTCTGTGATAAAGGGTATAAAGTAGTTTTTGAATTATCTGTTTGCATTGTGACTAGTCCTATTAACGATGGCATTAAATTTATAGGACATAGGCATGGCAATGTTTATATGGTAGATTTGAATGATTTAGCCAAATTAGACATGCAATGCCTAGTATCCTTAAATGCTAAAATTAATGAGACTAGTTGGCTGTGGCATCGTAGACTTGCACATATTAGCATGCATTCTCTTTCAAAATTAATTAAGAAAGATTTAGTCCATGGTTTGCCAAAACTGAATTTTGAAAAGGATAGAATTTGTGATGCATGCCAATTAGGTAAACAAACTAGAGTCTCATTTAAATCCAAAAATACTGTTTCAACTTCTAGACCTTTAGAGCTCTTACATATGGACTTATTTGGACCAACAAGAACCACTAGTCTAGGAGGAAAACGATATGGCTTTGTAATTATAGATGATTACTCTCGTTTTACTTGGGTTTTCTTTTTGGCTCACAAAAATGAAACTTTTCATATTTTCACTAAATTTCATCGAAAAGTCTCTAATGAAAAAGGGTTTTCAATTCAAAATATTAGAAGTGATCATGGAACTGAATTTAAAATCAAGATTTTGAAAATTTTTGTGATGAAAATGGAATTGGCCATAACTTCTCTGCTCCTAGGACACCCCAACAAAATGGGGTAGTTGAAAGGAAAAACAGAACCTTAGAAGAAATGGCCCGTACCATGCTTTGTGAAAGCAACCTTCCAGATATTTTTGGGCGGAAGCTATTAACACAGCATGTTACATTTTAAATCTGCTTTAATTAGACAATTTTTAAAGAAAACCCCCTATGAACTTTGGAAAGGAAGAAAACCAAATATTGCATATTTTCATGTTTTTGGTTGCCGATGTTTTGTATTAAATAATGGCAAAGAAAAACTTGGTAAATTTGATGCAAAATCAGATGAAGCAATCTTTCTAGGTTACTCCTCCACTAGTAAAGCATTTAGAGTTTTCAACAAAAGAACTTTAGTAGTTGAGGAGTCCATACATGTTGTTTTTGATGAATCTAACGATCCTCCTTCAAGGAAGAATGAGGGTATTGATGATGCAGATCCACTAATAGAAGGTTTGAAGGAGATCACTCTAAAGATTCAGCAACTCCAGAAGACAAGGATCAAGAAGACGAACAAAATGAGAGAGATGAAGAAACTCAAGAACAACCTCAAGGTACAAATGACCTACCCAAGGAATGGAGGTATGTTCACAACCACCCTAAGGAGTTAATTATTGGTGATCCTATGCATGGGGTAAAAACCCGTTCTTCACTTAGAGATGTAGTTAATCATTGTGCTTTTGTATCTCATCTTGAACCTAAAACTTTTGAAGAAGCTGAAAATGATCATAATTGGATTAATGCTATGCAAGAGGAACTTAATCAATTTGAAAGAAATAATGTTTGGACCTTAGTATCAAGACCTAAAGATAATTCAATAATTGGCACAAAATGGGTCTTTAGAAACAAATTAGATGAGCATGGAAATGTAATTAGAAATAAAGCAAGACTGGTTGCTAAGGGATATAATCAAGAAGAAGGAATTGATTTTGATGAAACCTTTGCACCTGTTGCTAGATTAGAAGCTATTAGACTTCTACTTGCATATGCTTGCTTTATGAAATTCAAATTATTTCAAATGGATGTTAAAAGTGTATTTTTAAATGGATATATCTCTGAAGAAGTATATGTAGAACAACCCCCTGGATTTGAAAATCATGCTTTTCCTAATCATGTCTTTAGATTAAATAAAGCTTTATATGGATTAAAACAAGCACCTAGAGCATGGTATGAAAGGCTAAGCAAATTTCTACTAAATAATGTTTTTCAAGAGGTAATGTAGATACAACCCTATTTATTAAAAGAAATCAAAATGATATGCTAGTTATACAAATTTATGTTGATGACATAATTTTTGGGTCTACTAATGAATCCCTTTGTCAAGACTTTGCTAAGCTTATGCAGGGGGAGTTCGAGATGAGCATGATGGGAGAACTCACCTTCTTCTCGGACTCCAAATCAAACAATCAAAAGAGGGAATCTCCATCACCCAAAGCAAGTACACCAAGGAACTACTCAAAAGATTTGGAATGGAGAACTGCAAACCAATTGGCACACCAATGAGTCCCTCATGTAAGCTTGACAAGGATGATGAAGGTAAATGTGTAGACTTAAAATACTATAGAGGTATGATTGGCTCATTATTATATTTAACTGCAAGTAGGCCTGATATCATGTTTAGTGTTTGCTTATATGCTAGATATCAATCTAATCCTAAAGAATCTCATTTGAATGCTGTTAAAAGAATCCTTAGATACTTAAATGGTACTCAAACTCTAGGGTTATGGTACTCTAAGGACTCACAAATTAATTTATTAGGATATTCAGATGCTGATTTTGCTGGATGTAAATTAGATAGAAAAAGCACAAGTGGAACTTGCCAATTTCTTGGAGTTAACCTAATCTCATGGTTTAGCAAGAAACAAAATTCGGTGGCACTGTCTACGGCTGAGGCCGAATACATTGCAGCCGGAAGTTGTTGTGCTCAAATCTTGTGGATTAAGCAACAACTCGAAGACTTTGGAATCAAACTTAATGAAACACCAATAAGATGTGATAACACAATGCCATAAATCTATCTAAAAATCCAATTCAACACTCAAGATCCAAACATATTGAAATAAGACATCATTTCATAAGAGAACATGTTCAAAACAAAAATATAATTCTTGAATATGTTTACACTGAAAATAATTAGCTGATATCTTTACAAAGGCCCTTAGTGAGGATAGATTCTGTGAAATTAGGAGAAATCTAGGAATTCTAGATCCATATGCCTAAAATTTCTCAATTTCCAAAGAATTGATGTCAAAAACTCTTAGAGCTCAATTTCAATATCTATTCTGGTCCCAAACGCTCAAGTTTATTATTCTAAAAACTTATCTTTGAGCAAAACTCCTTCTCCCAAAATTTCAAATTTTTCTGGAATTTATTCATATTTTTTTCTGATTTTCTGAACTTCATGAGTCGACCCCCATGATCGACTCAATGGCAAACTTGTAAATCCCACCAACTACCAACGGGCTCATTATTTTTTTTTATGGGTTACTGTTCGTGAGCCGACCCATCCTCTCATCTTCCTCCTTCCAAAAGCCATCTTCTCTAATTCTTTTTGCTCCAAATCCAAGGATTAGTTCAGGCAATTCTCCCTCCTCCTCTCCACCAAAAATCGCCACCTTAGAAAGGGATTTTTTGTGCTTTCTCGCATGGTTGGCGCGGTTGGAACGTGCCCTAGCACTTTACCGAACTTCCAAAATCCACTTCTTTTCTCCACCAAAATCCTTCTTTACTCTCTTGTGATCCCTTCTCCACTCAATCAAGTGTTCCTCCAAGTCTCATTGCCTGCTAATATATTGAATATGGCTCTGAAGATGAAACTTTCCCCAAAGAAGAAAATCAATCCGTGAGCCTGAAGAAATTGTCCGAAAGAAAAGGCATGCTCAGTCTTCAACTGCTCCCACTCCAGTTTCAGTACCTGCTCAAGGTCCCTCTCAATCCTCCATAAGCCCCAGTGTGAATCCTCTTTCTGATAGAAAAGTCGAAACCGGAAAAATATAGATTTTCGGTTCTTTGAAGATGAGGGCTTTACTTTTGCTACCAAAATTAAAAACCAAGGATGGGAATTCTACTGCTCCCTTAAGGAAGTCACCTATGTTGACCTAGTTAGAGAATTCTACCAGAACCTACATTATGGAAATGGGTCAGTGACTTCAACAGTCAAGGGAATTGATATCTGCTTGGATTCTAGTATATTGGGAGAAATATTACATTTGCCTAGTGAAGGTTATTCTTATATGGAACTCCCAGTAAAAGAAGAGGGGATCAGAATTATTTTAGGAGAAACTTATTCAGGAAGTTTAAACAAATTGGAAGCAAAGATTTTGTCTATTGAGATGAGGATCCTGCATCAGATGGTAACAAAGCTCTTCTTTCCTAGGAGTGGTAGACATGACTTACTCTCCAGCAGAGATGTATGTGTCATGTTTCATGTCATCACTCAGACCCCCCTGAACCTCCCTGCACTTATGATAGAGGCCATGAGAGAAACTTTGAACAGATCCAAGGCACACTTGCCTTATGGTATGGCCCTTACCAGAGTATTTAGGAGGTTTGGAGTTAGCTGTGAGGGGGAGGCTTCTACTAAACTCTCTCATGTGGACACTTTCAACCAACACAGCCTGCACCGAATGGGATTTACAAAGACTGATGGTGGTTGGATCAAGGAATCTGAGGAGAGAGCTGAGGAAGAACTGAAGAGAACTGAAGATAGAGCTGAAGACAGAACTGAAGGCAGAGTAGAAGAAGAAGGTCCTTCATCTCCTGTTCATGACTTTAGGGCAGCATCACCACATATCCAGTTCATTCCTGATACCGAGGCTGGCCCTTCAGAGTTTACTAGGATGCCCACACCAGTGTATCAGCTAGAGAGCAGAGCACCTCATTTAGAGTTCAGACTGGCTGACGATCAGATCGAGCATATATCACAGCGTGTGGCTTCTTTGCTGTCTAGACAGTGGAGTAGTACTTCTTTTGCATCTGGAGCCACTTCTTCTGATCAGACCATTACTTCTCACATCTCCATTGTGTTTCAGATGATATCAGATCAGTCCATCCAGATCCAGCAGCTTGAGGACACAGTCTGGAGACTGACTGGCAGAGTTCTAGACTTGCAGGGGCAAGTCCTTGCTTTGGCCCATCCCAAGCCACAGGAGTCAACTATTGAGGTCACAGACCTCACTGCAGAAGCTGGCAGGCTCAGAGGAGCACTAGAAGGTGGATATGAATTACTGAGGAAAGAGATCCGAGGATCGAGTGAGCATGCTACCACTCAGTTCACTGCTCTACTTCAATCTGTTTCCAGAGCACTGAACGTACTTGATTCTATCAGACTCACCCTTTCTGTTCAGTCCTTAGCATCTCAGCGTACTTAGCCTCCCAGTTCATCTCACTCTCCTGCTCGTGCCAGAGGCAGATGGGGTAGAGGATGCATTTCTGATCCATCAGCTTCTCATACCATATCTGATGACTCCGATCCATGACTTGTCTTGATCATTACTAGATCCTAGGT